>NC_062966.1:15387325-15512011 GCF_023119035.1 Salvia hispanica
TTGTAAAAAAAGGGGAGATTGATCATGCTGATCTCCTCACAAGCATGGATGAACAGATATCAAGAGCTAAAGAAGAAGCTGCTAGCAGGAAGGTGATCATGGAGAAGGTTGAAAAGTGGATATTGGCACGTGACGAGGAGCTATGGTTAGAAGAGTACAGCACGGTTAGTTTCTTCTCTTCCACATTCAAAGAATAAACATTAAATACATTAAGAACCGTAAGCAAGAAAATCTTAGCCATTAATTTCCCGATTCAGGATGAAAATCGCTATTCTGTTAGCAGAGGTGCTCATAAGAACCTTAAAAGAGCTGAGCGAGCCAGAGTGATGGTCAACAAGATACCAGGTCAAGAGTTATCTTACTGATATATGTAACTTAGCATTTTGTGCTAGAATGAAGGATTAAAAATGAGTCTTAAAGAGATCTATAACAATGTGCACTTTGTCTGCTTCATCCTCCTGGCAGCTTTGGTGGACTTGCTGATATCAAAGACTAAGGACTGGGAAGATGAAAGAAAGAAAGTCTTCTTGTATGATGAGGTATACTGTTCTAAATAGCTACTTCAGTGGTTATTCTAGTTCTTGTAAGCATTATGAAAATGCATCTTCTTCGCATGTGATAAGGAAATATAACAAGTAAAAGTTGCCGATATGAAAAGTTGTGGATGATGATGATTATTTATTGGATATCTATGTAGAACTAGTTTTGCACAGAAACTGATGAATTCTAGTGTCAAATTGGTTAGGTTGAGTACTTTTCAGCAGAAAAAACACTCTCGAGATAACTTATACTCACTGGACTTTTTTTTCTCAAAACCACACATTTAATCAGTTCTGTAGGAACTAAACCTTAATTTAGTTCATTGAACCCAAGCTTTTTATAATGTTTCTGAATAAACCATTGTACTAGAAATATGTTGGGCTTCATCATCACAACTAAAATTTGGACTTCAGGTTCCTCTATTGGCAATGCTTGAAGAGTACCATACGTTGAGGAAGGAAAAGGAAGACGAGAAACAAAGACAATGGGTAATATCATCAGAACCTTTTCCATTCACTAGTAACAAATCTACTCCAAAAATTTCTTCAGATTCCATTATATAAACTATGCTGATGGCATTTTTAGAGTATTTTTTTAATATACAAGGGTGATCTTTTATGCAGGAACAGAAGAAGGTACAGAGTAAAGTAGTAGCCGAGCCTGACAGCCCATTTGGAATAAGGCCAGGCACCAGCAGTCGGCGTCTTTCTGATAAAAGCATAAACGGAGGCTTCGGAAGTGCAAGCCTTCTAAACAGAAAATCTTCCCTCGGCTTACAGCCCATGGGACCAAACAGCATCAACTCACCAAGTCAAGGCATATCTTCCATAAACGGAGGAAAGAAAACAAACAGGCAAAGGGCATACAGTCAGAAAAGATTTTCTTACCATCTCAGAGAAGATACAGTTTCAGTTGTCTCATCATTTTCTGGCCCCTTCTCACCCTAGGATATTGGGATCCCATCAAGAACTAATTCAATCGTATAATCAGTTTCCACTGTCTTATAGAAGTAAGAAAAAGAGTCATGTCCAGAAATAAATTAACAGATCATTTCCCAAGATCTAGACCCTACATGTGCACATTTTCTGCAGCATTTTACAAACAAAACAAGTACATACAGTCTTCTTCATGTGCAAAATCATTTCGCAGATCAAATCACATGCCACAAATACTTCATAAAGTATAACTGAAACACATTGAACTGATTCATCACAGATACCTTCACAGCATTCTCACACTATGATATCCGTATAATATAAAGACAGTTGTGTCAACAGTCGTGTGCACAAATAGAAGAAGGGCAATTAGACATGAGAAATTCAAAATTCTAATATAATCACGATTGCGCAGGATTTGTTAATTAAATAATTGAAACAGCGCGAACTGAGTATCACAAAAGCAAAACATCCTCTAGCACGAAGATGAAGTAAAAAAAAATCATCTATTTTACAGTCTCGACGATCAACGGAAATTTCAAGTGGTCTTTTGAAAGAAAGCATCAATTGAACGAGTAGCAAAAGGAACGGGATTCTTATCTGGCCGCGATTTAGCACGATCTCCCGGAGGATTCTGCTCAGCCGGCAGGGGGAGAGAATCGAGCAGAAAATCGGCAGTGGGACGGTGTCGCTTGGTGGCAATCCGAATGTGTTCGAGTGTTATAGTTTTTCTCTTCTTCTCGACGGCGGCGTGGGCGGATTTCTCGGCGAGGAACTGGAGAAAGAGCTGGGAGGATGAGGCGACGAGGAAGAGGGCTTCGGCGTTGACCTTGCTGATATCCTTGTCGAGTTTCATGATGTTCTTGACTCGGCGGGTCGGGATCTCCAGCTTGTGCGGCTCGTCGATGCCGGCGGCGTTTTCTCCTTCTTCTTGCTCTGCCATTGCGCCTTCTGTGACGATGAAAGAGGGATTTCGTCTATTTTATTTATGTTTTATTTTATTTTGGCGCCATCATTTGGCGGGAAATAATTTAGTGGTATTCTCAAATTAGCGTCAGCTTATTAATAAACCCATTTCACATTCTAATTTAATTTCATCATTTTTATTTTTCATCATTGACGCCGTCACACCAGCATAATTTTAAAATATTTCCTTTTTCATTTTTACTCCTGCTATTTGAAATAAGTTTTAAATTTAAAATGTCTAAGAACAAAAAAATGTAGGAGTATATTTTAAAGAGTAAAGGCCAAAATTGGTCCTGAACATATGGAAATTTGATTATTTTGGTCCTAGACTAACTGTTCCGTTAAAAACTAACAGTCAACGAGTTTAATCCCAATTTTGACCAAATTAAACTTTCTCTAATTTTTTACTCTCTAATTAATTCCATAATTATTTTTATAAATTTTCTCCGTATCACCGACGCCATCATCCCAAATCTCATCACCTTCAGATTTATGTGAGCCCTAAATATCTCGTCCACATCCTTGTTGTTCAGCAAATTGATCGCCAATTTCAGCCCCTGAGCCACCAGCGAGGAGAACAGGAAGAAGCTGAACGAAACCACCTCGAACACCAGCCGCTTCTTTGTGATGTCCACGCCGGCATCGCAGCCCGACCGATTCTCGAGGTTGTGCTGCCCCGGCGTCGCCAGAGAGAGCCCGACGAACACAGCGATGGTGAAGAGGGAGTTCACATTCACCGGGCCTTCGAGAGCCGTCACGTGGATGCTCGTGGTGGACGACATCGACCGGGGAGGGGAGTAGGTGATACGCTCGGATTTTGCACTGTTTTAAGGCCCTTATTTGGTCTGTTTTCAATGTCTAAATCGCAATTCATGTCCGTATTTTACTTGTTTTATCTATTATGGTATTTTGACATGTTTTGTGAGAATCGTGCATATTTGAGCTTAAAAAGATTGGAAAAAGTCGAAGATGGAAGTCTGGAGCATTTAAGACGGCTAGCGGCCCGCTGCGTGTGTCGCAGCGACCGCTGGGCCCAGCGACAGCTACGCCTATAGCGGCCCACTCCAGAGAAAGTTGTGCTAAAAATCTGAAGACGCCCAGCGACCGCTCGAGAAGGTCTCGAAGCCACTGGACTAATTTGCAGCGACCGCTACACAAATGGGCAGAAGCTACGGACAACGCACAGCGACCGCTGGCCAAGGTACAGCGGTCCGCTGCGAAAAAGCGGCGCACGAGTTGACCTATTTTCTCTCCAGATTTTACCAAAATTAGCCACCTTTTTCCTTCTACCAATAGGATTCGACCCATTCACTATATATACCCCCTCAAACCTCTTCTTTAGAGACACTCATACTTTACTTTACACGCTTTTTGCCTCACCATTATAGAGCATAATATTCGAGAGTTCTTCGTTGTGCAAGAGGTTGAAGACGGATTCAAGTGAAGATCAAGGCTACAGGATTCTACCTTTGGGTTTTATAGCTTTAGTTCTCATATTTACTTTGTTTCCCTTCAAACTATGTTTTCAGATTATTATATCATGTGTAACTAAATTCATATGATTCTAGGGATGTGTTAGTAACGACTTTGGTTATACAATTCCTTTTTCTATTTAATATCCGTTTTGTTTTTACTTCGTTTCTTCCTTAAAATGTTCCGTAATACTGCATGTTTGAGTGACACATCCGATGCATATTTAATATAACTTGCTACATAATCGTGAGAGGAGGTTGGCGAGTTAGATCCACTTAATAGACACTACAATTAGCTTCTATTAAAACGACACTGTTAATTGAGAGTGAGGACTTTTCAAGGGTCTTAGGAGCTTTTTGTTAGAGTTTGTATACTAGAAATCACCTCTCGAGTGATTGAATATTGTTAAAACTCTTATTTTATTTTCCAAGGAATAAAACAAATTATTTTTTTATGTTTTACATTTAATGTATGTTTATTACATGTTTAAATATATGAGTAACTTAACAAAGTCTAAGTCTTTATTTTAGTAGACCGGTTGTGGGCGACGTTCACTTTAAGGTAACACGGTCAGTTCTGAACAAAGAAAAGAAGTATTTCACAACCTAGATGGGCTTAGACTACCTATCGTGAAAGGTTGCAATGTCAGTCCGATTATTTCTAAGCCTTACTGAAATAAGATGACGTTGGTGTGGTATAACACTGAATTGGATCTAACAAATGAGACATGTCTTTATGCTATCTACTGAAAGACGAGGTCTTGTAAATTATTGTTTCTTAATCAATGTACGTTAGCATTGAGCATACGGTATTGATTATGCACTACTTCGACTTACCATATGGTGCGGGATTTTCGCAACCCAATAAGCTCTGTATATTGGGTAGTGGTGATTAATATCTAGCGGGGCTAGGATTGCTATTATGTTAAATCGTGCGCGAGGTGAGTCTCGTTTGATAACATCCTCAAGAGGAGCTTGAAATAAGGTTTTATTATTCGGAACCTAGCTAGTTGGAGTTTGATTACTTTATGAATAATAAATAAGAATTTCTTGCTGAGTCCACTCTTGGAATTAATAAGATATTAATTAATTAAATCCATAGTAGACAATGATTAATTAATTAATGGATGTTTCCATCTTAAGCGCGGGAAATAAATATCAAGGAATGGAAATCCGAAATACTTATAATTTCGGATTTGGATGGGGAGTGCAATATTACTTCTGTAGTGGTTGTTCGTAATTTTGCAATTAAAAGCTTATATTAAATTGGGGTGCAATTTAATTAGTAAAAAGCTAATTGGAGGAGCTCATATCCAAAACCTTCCAAAGATCCCTAGGGGTGAGCATTCGGGTTTCGGTTCAGTTTTTTGCCAAAACCGAACAAAACCCGAAAAACTGAATTTATGTGAAAATTGAAACCGAACCGAAACCGAATACCCGAAAAACTGAAAACCAAAAAAACAAAATCCGAATTAAAAAACCGAACTAAACCAAAAAAACCGAAATTATAAGAGATTTCAAAAAAACCGAAAAACCAAAATCCGAAAAACCAAAAAACTGAAAAACAAAAAAAAAATACAAAATACAATAAATCAAAAAACATGATAAACATCTATCAACCAACACAAATAAGTATTTAGGCTACAATAACAATGTCAACTAAAATAAAGTTTTACAACTCAACAAATTGTAAACATTCAAGTCTTCAATGCTTCCAGCTTCTAAGCTTCAACAACTAATTTCTTCAATCTTTCAATAACTTCAAAGTTTCAAATTACATTCTTGCTCATATTTCCAAATACGAAGGGAGGAACTTTGGCACAATCCTTTGTCCATAAATAAATCTTGAAAACAAAATAATCTCATAAGTTATTGATAATGAGAAGGAAAATTCATGAATTTCCAAAAAAAAAGACCAGAAGGTAGAGGGGTTCCAAAAATTGAAATATCAAAAAATTTAAATATGGTTTTGGATGGCAGATCTGAATTGATTAGTAGTACAATCATAATTCTCAATTTCACCATATGAATGGCTTCTTGCAGATCTGATTAATATATCAGAAACTCATTTTCAAATATCAAAGTACAGTTGAGAAAATTAAACAAATTCAACAGTTTAATCATTTGTAAATAAATATTAACCTACACATTAATGCATAAATACATGAACTTTGGATTTATTAAAATTTGCACAGAGTTGTG
Organism: Salvia hispanica; assembly: GCF_023119035.1. Taxonomy (NCBI): domain Eukaryota; kingdom Viridiplantae; phylum Streptophyta; class Magnoliopsida; order Lamiales; family Lamiaceae; genus Salvia; species Salvia hispanica. The sequence continues at coordinate 15,393,441 of NC_062966.1, forward strand.
AAGAAATACACAAACTTAAAAAAAAATTCCTAGGGCAATTTCTTAACAAATTAAATAGGAACTGAAGAGGTGAGTGGAGTTTTTACCTTCTCATGGAAGCGGCGTGGATGGCTGGAGGGTGGAGGCGACCGCAAGAGGCGACGAGCGTGACCACGGGCTGCACGGCTGGAGGCGACGGGCTGGAGCACGGCAGGGTGGAGGCGGAGGCGGCGGGATGGGGTAGAGATAGGAGATGGTTGGAGGCCTACTGGCTTGGAGAGAACGAGAATGGATTACAGATTTGGGAGAAATGAGAGAAAAAGAGGTTTGAGAGAAAAAAGAGTGAAGAATGGCAGTTTGGAGAGTGAAAAATCTTTTAGGATTACAGATTTGGGAGTATATATATATATATATAGATAATATTATATTAAAACAAAATTTGGTTTTTCGGTTTTTTGGTTTTTTTTCCTCCGAACCGAAAAACCGAAAAAACAGAACCAAATTGTCAATTTTCGGTTTGGTTCGGTTCGGATATTCGGTTTTCAATTTTATGTGCTCACCCCTATAGATCCCTATCTGGGCCCAATATGTGACTTAATATAAATAGGAGAATAAAGGTGACAGAAAATACACTTAATTTTCTTCAAAAATTTTCGTCCCCATCTCTACATTGGAAAGGGACGATTTTTCACCTCCGTGGAAAAGGTTTTCCGTCTTCTGTATTTAAGTCTTAGTATACTGGTGAGATCAGCCCACCCTGATATCAGTTTACATCCGGGAACCAGACAGAAGATCCGTGATTTAGTACTTGAAGATCTTCACGTGGACAAGGCGCTAGCTATCTTCGATTCTTTGGAGAATCATCAAGGTAAAATAGCTAAACCGTAGAAAAGCATGTTTTAGGTTTTAATTAATTTAAAAAATGATTTATTTGAGTTATGAGCATGATACATGTGATAATTGCGCGAATAGAATTTGTCTAAATAATCGACTAAATAAATCAGGATCATTATGTAATCAATTTATGTATGCTTCCGCTGCCAACCCCTTCACTTTTAGGAGTTACGAATCTAGGATTGACAACCCTAGTATAATCTACGCTTGTACCGCATGGGCATTACTAGTGTGACTCGTTCTATCGAAATATAAATTGTGCTAGGGTATTGTAGGTAGAATTTGTATAACCATAACTGTGAACGCGCATCCCTGGAATTCTCTTATCTCATATATTTTTCCTCTAGTCTTAGTTACAATTAGTTGTTTACTGCTTTCTATTTCTTGTTTCCAAAAGTTTTCGAAAAATCTTTGTTTCTCCAAATAGTAAAAGAAGCTTAGTAGAAGGTTGTCACACCTCAACCCTTATGACGTATGCACTTACTATAAATAAATTCAGAAATTTTAAATAAATAATCCACGCGCCAAGTAAATGAAATGCACATTTTATATAATTTCAAAAACCAATATTTAACAAGTACATGTTTCAAAACATTCTAAACAGTAGTGGGACCCTCTCACCACTCTATATACTGTACATTTATCTACATGCAAAAATGATGAGGAGGAGAAGGTTGCCAAAATGCGTCAGCCGCCGACCCTTATAATAACTGTAACTCACATCAACCCACACATCATTGATATCTTATTCCTGAAAAATGTTAGTGGTTTATATGAATATTACCTTTAATTCCACATCCCAGATATCAATATATTCTTTAACCAATATATAAAACAATAATCAGCAAATATTAAAATTAATTCCATATACGTATGCATATGCCACTCTGTTCAGTATATTATTATTCTGTGACAAATCAAGCCTGGTATCTGCCCGGGATTCCTCTATGACCCGAAGGTCCCTCTGTAATTGGACTCATAGGTCCCTCTATGACCCGAAGGTCTCTCTATATTTTTTTTTTCAGATCCAGGACAAGACCGTCACAAATCCTCTTTAATCACATGATTCATGTACTTTCAAAACCACATCATATTCCACCATCAGTATCAAATAACATATAACCATTTAAGGCTCACATCATCTAACTAAAATATTTACTCCAATTTAACACTTGACAATCAACCACATAAAATATGTAAAATTAAAAGTGTGATTTATACACACCTGGTTAAGATAGATAAACTTATTGAGTTCCCGATTCCAACTCTCGATTTATAACTCTCGATCCAAAATTTTCTCTTTCTGTTTTTCTCTAAACTCCTTTAAACCCTTTTCCTTTTTCTAAATGATAAACTATATACATATTTCTACACAAATATATGTACGTCGGCTATTTTGCCTACTCATACTAACTAAAATGAATTTCATAACTACAAGTGTCATATCTTTGCTAACTATGTGACACGTCAACTACATAAATTATAATATAAGAACCTAGTGCATTATACTAACAAAACTTACATAAACAATTTGCATGTAACTTTCTATTAAAAAAAAATATGTATTTATATATTGTATTTATAAGTACGTATATAATTGTTAGTACTATATGGTACACATGCACGCATATTTAAATAATGACATATCTACACTAATTTAAATATACTATGTATATATATTCATATTTAAAATTTTCATGAATCAAAACTATCTATATATTGGACTATATTGAGTCGATCATAACAATAAATATATTCTCTATAACACACTTCATATCTCTGTAATATAAACGACAATAAAATATGCCATGACAATATGATAATATGCAAAATAATGCACGTTTCGGGTTAGGGATGTCACAAAGATAGCCCACTTTAAGAATTTTGTCCGCAAAATTCATTTCTCTCTAAGTTAACGCAGTCTATGAAATCGTTGACCCGTAAATAGATGTGGATAATTTTTTTTCCTCAGTTTACCAAATCGCTTCTTCAACTCCTTAATTCTGCCAAATAACTTTAACTATCGGAATATCTTTTCTTCACAGTTGTCTGATCTAACGAATCACTATATCGACTGGTTCTTCTATATAACTCTCTTTTGTACATCAAAATTTTTCAAAACATGCGAAGGATCAGATCGATAAAGCCGAATCCTACTGACATAGAAAATATTAGGAATCTGTGTCAACTCTGGAGGTAATGTTAACCTATACGCCAATGGTCCAACTCTTTCAACAATATCTCACGGTTCAATATAATGAGGATTCAACTTACCTTTCTGAGGTGAAACTCACAAAAGACTTTCTCAAGACTGAGATAGTAAATCGCGGATCTCTGTCAATATATAAGATACTAGAATACCATATAAGCGTTCCTGCAGATAATGATGCCAAATCTTCAAAGCAAAATAATGTCGCTAATAACAGATTTTGAACAGAATAAGAAACTTCATGTACTTGCGATTGTTACGACGCATAAGCAATAAACTTTCCATTAAGTCAAAACATAACCAATTCCATATTTCAGCGCATCACTATAAATAACATAATATCTTGTACCTGCGGAGATAACCAAAATGGGTGACATATTCAACCGATGCTTCCACTCATTAGAACTCTTTTGATATGCTTCACTCCATATAAAAGAAGAATTATGTCGTACTAACTTCATTATCAATTGAATAATAATCAAGAAACATTTCCAGTTGAAAACCAGTTCAATGTTTTGTAGATCCACTTCTATTCCAAAACCTGACACCACGTGTCCCAACATTACCATATGTTCTAGCAAAAATTCACCTTTACTCAACTTAGCAAGAGTTGTTCATCTCGCCGAACTTGAAATACTGACGTTCTAGTAATGGTTGAGAGACTCTTGAAACTGATCAAACAAGTCTTCAATTCTCGATAATGAATATTTATTTTTCACTGTCACTTGATTCGATATTCAATAGTGTATATAAAGTCGCAATGTGCAGTCTTTCATCTTCAAATATGATATTGGTGCACTCCAAGATGAAACACTGTGTCACATAAATCTCCTACCAGAAAACTCTTGTAATTGATTCTTAAATTCTTGAAACTCTAATGAAGACGGTTGATAAGTAGAAATAAAAATAAATGCAGTGCTCAATAGAGAAATATGTCTCCTGATAAGGTGAAAATCCAGATAAATCCGCACTTCCAATAAATCAAAAAGACGATCTCGATAATATAAGAAAACCATGAACAATATATTGATTACCATAAAATATCACTCGATCCCGTCTCGATGATTATATTGACATTTCTTTTACTTGACAAGCTACCTTGGTTCAATGAAATGAAAACCAATCAATGCCCATAATAATATCAAAACTTGTGTATGAATAAGAGAATCAATATCCGCTGGCAGCTCAACTGAATTAACTCGCAACACCTTCTCTAAAAAACCGTATATATTGAAATAATGTCAGCTTGTAATCAACAAACATAGTTCCTTGATTAAAGACATAACATTCTCTGCTTCTTATCACAATACACTTCTTTGCATATATTTAGCATTGAGTTCTCTAGAAAAATCGTCTGAACTGAATACCAGAAGCTGTATCATAGCTTGTGGGACTGTTTCCCAACAAGAGTAAGTATTGCTTCAAATAAGAGATACCCTATAATCAAAACCTTCTTCCGACATACAACTCAACTGATTGAACACAGGTTCTATCACTTTTAACTATATCTCAGCCTCAGTTAGATTAGTCCCATAAAATCAACAACTTCAACTTTTTCGAGCTCTTTAAATTTTCTACCTCTTTACCTCATCATTGGTCCATGTACTCTTTGTTCTAAAAGCCTGGTATTTTACTGGAAATCTCCATATAATGCAGCATGTATATGAGATGTTTCTACAATTAATTAATGATGCAGGGCGACTGACCCTTCTCTCCTCAGTGACACATGTTCATGATAATTCAAATGCAAATGAAACTTATGACCAAAATGTATCATACGATATGCACGAATGCTATGTCCCAGCGGGATTCTATCCCCGCTCTGATACCACCTAAACTGTCACACCTCAACTCTTATGACGTATGCACTTACTATAAATAAATTTAGAAATTTTAAATAAATAATCCACGCGCCAAGTAAATGAAATGCACATTTTATATAATTTCAAAAACCAATATTTAACAAGTACATGTTTCAAAACATTCTAAACAGTAGTGGGACCCTCTCACCACTCTATATACTGTACATTTATCTACATGCAAAAACGATGAGGAGAGAAGGTTGCCAAAATGCGTCAGCCGCCGACCCTTATAATAAATGTAACTCACATCAACCCACACATCATTGATATCTTATTCCTGAAAAATGTTAGTGGTTTATATGAACCACAACTCAGTCTATATAAATATTACCTTTAATTCCACATCCCAGATATCAATATATTCTTTAACCAATATATAAAACAATAATCAGCAAATATTAAAATTAATTCCATATACGTATGCATATGCCACTCTGTTCAGTATATTATTATTCTGTGACAAATCAAGCCTGGTATCTGCCCGGGATTCCTCTATAACCCGAAGGTCCCTCTGTAATTGGACTCATAGGTCCCTCTCGTATTTGACCCGAAGGTCCCTCGTAATTGGACTCATAGGTCCCTCTATGACCCGAAGGTCTCTCTATATTTTTTTTTTCAGATCCAGGGCAAGACCGTCACAAATCCTCTTTAATCACATGATTCATGTACTTTCAAAACCACATCATATTCCACCATCAATATCAAATAACATATAACCATTTAAGGCTCACATCATATAACTAAAATATTTACTCCAATTTAACACTTGACAATCAACCACATAAAATATGTAAAATTAAAAGTGTGATTTATACACACCTAGTTAAGATAGATAAACTTATTGAGTTCCTGATTCCAACTCTTGATTTATAACTCTCGATCCAAAATTTTCTCTTTACTTTTGTTTTTCTCTAAACTCCTTTAAACCCTTTTCCTTTTTCTAAATGATAAACTATATACATATTTGTACACAAATATATGTACGCCGGCTATTTTGCCTACTCATACTAACTAAAATGAATTTCATAACTACAAGTGTCATATCTTTGCTAACTATGTGACACGTCAACTACATAAATTATAATATAAGAACCTAGTGCATTATACTAACAAAACTTACATAAACAATTTGCATGTAACTTTCTATTCAAAAAAACATGTATTTATATATTATATTTATAAGTACGTATATAATTGTTAGTACTATATGGTACACATGCACACATATTTAAATAATGGCATATCTACACTAATTTAATTATACTATGTATACATATTCATATTTAAAATTCTCATGAATCAAAACTATCTATATATTCGACTATATTGAGTCGATCATAACAATAAATATATTCTCTATAACACACTTCATATCTCTGTAATATAACCGACAATAAAATATGTCATGACAATATGATAATATGCAAAATAATGCACGTTTCGGGTTAGGGATGTCACAAAGGTAGCCAGTCGGTGATATTATTCCCCGTGTTCGACAACCCGGTACTGACCTTTAGCTATACTAGATCTACCCTGTATGCTTGCGGGTATTTTTAGTGCTAATAAAAAGTGCATTAAGTTTTTAGTGTCGTTGCCGGGGACTAACATCACTTTGTAATTGATATCTTCCAACGGATTATTTTGCTACTTTGGATTTTACTGCTTTTTTTATTTTTATTTTTATTTTTATTTTCTCTTTAGTTTAATGGATCTCTTCCCAGGAATGGAGAATCCATACTCTGATGAGCAGTTGGGCGGATACTACGAGGAGTACTACAGCCCCGACCAAGGGGGATCATATTATGACCAGACTGTTTTAATTTCTCATATGAAGCACAAGATCCTTTTATGAATGATAATTTTGAAATTTGTGCAGCTATGGAGGAGCAAACCTCCTCCAAATGGGATGAAATACTGGAAGTGTGCATCATCGAGATTTAGGAAAACATGAAAGTGACAAACCAACGGTTGCTAAATCTGGAAAGGAACACGAGTCTGTTGGAGCAAGATCTAGCGATCCTAGCCGTGCAGGTGGGAGAGATGGAACTCAAAATGGGAGCATTGGCCATGGCAATAGGAAGCATGCATATGCCAGAGATGCTTCCGAGTTTACCAGAGATCAATCCTAAGGGAAACTGCCATGATGTGCAGCTCCGGAGTGGGACTACATATCAACCTCTAGAAGCATCGAACCTAGGAAGGAGGAGAAAGGAGAAAGAAAATGGGCCAACCAACCGAAGGCCGGCCGCTGATCAGCTGTAACACCCCCTACCCGGTTAGCTGCTAACCGAATAGATGATGTCACAATTCCAGTACCATAAATTTTACAAATTCAAAATCCATTTCTAGCGGCATTATAAAACAGTTTTCAAAATTATATACAATCAAAACTTATAAACATTATAAGGGAAGCTGTTGCATATATTCCAAGTTACAAACATGTGCATCTAACAAAATTAGACGCATACGCCGTAATTCATAATCAATAATTATACTCTCCGCCCAAACAATTTGCATTACATCATTTTATGATTATCTTGTTTATTCCTAATATAAATCGAGCAACATCTCCCCAACACATGCCCAAAAGCCAACAATGTGCACAAATATCAATCATGGAATTTGGATAATACATCAATAGTGATCAATATCCACACAATTACCAATAATTTACACAGTTATCAGTGATTCACATAAAGCATTCAATAATTCCACATGAAATCCACACATCACATCACACCATACCGCATTACACCAATATCACATATCATAGTTCATCCATGGTCCTATCAATGTGCTCGGTTTAACTACTTGGATGCACAGACAATTCATCAATTCAAATCAGCATCGACCGAAAATTTGTAATCAAGTTTATCACAACACATACATCACAACATTAAGCTCTCATCCACGTGCTTGGCGACACCATGGGTACACTGACAATTATATGCCCCCGCGTGAGGCCCGAACGAAATCGTATAATATTTCCACCGCTTGTGGACCGATCGAATAAGCTGCAACATAGCGTACTCAAACATGTACAACCTGGCCTTATAGCTCATGGGGCAATTCATCATCATATATCATCATGTACCGCCTGGCCGTATAGCCCCATGAGTGAGTATAGTGCACCTATATACATATACCGCCTGGCCTTATAGCTCATGGGCAATTCATCATCATATATCATCATGAACCACCTGGCCGTATAGCCCCATGAGTGAGTATAGTGCACCTATATACATATACCGCCTGACCTTATAGCCCATGGGGCAATTCATCATCATATATCATCATGAACCACCTGGCCGTATAGCCCCATGAGTGAATATGGTGCACAAAACATATCATTGCCACCGCGCGTGGCCCGATCGAATTAATCTCATCATATGACATGCCAATTTTTCCCAACGATATCAACTAAGCACGGGAAATCACATTAGTCATCATGCTCACTCGTCAATCCATCTTATTCCCAAATCATTCGTTAATTCATCTCATTACCATATTTCATCCATTATTTGCATATTCTATATGTCATGTCTAACTGTGACAACAAATCACATATGCATAAATAATCGTATAGAATTATAAATATACATTTAACACATGGTAGCATATAACACCACACAAGAAAATTAACACATGGTAGCCCCATGAGTGAATATGGTAGCCCCATGAGTGAATATGGTAGCCACACAAGAAAATTATAAATATACATTTAACACATGGTAGCCCCATGAGTGAATATGGTGCACAAAACATATCATTGCCACCGCGCGTGGCCCGATCGAATTAATCTCATCATATGACATGCCAATTTTTCCCAACGATATCAACTAAGCACGGGAAATCACATAAGTCATCATGCTCACTCGTCAATCCATCTTATTCCCAAATCATTCGTTAATTCATCTCATTACCATATTTCATCCATTATTTGCATATTCTATATGTCATGTCTAACTGTGACAACATGGTAGCATATAACAAATCACATATGCATAAATAATCGTATAGAATTATAAATATACATTTAACACATGGTAGCATATAACACCACACAAGAAAATTAAGCTCTTAAATACTGAGTGCACTACATGATAGGCTTATGAGTACCTGCCTTTTACCACCTTAACTCTCCGGTCACTCCATATTCTTCTCCCATTTTATTATCGTCTTCTCAATTTGTTTATTAAACACGTAAATCTCTTAATGATTTCATGACCTCACATTTATCCTACAAGCTTTACCAATAATCTAGTTCTCCATATTTCTTTTACTCTCAATCCCATTTGATAAGGCTAATTTCATGCATCGGTAATGTGCAAAAAATGTTATATATTGCTGGGTCTAACACGTTTCCTAAGCCAGGTGTGTGAAGAAAATCGCTAGATCAAGGAAGTAATGAAGGAGATGGTCTAGCGAGAGAAAAGGACGAAATGAGCAGGATTTACAAGGAAAAAAATTGGCGTGACGGGGGAGTCTACAGCTGAGGGCAACAAAGTCATTATCAATACCTCGCTGGACCCACTAAAGCGCCTATAAATAGAGAGGAACATGCAGCGTAATGGATATAGTTTTCACTCTTCTTAGCTCATACATTTTACACACACACTTGGGAAATATTCTGGGGGATAATCGTGATAGGGGGGATACTTTCTAAAGATCTCGAGTTTGGTAACACCGTCCCAGTGAGGGCGAAGATACATTTGTTTTAATTTCAGCTGTTTTTGCTAGTTTCCACCGTCGAACTTCACTTTTGGGAGTCGACTTTGATGTTGATGATGTTTAACTGCTTATCGCTCATGGATCTGAGTTTAGCTGTTTAATTTCAAGTTACTTTTGCTTAGATCTCTCTACTGTTAGCGTAATTCTTAAATTGCTATGTCGATCTCTGCTTATTTCGTTATTGAGGTGTTTGATGTGGAATTGGGTGACAGATCTGTGGTTGATTGAGTGTTCGGAGCTTAAATTTGTAAATCTGACGTGATGGAGAATTTCTTCTGTTTGGAGTCCGTGTCGGACGCTTGGATCCGGAGTGGATTTAGCGTCTGAAGTTGATTTTGGCGTGTGAAAGAAACAGTAGTGGATAGATTGTTTAATTTCCTTTGTTTTCTATTTCCCTTCGTCTAGGTATGCAGATCTGTAAGTTCTTCGTTATTTATGCATAGATTTGATTCCAAGTTAGTAGCCCTGTTTTTTATTTGCTTATGTGTTTTCTCAAGAAGTTTTATGCGAATTTGGTTGTAGAAGACGATGTCACTGTCAGTTAGTACTAGAGTTAGTTATTCTGCCACTTTCCAGTCGTACTCTGCTTTTTCTTAGATGTGGTCCCATCGTAGAATTATTTCCTAGGTCTAGCTGTTAGGTTAAGTTTCTTTCTAATATTCCCAAGTCAAGTTAATTTTAATTTTTCCTCAACCCAAGAAAATGCGTGGCAGCAGCCAACACCAAAAATACTCCCAAATCCTTGATTACGATTCTTACGCATCCTTCTCTGTGGGATCGATCCCTACTTCCCTATACTAGGTTTAGTAAAGTGGTTGAGGGTTTTTGAAGCGGGGAAGTACTTGTGTGTCCGACGACCGGGATTCCGCACAACCTACGAGTTTCTAGACCAAGTGATCTAGTGGACTTGCTGGATCTGGGGAACCTGCCTTATTTGAATATCGCAACACTGCACACACACCACACTTGTACTGTCACATCCACACGTAGCTTCAAGTGGCGCCGTTGCCGGGGAATGGATGGCGTTTGCTGTTATTAAGGATTTGTTGTAAATATTCTAATTTTTGTTATTTTCTTTCTCCCTGACAGTTTATGAAAGCGGGCTTCTTCCAATCTGGAAGTTGGGCAAGTTCATCTGGAGCAGGGGTGGCCAGTACGAGTGGCGAATCAAGCAATCTACATTTACCATCACTACTAGATCAGGATTGAGAACGGAAGATCCATTCCCGTTCGAGTCAGAAAGTGAAAAGGAGTGGAATTCATCGACAGAGGAGAATCCAGGGACATCAACAGAACCAGAGCAATCCGAGACCGAGGAGGAGAAGGACCCACATATGGCTCATCTACTAGACCCCGATCCGGAAATAGGGTCGCTCACCGCACATCTTGACGGTGAACCCGCTCATGCTATAGTTTCGAATCCACGACGGAGGTCGATCGACATCAAAACAAATGTGCTTGGAGTTCTACCTACTTTCTCTGGGCGTAGGAATGAATGCCCTTATGAATTTCTGAACGAGTTCAGTAAACTATGCAGCATTCAGAAGCGACCCAACGAGGCAACAGAAGAGGACTACCGTCTTCGAGCAATTCCGTTTGCTCTCAAAGGGGAGGCGAACACTTGGCTGCTGAGGCTTCCACCGGACTCGATCAACACGTGGAAGGATTTTAAACTGGAATTTTTGGATTACTTTTTTCCATCTAATAAGACGAATGCCTTGAAGAAGGAGATTCAGGAGTGCAAACAAGAATACGATGAGAACCTAAGTTCTTATTGGTCCCGCTTCAAGGGGCTGCTGGATGCTTGTCCAAACCACAGGATGATAGAAGCGGAGACTTACTATTTGTTCTATGAAGGTGCAAACCCTGAATCAAAGGACTTGATGAACTCCTCGAGCGGGGGAAATTTTACTAAGAACAAAGCAAGTGAAGCCAGGGAAACGCTGGGGAGATTGATTGAGGCAAAGAAGGCCTATGATAACCCGCGAAGCATATTGAGGAGAGGATCAGCTAATGTAGTGATGGATCAAGAAGACAAGAAGGTGGAAGATAGGATCGATAAACTGGAAAAGGCCTTGCTAAGTGCGATCGAGAAATGCAATCCGCATGCCCCAGTGGAAAATGAGAAATCCCTTGGTCAAGAGGAAAGGCAACTGCAACCATACTACAGCCAACCCTACGAAGGAGAGTGCCACGCTCAAGCAAGTTCGATGGGAAGTTGGAATCCCGATGGAAGTTGGAATCAAGGGAGACAGAGGGACGCTCCATGGAGGACTCACCCAAACTTCAGATGGACTGACCATGATCAAAGCCAGCCACCTCCCTTGCAGCTCACGAATTTTGCACACCCTCCGGAGAGGCAGTCCAATTGGCCAGGGAAGGGACAAGAAGGACAATTGCAGCTGGGATACAGGAATCAGGATCAAGCTAATTGGGGAAACAAAAATCAAAACAACCCAGGAAACTCCTATGTGCCACCTCACCAAAGGAATAACCAAGGCAATTTTCAGAATTCCCAACAGAACCATCAAGGGAATCAAGGGTCGAGTAACCAATACAACAATCATCAAGGAAATTTTCGACAGAACCAAGGTCAAGGACAAAATTTTGGTCAATCCAACTTCAGACCACAACGGAGTTTGGATGACATGGTCCATGATTTGGTAAATTCACAGCAGTTCATGCAAGGTAACCTACATTCCAATAATGACATGGTGCACAAGTTACAAGATGCTCAGTCAGAGCAAAAAGCCGCCATGGACATGATGGCAAAACAACTTTCCCAGATCGCAGTATCTTTGAATGAGATGCGAGGGAATGAAGGTAAACTTCCTGCTACCGTCAAACCGCCAGATCGGGCAAATATTAGTCAAATTACTTTGAGATCTGGGCGGGGTTATGGAGGGCCAACATTGGGAGCCGATGAGGAAGCGCCTATGCAAGCCAAAGAAGGGAAACAAAGTCAGAAACAGCATGAAGGAGGCGCTGAACCAAGGGAGATCATTGTTTAGAGAGACCCCCAGAAGGAAGATTTAGGGGGATCTCTACCTCGACCAAGGGACCCATTCTTCCTAGACCCCGAACCCGAGGAAGTAAGTAAGGAAGGAAACAAGGGAGTTGATGAAACCCAGGTTGGGACGTCCACAAATGCAGTAAAGCGAGCAAAACCATTTCCATATCGTGGGGAGGCGAAGAAGAAAAAGGATGATACAGAGGATCTCATGGAGATTTTCAGCAAGATGGAAATCAACTTGCCATTCTTGCAAGCCTTGAAAATGCCCACTTTCAGTAAGTTCATCAAGGAGTTTATTGCAGGAAAAACCAAACTAGATGGGAAGATTGTGATTGGAGAAACTGTGTCTGCTGTGATACAAAAAAGAAGGATGCCCTCAAAATGCACGGACCCAGGTATGTTTACATTACCCATTTCTTTAGGGGATATCAAGGTTGAGCATGCCATGTGTGATCTAGGGGCGTCAATAAATGTTTTGCCTCTTTCAATCTATAAAAGGTTAACTGGGGTAAGAATGGTTGATACCAAAGTAGTAATCCAGCTAGCAGATAGAACTTGCATTTGCCCTGAAGGAGTGTTGGAAAATATTATAGTCAGGGTGCATGAGTTTCTATATCCTGCTGATTTTTACGTGATCAAGATGAATGATAATGAGTCTGCTGAGTCCAGTGGGGTACTTTTGGGGAGGCCATTTTTGCGTACGGCTAAGACCATTATCGATGTGTTTGATGGAACAATTTGCTTGGACTACAATGGGGAAAAATACACCTTTAGCATAGATGAGGGGATGAAAAGACCTTTGGATGTTGAGAATATCTATGCTATTGATGTTATTAACCCTTTAGTCCAAGAATATCTTGAGACAGAATTGATACAGGAACAGATTGATAACTCGGAGTTGAGCCATTCGATTGACAAAGAAGTGGTGGGATGGTGTGCAGCAGTGAACACAGAGGAATTGACAGATGAAGAGCTCATGGAGGCCATAATGGAATTCTGCAGGAACCCGGAATCAGCTACAGGCTGGGCTGAGAAAGGAAGAGTGAGGCGAGGCCCTCCTCTCCGCCGCCGGATTCGCCGAGAAGGCGACGGAGGCAGCAACCCTTCTGGCAGCTGGAGGCGTGAGTGCGACGGCGAGCTTCGGAGCTTCCCCACGCGAGCCGGAGAAAGAGTGCGCGCAGCACTAGGAGCCCGACGAGTGCTCGGCAGCGGCGCTGCCACCGCTGGCGCGAAGAAGCGACGGGGAGGGCTCGACAAAGAGGGCAGCGAAGAGGGAGAACTCAATGGAGGAAGGAGTACGCGCCGATGGAACTCCGAACTTCCGTTGAGGCGGGGCGCGGTTTCGCCGGAGAGGAAAGGCGCCGCCTCTGATTTTGAATTTAGGGATTTTGATTTTGATTTGAGGATTTGTTTTGGAATTAAGAAATGAAAGGAGAAGATGTATAAGGGGAAGAAGGAGAGGGCTCCGGCGACGCCGGAGATGGCAATTCGCCGGAGATGGAAGAGGGGCTGTCGCTGCTGCTTCTTCTTCTTTAGAAAGAGTTCGTTTGGGAATAAGGTGAATTTGGAGAAGAAGGGTTGATCGATGGAGTATAAGGGGAGTATGTTGGGCCAATTTATTTTAAATAGTTGTTGGGCCTTAGTAATTAATTAAGAGGGCCGATTAATTGTGAAGAAAAATACACCAATTACATGTCTAAATAGTTTGAGTCGAGAATTATTTATGAGAAGTTGGAATTTATTTAAGGATTGAGTTGGAGCTCAATTAATTAATTCCCGAATAATTTACTAAGTTTCCAAAGATGGAAAATATTGAAGTTGGAAAAGCGAGGGCCGACCGGCGTCGCCCGCGACGCCTCGGACGGCCGCTAAGGAAATAGGAGGAAAGAGAGACGACGTTCTCGAGCCACAAAAATAATTAAGTTTAATAAAGAAGTGCTATTAATTAAATTTCCCGATTTAATTAATATGCAAGTTTCTAAAAATTTCCTAGAAGTGAACGAAGGATAAGAGAATTAATTAGGGGCATGCATTCCTATAAGTATGAGAACTTCTTGAGTCTTATTAGTACGTTGTTTGCTTTCAAAAGGCTATCTCTGCGAGTAAAGGCGGAGTGAGGAAAAATCAAGTTAATGAGCTTTAAACGAACGAGATGGGCTTTCGAACTAAAGTGTTTTTACGTGGCCTTTTGAACTAAAGTATTTTAGTGAGCTTTTTATTTATGATATGATGTTACGTAGGCTTTCGAACTAAAGTGTTTTTACGTGTCCTTTTGAACTAAAGTATTTTAGTGAGCTTTTTATTTATGATATGATGTTACGTAGGCTTTCGAACTAAAGTGTTTTTTTTTACGTGGGCTTTCTTTTAATATCCAGCACACTAGTGTGGATATAAAGCAAATACATTTGAAGTTATGAAAAATCATCTTTCTCTCATAATGGAGCTATGTTTCTCTTCAAAATTATTGTCATGCCATAAATGTTTTTTTTGATAAATGAGATTGAATGTCATGGAATTGAATGTCATGGAATGGAATGGATTTATGAACGGAATGAATTCACGAATGGAATGGATTCACGAATGGAATGGATTTATGGATGGAATGGATTCACGAATGGAATGGATTTATGGATGGAATGGATTCACGAATGGAATGGATTTATAGATGGAACGGATTCACGAATGGAATGGATTTATAGATGGAATGGATTCACGAATGGAATGGATTTATGGATGGAATGAATTCACGAATGGAATGGATTTATGGATGGAATGGATTCACGAATGGAATGGATTTATAGATGGAACGGATTCACGAATGGAATGGATTTATAGATGGAATGGATTCACGAATGGAATGAATTTATAGATGGAATGGATTCACGAATGGAATGGATTTATGAACGAATGGAATGGATTTATGAATGCATGGAATGGATTTATGAATGGAAATGGATTTATGAATGAATGATGAACGATGAAAGAACCTAGTCTGTAGTCGAACTTTTAGCTCACAAAAGAACTTAGTAAGCTCGGGCCTTTTAAGAAAACCCCCGTGTGTTACTGTGATGGCTTGACAACTATATAATGTATGTTTTGTTTTCGGCACGTGTCCACTGAGTACACCAAGTACTCAGCCCTGCATATGTTTTAAAAATGTGCAGGTTGAGCAGTGATGACGGCGGGCGGTGTTGAGCATAGACGATGAAGATCATTCGATAGAATAGTACTTGGATGCGTCGTGTCTCCATACACGATGTCATCTGCTCTTGACTCTTCCGCTGCAATGTAAAAGTCGAGATTTCATTCTCTTGTACCATGCACTCTGATTTTTATATATATTCCAAGTTATTTCAGTTCAAGTTCAGTTGTGCCACAGTTTTCCCCTTTCTTCCCCGCTTCTTTCATCCTCCCCTAGTCACGATCAACCGGGCTTTCTATCCTTAGAAAGTGCGGTCGTGACATTATCTCTACTTACTTTCCATATTAATTTTCCACATATTTCATTTTCATACTTATTTCATATCATTAAACTATCTAATTAAAAAGGACAAAGCTTCAAGGCACCATTCACCCGGCACTATTCACAGCCAATTTTAATAACTTCAGTAATTTCATTATTAAACCTTCTTAAAAAATCCTCCTAAGTTTATATCCATGCTTAATACTTATGATAAACTAATCTAAAATCAAAACATCCAAAACTTTCATTACTATGCTAATTTAATTTCCCCTTATCTCCAATATTCTAACTTATTTTCAAAATCCATTCATTCTTAAACGATTAATTTCTATAAATCATAGCATATATCAAATCAATGTCTAGAATATATTCATACGAGCAAATATCACGATTAGTTTCATTAGGTCTATAAACTTAGATGTTTTTATCAAACTTCCAAAATCTATTAATTGATTATTATTAATTCTAATAAAATTACATTATGCAATTTATCAAGTCTAGATTTGATGCCTTTATCTTTTTACAGGAAGCTCGACATTGACAATCTCCGCCCCACTTCGATCACCCTACATATGGCAGATAGAACCACAACAACACCAAGGGGGATCGTTGAGGATGTTTTGGTAAGGTTTGGTGAATTCATTTTCCTCGCTGATTTTGTAGTATTGGACATGCAGGAGGACAAGAAGGTATCCTTGATACTTGGAAGACCATTCCTAGCAACCGGAAGGGGCCATGATAGATGTTCAAAAGGGGGAGCTGACGTTGCGATTACATGATGAAAGCATCACTTTCAACATTTATGACGCCCTGAAGTTCCATGGAAAGGAAGGAGCAGAAGGCTATCAAGAGTGCAATGTCATCCCAGTGGTCACGGATTGCGTGGGGGAAGTGGAAGTCACTTATCATCGGAACCAGGACCCCTTGGAATCGTGTCTAGTGAATTCTTTCACACCCACTACTGACCCTTCTTGTGGCACTAATGTTTGTGCTATGAATGCAGAGCTTGTGGTACTCCCCGAAAGAATTCCTCAATTGGGGAATACATTCTTGCCATTGCGAACCCCTGAGGAAGAAGAAGAGAGGAAAAAGGAATTGGGGAAACCACGAGGTCCGCCTAAAGTGGAATTGAAGCCGCTCCTAAACACCTCAGGTACGCATTTCTAGGGCCAGATAGCACTTACCCCGTTGTTGTGGCCGCTGCTTTGAGTGATGAGGAATGTGATAAGCTGCTATGTGTTTTAAACAAGTACAGGTCTGAAAAGGATTAGCCCAACCACATGCATGCATAGGATTTCACTTGAGGAAGGGCATAAACCCCGTGTGCAAAACCAACGTAGACTAAATCCAATCATGCAAGATGTAGTAAGGAAAGAAGTGATTAAGCTTTTAGACGCATGAATTATCTATGCTATATCAGATAGTGAATGGGTTATCCTACGAAGGTAGTAGCTAAGAAAGGGGGGATGACTGTTGTGCCCGGAAAGGATGGTGAGATGATTGCCACAAGAATAGCTACAGGGTGGAAAGTATGCATTGATTATAAGATGTTAAATACAGCCACTAGGAAAGATCACTTCCCTTTGCCCTTTATTGATCAAATGCTTGATAGATTAGGGGGATATGATTACTAATGTTTTCTAGATGGTTATTCTCCTTATAATCAAATTGCAATTGCTCTCGAGGATCAATATAAATCTGCCTTTACTTGCCCAAATGGGATATATGCTTATAGGAAGATGTCTTTTGGTCTTTGTAATGCTCCTGCTACTTTTCAGAGATGTATGATGGCGAATTTTCATGATCTTATTGAAAGGGTAATGGAAGTCTTTATGGACGATATCTCTGTTTTTGGAAAATCTTATGATCACTGTCTTGAAAATTTGGCTATGGAGTTGCAAAGATGTGTCGAGACTAACCTTGTTCTTAATTGGGAGAAATTCCACTTCATGGTAAAAGAAGGTATTTTTTCTAGAACACAAGGTATCTTCTGCAGGGATAGAAGTTGATCGAGCCAAGATTGCTGCCATTGAGAGATTGCCACCCCCATCTAGCGAGAAGGCCGTGAGAAGTTTCTTGGGACACACAGGGTTTTATAGGAGATTTATCAAGGACTTCTCGAAAATCTCAAAGCCTCTTTGTAAATTACTCGAGAAAGATGTGAAATTTAATTTTACATCTGATTGTGTGCAGACATTTGAGGATTTGAAGAAGACTTTAGTAAGCGCGCCCATCCTCATCACCCCAGATTGGAGCCAACCTTTTGAAATCATGTGTGACGCAACCTTTTAATTTAAATATTAATTTTGTTAGTATTAATTATTCACCCTATTTCAGTTCACGAGTTCAATTCGTCGAATCCATTCCATAAATCCATTATATTTGGCGCGACGTCTGATTTCTGATGCTGGGAAGAAGGAACGCATCAATTCAACCCCACCCGACTCCGGATGCAGAAATGGAGCGGGAAATCCACCCGACTCTTCAACAAATAGTCAATTTGAAGGTTTGAGGATTTGAATAGTTGATTAACCAGTGAACTGTGGAAACACGATTTAGGGTTTTTGGAGATTTAGGTATTCATTTTGCTGATCAATTCTTGGTTTCTTATTTAGTTAGTGGAGAGCGGAGAAAAAGAGCGATTGAAGGAGTTATTAGTGGAGAGGCTTGTGGAATGTGGCTGGAAAGATGAGATGAAAGCCCTCTGCAGGTTCTGCTTAGACCTTCATTTGATTTAATAATTATATATATTCAAATACATGTTGGGTCTAGTTAACATTTGTCAACAATGTTTACTTGCTTCGGCACACTGAAGTTGTATAGAAGATTAGGGACTTGGGAGGTGCTTTTTACCAATTTAAATTCCAACATATTTCATATTCCTAATGTTGTCAAATTATATGGATTGTTTGAAATAACTCCAGATTCTCCTCGTACTAGGGGGGTTAAGTCACTACAAATCCTTGGACAAAGGGTTTCACATCACCCCTGATGTGCATATTATAATTTAATTGAATTAAAAGTTGTAAAACCAAAATTTCGTTCAGATCTTTAAATGTATATTTAAACTCGTGTTCACATTAACTATTTATACTATCATTAATAATCAATATAGGAAACATTTTATTATTGCGAGTTAATAGATTCTAAAGTGTTAGTAAATGTTGTTCATTCGATCAGTATTTAATGAATTAAATTTAGTGTGATCTTGGAACTCTATGCAGTGTAAATTTTTAACATGTTAATCATAAAAAAATAATTTGAGTGCCAAGCAAGAAATACTTAAAGAGTGTTACAGGTACCTTATCATATTTGTACTAAACATTTTAATCATTCTTATTGGTTGTACAACAGTTCTTCAAGACTCGTGGGAGATTAAGTTTTTGAGTCTGACAATAATTGAATTATTGACTTAACGTTTGGTTGTTTTATGGTGGTGATTGATAGAATTCTGGAATGTCGAATTCTCAAATACGGAATACTACATTTTCCATTACTTGACCATCATGGCTTTCATTCATCCTTCATCTTTTTATATCCCCCACTCTAGTTTAATCATGGATTCTAATTTCTCTTGTGTGCTTACACCATTAACTTTGCTTGAACATTTTTTTTCTGATAGGGAGTTTGCAAAGAAGAAGGGAAGGGATACTGTAACTGTTCATGAGCTTGTCAAAGTCATAACTCCAAAAGGAAGAGGTGGGTTTCTCCCTATTCATTTGTGTTAATATGGAGTACTAATGATTTACATAGTACTTCTTAAATTTCATGGATTGTATTATTATATTTGGCTTTCTTATTCCTTCTTTTTACTGTTTAATTATTTATTCATTCTTTCTTTTATTTCTCAGCAGTGCACATGTTCTAATTTGTTAGTAGAGGACATGTATCAATAAGATTGAATGATTGAATTAGTATTGTTAATCTTTTTAACTTCAAGGGCGTTTGGAATACCAATGTCCTTATTGTAGCATTTATCTTATTACGAATATAATACATGCACAGCTTCTAGATTCTGATCATCCACACGTGATTGAAAGATGGAGGCAACTAAATGTAAACATGAGAGATTTTATAGTTGTTAGCTTGATATTAAATTTATTATACTTTCTTTCTATAAATTCAAGTATCAACACCTTTGCGGAGAACATATTTTATTTTCTAGTAGGCACTATTCATTATATTTTTCAGTTACGTTTATAATGATGATTGCGATAAATTTTATGCAGTGTTTCAGCAAACTATTTACGAATGATTGTTTATAAAATATTGATAGTCAGCTTACTTTACCGATTCAGTACAATTGCACATGAATAAAAATTAAATGCAACTGCTTTGACTTAACCCTGGTGTTGGTTGTAAGCAAAAAGAAATACCGGGAAACCTCAGGGTTTGCAATACATACATGGCAGGCATGTGGACAGCGTGAACATGACCTGAAACAATTAAAAAATGCTTGACTTGTAAAGATCTACTGGAAAGCTAGATTCACAAATGAAGTTTTAGGACATATCATTCATCTTAAAATTCCTTTTATGCGAATCTACCCTTCCTTCTCTCTTTTATCTATGGAATCCCAATTAACTTGAAAAGTTTAGGTTCAAACTCTTACATTCTTCTCTGTGTTGAGTTACTAGTATATCGTTGCAAGTTCAAGCTTCACAATCACCTACCATGAGGGTGAAGTATTTGCTATAATCCACCTATATCTGGCCCCAATTATGCTAACACACCAGCAGCCTGCTATCAATATTTCCTGTCTTTTTCTCTTATTTATTTAGTCCTACGTTCTATTTTGTTTTGCTCCAATGTTTCTCTAAGAAAAAACTGGTAAATGATTCAATGTTGATCTAGAGAAAAATGTTGATTACAACATTCAGCACATAAATACCTTGCAATTATAAGATTTGTGATTTTTATTAGTCTATTAATTTATCCAGAAAGAAGTGACTCTAGACATCACATATCAATGGCTACTAAACGGGTTTTTTATACAGGCGTTGATGCCTGATTAAACAGATTACTAGTCATAAAGGTTGGCTTTTGGTTCAACGCATCTTGTGTTTGAAGTTACGAAGTCAATTTAAAAGATAATATACAATGTTAACTTGAATGTAAAGTATATTTACTTGGGACTATTTTTTCTTTATAGAGCAGTATGGTTTCCAAGTGCGAACATCTTATTTCATATCATTAGAAATTTGTGTAAACATCTGTAAAAATAATATTGTTGGTTGGAACTTACTCTGAGAATGCAGCATTTAGATATAGGTTCAAGTTCCAAGCTTTTCTTAGTGGGGTAAGCATTGGTTTTGGCTTGACTTGCATTGTTGCTAATCATAACTTTAGACATTTAATTGGAATTAGAACCATGTTAGCGTGGCAAATATATACAAACCATAGTAGTGTATAAGATGAACCTTTTTATAAAAAATGATGCTTGTTACTTTACTGCAGTATAGTTAGAAGTAGAAGAATACATTTAAGAAGTAGAATAATCTTTCATTCCAGTAAATAGGTTTTTGGATCAATAAACCTTGCTTTGATAAGTCATTAGACTGAGCTCATCATATTAAAACTATTATGTGCAGTTACTTAGGCCATTTTTACATTGTTTGATAAGGATGGGTGTTACAAATTCCTTAACTGTACTTAATGTTAACTTTCATGGCTAGCCCCATAGCATGTTATTATTTTGAACTTAAGTAATTAGTTGGGTGATAAGTAATGTATCGATTACAAACCTACAGTATATCGTTATCTTCCTTGTACTAGCATAAAAATATTGATGGTATCAATTATAAATTTATCATTTATAATCCAAAACAGAGTCAGCCACCAAATGACAATTTCTTGAAGTAAACAAGCACCATGGAATTAGATATTTGGATGCATCAAAGCTCATCTAATATGATTCAAGTGTCTGGTGATAGTATTTTATAGTATCGTTTGATCAATATGTTCTATTTGTTTTGCTTTCATCTTATAAATTCGGTCTTTTTGCATCCAGCTTTTGTACCGATTCAGTGAGAGCAGAAATGCTGCAGCGAATTCGCTCATTTCTGGCATCAACTACTTGATGTGGAAGAAACTTGTACAAGCAAGCGCTCGGAGGGAAAAACACATACACATACATTATATCCTCTGGAGTTGGAGGAACACGTTGGGATGAGCAGCCAATAGAAATATCATGGAGGATAAATGGCTCTTATAATCGCTGGCTACAAGTTGACATTCTCCAATATAATGTCGTGATCACCAACGGTACATCTAAACTGTTATTGGCTTGTTGATGATCGATAAAGCTTATATTGTTAATTATTGTGAGTAAAGTTGTGATTAGTGGATAAACAATTTTTAATTGTTATTAGTTGTAGGGTGTAGCTTTGTCTGCGTGTAATTGGATGTTGTTGATTTGTGGTTGAGGTTGATGATGTTGTGAAACAACAAATAATGAGGAGATTACAATTGGTTGATATAGGCCACATAAGTATGATGGCATTGGTTAATTTGTGCTAAAAATCATGGCAGAAAATAGAATGTTGATGAAGGAAATCTTTGTTTCTTGTGACCATTTATTTATTTATTTTGATAAAGATAGTTACAAGCATATCTAATTCTGGAAAGATATATTAAAAGGAAGTGGGGTTACTTTTCCTCTTAAAGCAAATAAATGGGCTTTCACTTTTGGTCTTCGTGGCTGTCCTATTAATCCCACTCTTATATTCTCTTGGATTCAATCATATTTCTCGAACTTTTACTTCGGGTGCGTGTCACATTTTGTTTTGCTAGTGCATAAATGTATGAGAGAGATATAAAAATATGTTATTTGAGTTTTTTGAATTTAGTGAAATTTCGGGTGTTTTACTGTTTTTGGTACACAATGGAAATAAATGTGATTCCTATTTTCATTCTTACTTTTTTTTTGGCTTGGTACATTGGAATAAAAGAGGAATTGCGAAGAAATTGTCATTTTACTTTTATCTTTATTGGATTATACATTCATTACATTCTATCATACTTATTAAGAAGGGTCTTAGAGTGTATTGCAATCAATAGTTGATTTTCTTTTTATCGAGTATGTTGTGGTATTGAGGTTTAGCTGGAATAAAGTAGCTTAAATTAATGAACTTAATACTAACTTAAAGTTAATAATATAGAGTGTTTTGTTGAAGTTTATTTAAGTCTGTCTTATAAGATGTTTTGAAAACTTATGGTAGCATGTATTCTTTCTGTTTGCCAATAGGCAATAAGGAATTCACTTTGATTTGGCTTAGGTTTTAAAAAGTGTAATAGAAAGTGGATGGATAAAGTCAGTGGAGGTAGGTCATAGTTTTATAGTAGTAATAAATTATGAGAGAGATACAATTCATAGAACATGGAGTTCATTACCAAAAGTAATAAAAAACAAATGATACAATTACTACGATCAAAGTATGAAAATGACAAACTAGGAAGATTAGTAGTTGATGAAAGAATACTATTTTAAGAATTTATAAATTGTTAGTATTTGGATAATTGAAATTGTATTTACGGAGAGAGATGTGTGAGAAATATATCAAAAATTTTGGAAAAAAGAGTATATATTAGAAATAATCAAACATATTAGGGTTAACTTTGTGTAAGGATTGATGCTTATAAGACTATTCGCTCAAAATTTTGGAACTTTGCCGAAAATTCTAGTGTTCCATACTACTTTATATTACTATGTGTTTAATTACTCCCCTCATCCCATAATAGGAGTCACTCTTATTATGAGCACAAGTTTTATGAAATGTAAAGAATAGTTGGTTGAAAAAGTTACTGGAATATGAGACCTACTTTTTTATATTGATTTTATAATAAAATTTGAATAAAGTGAGTTAATGGAATATGAAACCTACTTACCATTTATGATAAAAATGAAGTGTGACTTTTATTGTTGGACATACCAAATTGGCAAGTGCGACTCTTACTAACTTTCGATTTGATATAATTTGCAGTTGACTCAGAATTAGTGATGACATGACTTGTTGATTAATTGACATGAGTTTCGATATTATATTTATTTTCGATAGTGCAGTGCACAGAGTGAAAAATGTCACGTCAATTAATCAACAAGGCATGTCACACTAATGTGCCAAAGTCAAACCAAATCAAAATTCAACTTATAACAAACATATTTAAAAGTTTATGTATAAAATTAGAATTTAATTTGATTATATTCAAATAACACAAAAATATAACGGGCTTGATGAGCTTTTTCTTTTGTCAACTCATAAATTGTTTTGGACCTTATTTTTATAACTTATAAATTATTTAAAATTTTACTTAGTCAAACAAACCCCTTTGAAGAATTTATATGTTTTTTTATAAACTCACAAGCAGTACTCTTATAAGGTATTTTAAGAAACTTATTTATTCAGACAAAAACTCTCGATAGAATGTACATTTTGATTATCTCAGTGAGGAGAAGACTTGAAGCAAAGGAACAATTGCACCTAAGTAATCTAACTTTAACTAAATTATTGATTTTTTTTAACCAGATATGATTTTGAGATTGAAACTGATTCTAGCTTAAATTAATGTCGGAATGATCTCCTCAACTCAAAAGTGGCATATCGAGCTTCCACTAAACCTTTTACATGTTCATTTAGTGATAGATTCTCTAGAATATGCAAAATGGGAATTTAGTCAAGTAAAAAAGTCCAATTAGAGGGTAAGAGGGATATTGTCGTGCATTGAGATTCTTTAATAATGCATTAATCCTAATCAAATCGATAAATTTTATTTAGATTATAAGGATTTGATTAAAAATTATTTCAATATTACTCCCTCCATATGAGTTCCATTTTCCATTTTAGTCCATCCGCAAATAAGAATCCCGGTTCACATTTACCACAAATAAAAATATGGTCTTACCTTCCACTAACTCATTCCACTCATATTTCATTTAAAACTAATACTCCCTCCGTCCCACTTTAGGAGTCTCGGTTGAGTTCGGCACGAGTATTAAGAAATATAAAGAAAAGTTGGTGACAAAAAATTGTGGAATGTGGGTCTTACCTTTTTATATTAGTTTTATAATAAAATGTGAGTAGAAAAAGGTTAGTGGAATGTGGGGCTTAATACCATTTATGGAATATTCTAATCGGGACTCCTAAAGTGGGACACTCAAAAATGGTAAACCGGGACTCCTAAAGTGGAACGGATGGGATTACTATATATAAGTGGAACTATATTCTACTAACTTTTTCCCACCTACTTTTTTTAACATTTCTTAAAACTCGTACCGCCAAGAAATGAGATTTTTAATGGCGGACGGAGAGAGTAATAATTAATTAATTAATAGTTAAAATTGCGGCCGGCGGCCCCGCCAAAGTTTGTGTGTATTAGGATAGGATGAGTCATCTAATTGTAGGGCATAATTAATTATTGTTAAAACATTAGATGTATTTGTGGAGAAGTAGTCCCACAGATACAGTCCACCAATTTATGTTAATGGGTATCAGGCTGGCAGATTAACTTTTACATTAGTGGAAACAAATTTAGTCTAATTAATTACAATTTACAATATCTCATTGGCACAATCATGCACCCACACTGCATCTTAATTTCTTACTATTATTTTCGTTATTACTTAAGTTGGGAGTAGACGTATATTCTAACTTGATATATTGTTTTAGCCGTATCAAGATATGAGATGCAATATTATTTTCAACAGTGAATCAAATTTTAGTATCTTACATGTGCGATTAAAGTCTTGGAAGATTAGTGCAGGTTGTTACACTAATGAGATGTCTGTTTTGTCGTTTTCCCCAGTGATATTCCAGAAGAATTAATCAAATTAAAATACTACGTATCCATCCAAAAAGAGTGATTGCTTTTTAAGATATAAATCGTTTTGTTAATTATTCAGATTAGTTCAACTAAGGTTCTTAGATTTTCCTTGCAACAAATATTTTCCGGATTCATTGGATTGACAAAATTGAGAATATGAAGCGAAATGTTAATGAAGGTAGAAGAGGGGAGAAAAAGAAGAAAGGAAGTTATTTATAGGGAAAAAATGCTTATGATTATTAAAAAAATGGTAAACACGGTATCATACATAAAAATAAAAAAATAAAAATAAAATAAAAAAAAAAAAAAAAAAAATACAACAAAAAACGCAACAAACAACGCGCAACAAATAAAATAAAAGAAAACAAATGAGACATGCATTCGGTCTGGTTCGTTTGACAAACATATATAGGAATATATATTGGTCACAACAATAGATAGTATCAGAGTCTTAACCAGATCCTGTAGCTGAAGAAGAGGTGTTCGATCCTTTCTGGTTCCTCCTTACAAAAAGTAGATGTCTTCAAATGCCACCAACACCTAATCTGGAACGCATTGAGTTGCCCATGAACAATAAACTACACATGCAGTGAAATTACACGATGCTATGAATCAGTGAAGAGTTTGAATTTCGTTGCGATAGTTACCAACTTGATCACCTAAATAGTCGTAAAATCCAGAATTTGGTAACATAATAGGCCAATCTATACAATGAACTTTAAAGTCTTTTGATATATTGCATGAATGGATGTCTTAGCGTCAGCCTTGAGGTGTTCAAAACTCATAAAATTTAAATCATAACAGGAAATAAGTTAAATTTACAATAAATCAAAAGATTCTGACCCTATTTAGGCACTTCAAAGATTGAGTCTAATTCTTAATAAGATTTAAAGATTGAAATTAAAATTATAATTAACTAATTATCTATTTTCTTATAAGAACATCTCGAATTTAGTACAAATTTAATTTTGGACCGCAACCTAGAATTCAACGTCGGAAAGTTCAATCAACATATCGGATCCTAGCTTCAATAAACTTTCATATTCTTTAATTCATGATTTGTTAGAAAATCACTAAATTTGGTCAAAGGTCAAGTTTGCAACTTTTAAATATAGTTGATGAGTAAGTATATCATAAACTTTGACATTTTTTCAATTGTTTCATTTTAAAAATTAAAGACGTGGCTTGAAAATTTCTGGTGTTTTTAATTTATAAAATTAAAGATTGAGGGAAGATTTCGCGAGACTCTACTTGGCAAACGGGTCGATTGTTTAGGACGTTCCATCATTGTCGTAGGCCCTTCACTTTCATTACACCGGTGTGGATTCACGCGTGAAATAGCAATAGAGCTTTTCCAGACATTTGTAATTACATTCGTGGTCTAATTAGACACCATCTTGCTTCGAACATAGGAGTTGCTAAGAGTAAAATTCGTGGAAAAGAACGGATTGTATATGAAGTACTACAGGAAGTCATGCAGGGGCATCCTGTATTGTTGAATAGAGATGTGGCTTTGATTAGGTGTATTTTCTTTGCGTCAAGATATATTTTTTCCAAAAATGAGATGATGGGATAATTTAAAAAATGTTAAAATTATTGATAGTATAATTGATAGTTTTAAAAATTATGTAATTGATTAAAATAATTAAATTTGATGGTTATTTGGAATTTGGAATGTTTCGTACTAATATTATGATGAAACATAAAATGTAGTAATAATGTAAAAAAAAATGAGCTATGTGTTGTGATGCACAATAATGATATGCAACATCAATCCGACAAAGATTTGGTGGGCTAGTGTTAACTCTTAGATTTGTGAGTTATGCTTTATATATTTATATGATTAAGTCGGTCTTTTATTTATGCATAGTCATTAGGCTACAGTCCAATTAAATTGTAGTTAGTGGAAGGCTTTTAATAGTCTAAATTGTAACCATCCCTTTTTGTAAAGTATGTTTAATTTCAATAATGATAAAATTAAGAAAAGAAATGCGGGGGAATTCGCGGACCGAAGCTGTGCACGTACCTTGCTTTGTTTTAATACTACTGTGAGTTTTAAGTTTAATTAAGATGTACTATATCACATCAACTATGGATACATATTGTTAATCTACATAAATATGATGATTTCATATTCGATAAATAGATATTTACAAAAATTAGTTAGAGACTATTTTCAGATTCAATTGAATCCAACTACTAGCTTCCAATGTGTGGGACAATCTATTGATCTTCTACAACTTTTTAATCCACAAAAATGGATCTCCTGGTCATTGCCAACTGTGTTTCTTAGCGTCTAGATAAAATTGTAAACATATTGTATTTATTTGGCGTTACAACAATAAATTATTATTATTATTATTATTATTATTATTATTATTATTGTCGTCATCATCACATCATCATTATAAAGCAATATACTAGTATTATTTTACATGATAAATTTTCACTGAAAATAGATATTGGCTGGATACTGCAATTTCGGCAACGATATTAGAAAATAGAGGATATAGAATCAGTACGGCAGTTAGGCTAGTAGACTAGCGGATAATATTATAAATGTCCCACTCCAATTATATAATTAATACTATATAGTATAATTTATGGAATAATTTTATTTATTTGACTAAGTTTATTTGTCTATGGTGTTTGATACTTCAACAGTTCAACTATAAAGGGTTGAATCGGGACTGGTTTTGCACTTACAGGACATAAGAGAAAAAAGTGGCAATGGTGGACGAATATTGCACTGTTTTCTTTAATAATTTTTGTCTGCTTGTTGAATACTCCATTTATTAATTAGTTTACTCATTTTGTCACTTGAATCCTTCTTGTCTATTCATTCAAACCGCATCCCAGTTTTACTTAATGTGCTCAAAAATATTGATAAGATGTTACATATCATTTTATATTTATATGGACTAATTAATATAAATAATTATATATAATCAATCATAATTGATTCTAAATTATTACACTTATTTAGTCATAAATTATAATCGGACACATGTATATTTTATTCTAAATTATTACACTTATTTCGTCATAAATTAATAGTCGGACACAAATATATTTTCGTCAGAGGCTCGCTTTCAGGTTCATATTTATTTATTAAAAATAAAACTCATCATTTCGTTATCAAAGAACTAATTTGGGTTTATATGAATTTGACCTAGTGATGGATATAGTAGTATTCTTGAGACTAGAGATAAGTTAAATATATCGCATATAGATATAGTACTAGTAGTTTTTTAATTGTGGTTTACTTTTCTTGTGTGATTTGCTATTTTAAGAGATGCATCCCAATAGCAGCCCTAGATTTAATTCACTGGTCATAGAAAAAATTAATAAAATTACTATTTTCGTATATAAATTAGAATGATGAATCCTCTGGCTGCCGGCCGGCCGGCCCTACCTAAAACATAATTGCTATACTCTGATAATATTATTATGTGACTACTGAAATTGATTATGGTAACATCTTAATGAATCTATAAGTTAATGTAGTACAGATGTCTACCTCTTATTGACTTATTCATGTTTGCATAATCTTTGTAGGAGTAGATATTATTTTATATAGGAGGCGCTGACCCTCCATGTAGCTAATTATGCTTTACTGGATTTGGAAATATTCTTCATTCATAAAGGAATCTAAAAAGTGCAATCATGAAATATTCTTTTATTATTATTTTTATTTAAGTTTAATTTGTAGCAGTATGTTTTAGCTCAATTTTCACTTATTATTACGAGTTTATCTGCCTCAATTAGAGTATTTAATATATATTTCTAGAATTTTTATCACTTTATCAGATAAAGTAATTAAAGTTGATAAATTGAATAGTAGGGTACATTATGTTCTTTTAAATTAATTTTTAAAATAAATATATCCTCCATTAACTTTAATGTATATTACTCCCTCTATCCCAGATAGTTTGCCTCATTTATTCATTTCGATCCGTCCCACATAGTTTGTCTCATTTCACTTTTTTACCATTTTGGTAGTGGACTTCATATTCTACTAACTCATTCCTACTCACATTTTATTATAAAACTAATATAAAAGTAGTACCCACATTTTACTAGTTTTTTCAACTCATTTTTCATTATATTTCTTAAAAACTCGTGTCCGGTCAAAGTGAGACAAACTATCTGGGATAGGGGGAGTATGGAGTAATATATTATACTTTATAATAAATAAATTATTGAATATCACCAAAAGACGGGTTACAGTGATACAAAATTAGTTTGTTTTGAGGGTGGTGATATATAACAAACTAAATTAAAAATGCTATTGAAATAATTCGGTTTAAAATTAAAATGGCTTTTAAAATTGGCCGAACAAGGCTTGTAGTACAAATTAGCATCGATCGGTACCAACACATATGTACTTCCTTTTGTTTCTTAACCTTGTAGGCAATCAATATAATTAATCATATTTAAGTATCGAGATTATAAGAAAGTATACTAGTATATGACTAAGAAACTTTACTCGATTCAAAATGCATAACTAATCGAAGGTCGTAGGAGTACTAGTATTTAATTATTCATTAATCCTAGTCATCACTTTCCATCTCCTATATATAGACCTAACATCCCCATACATTTCCACTGCATTCACATTTGGATCAGATAAAAAAATCATGGAGCCATTCTTGTCTGCTTTCTTGATCTCATGTTTCCCAACCTTCAACCAAGCTGTTGCATTCTCCCTCTCTCTCCTCCTTCTCTCCTTCTTCATCTTAATCTCATTCCCCTCAAACCTATTTTCTTCACCATGCGGTTTTGCATGGAGAAACCACCACCAAAACCCTAAAATCCAACTCAAAAGCCCCAAACTCTCCTGGCCATTTCTAGGGTTTATACCCCAAATGGGCCCCCTGGCCCACCGCAGGCTCGCGGCCGCAGCCTATGCGCTGAAAGCCACGCGCCTCATGGGCATAAGCCTCGGCATTGAGCGCGTGGTAATCAGCAGCGACCCTGAGACCGCGAGGGAGATCCTATGCGGCAGCGCGTTCTCGGACCGCCCCATAAGGGACTCCACGCGCCTGCTCATGTTCGACCGCGCCATCGGCTTCTCTCCCTCGGGGAGCTACTGGCGCCACCTCCGCAGAATAGCCTCCACCCACATGTTCTCCCCGAGGCGAGTGGCCTCCCTCGAGGGCCTCAGGCAGGCCGTCGCGGATGGATTGATCGGACGGGTGGAATCGGAGATGGAGGCGAAGGGGTTCGTGGAGCTGAGAGGGATTCTACAGAGGGCATCTTTGGACAATGTGTTGGAGAGTGTGTTTGGGATTGGGAGTGAAATTGGGGATGAGTTGGGGGTGATGGTTAGAGAGGGGTATGAGCTGATGGGAGAGTTCAATTGGGCTGATTATTTCCCGTTAGGGTTTTTGGATTTCTTTGGGGTGAGGAGAAGATGCCATAGGTTGGCAGGTAGGGTTAGTGAAGTTGTGACTCGGATTATAAAAGAGAGAAGAAAAGAGGGGGATTTTAAAGTGAGGGATGATTTTCTTAGTGTTTTGCTTTCTCTGCCTCAAGAGGATCTACTTACTCATGCAGATATGGTGGCTGTGCTCTGGGTATGTATATAATAATTTTTATTTTTATTTTTACTATTACACTAATCTTTCATGAGCATTTGAATTTGGGTGGAATAATCGAATTCAAAATGAAGTTGCACAAAGCTAAAAGAATTGATTCTCCCGGATTTTGGGACTAGGAAACTTTCTCCTTTTGCATAAAAAAAAACGAGCATGATTTCTATATTAATATTTGGAATTTAAATAAATATATTAACTGAAAAGGGGATAAGAGAGAATGTTTCAAATCATTGATTCATAACTCTTTCTTTTTACCTAACTAGTAGTAGCATTTTTAAAGCTGTGTAGGAAGGGATGGCTTTTAGTTTATGGAAGTAAAATGATTAAGAATGCAAAATTGACCATAAGGGTCAAAAGGTATTAAGTCATTAGATAAAAGTCTTTTGGCTATAAAGACAAGCACAATCATCATTCATCTTTGTGTATATTTACTTTTTTTTAATAGAATCCGAGGAAACATGCATAAACTATTGCTTTCCTCTTGTAAATGCTTTAATAATTATTACCTCTTCCCGTGAAAATTTGATACAGTTTACTATTTCGGTCCGTCCCTGAAAATTTGATACACTTCACTTTTACCATTTTTGGTAGTGGACCCCATATTCCACTAACTCATTCCTACTCACATTTTATTATAAAACTAATACTTTAGAAAGTAGGACCCACATCCCACCAACTTTTTCAACTCACTTTCCATTACATTTCTTAAAACCCGTGTCGGGTCAAAGTGTAGCAAATTTTGGGGGACGGAGGTAGTATTTCATTTCATGTAACAGTATTTATGCATTAACTATCCATCAGTTAATTTGCTTAAGTCATGACTCGATACGAGCTAAAAGTCCAACAAACCAAACGAATCAGAGTCAGAAGAAAATTACCACTTACTTTTATGATTATCATCCTAATTATGTTATTATATGTGCATGCAGGAGATGGTATTTAGAGGAGTAGATAATATTTATATTCTCCTGGAATGGATTATGGCAAGAATGGTTCTACACCAAGATATTCAAGCAAAGGTGCGACATGAAATCCAAGTCAATGTTGGTCGCAACAAACGCATCACGGAATCCCATATTCCGAATCTTCCGTTTCTTCAAGCCGTTGTCAAGGAGGTGCTGAGGCTCCACCCGCCCGGCCCGTTACTCTCGTGGGCCCGTCTTGCTGTCCACGACGTTCACGTGGACAAATGCTTCATCCCGAGGGGGACCACTGCTATGGTCAATATGTGGGCCATAGCGCATGACCCGGCAATTTGGCCCGACCCATGGGCTTTCAAGCCCGAGAGATTTATGGAAAGAGATTTCTCCATTATGGGATCGGATTTGAGGCTCGCTCCTTTTGGGTCGGGCCGGCGGGCCTGTCCAGGGAAGGCCCTCGGGCTAGCCACGGTGAACCTGTGGCTAGCGAGAATGCTGCAAAACTTGGAATGGCTTCCTCTCCAAACGGTGGATATTGGAGAATGTCTAAAGCTCTCTCTTGAAATGAAGAATCCATTAGTATGTCGTGCGGTTACCATAAGTTGAATTTCTCAACATATTATACTCAAATGCTTTTGATTTGCATGTTGTGTACAAGCTTTAAAGTGTACAATATTATCAAGCTTTATATATAAATCTTAATTAGCCCAGTTATTTTGTGTTTATATATATTTGTCTATGTGTGAAGATCGAGATATAAGAGTATAAAATCGATGATTTGGTTGTTGCGGACAAAATTAACCGAAATATGATAATTAAATCTGACACTAGTAATTATAATTAAGAAATAACCTTGGATTTCCTACAACAAGTAAGTAGGCTTTGAAGTACTCCCTCTGTTTTATAGTAGTGAATGTATTTCTTAAGTAGGCTAGTATTACTTTTCCATCTTTCTACTTTTCCATAAAACTTTTGTAATATTAATGAAAAAAATACGGCTTTGATTAATTTGTGTAAAATTAAACGTGGGACAAGGAGAGTTTTGGGATGTAATATTAATGAAAAAAAAACAGCTTTGATTAATTTGTGTAAAATTAAACGTGGGACGTCATGCGGAGTCTTTGCCTCTTCACCTCTTTTGTAACTGCCATTCCATTACCATAATTTTGTGGTGCAAGGTATATTAATTTTATGATCTCCCATGTTATTCGTATAGGATTTGTATGTGGCGTATTTGTTAGGATTGCAGTTGCCAATCAAGGTTTACGTCTTCCCCTTTTTTGGTATAGGTGGAAAGAAAAGGTCGTCAATCTACTATGACCTGTGGAATATCAAATATTTGAGTAAATTCAAGTGGAATGATCTCAAAGAGGAGACGGGTATTTGACTTAACTCTCCTATTACCTTAACGTGCTCTATCTGCAAGAATGAAATTAAATAACCTGAATAATGTCATTTAGAAATAAAGAATGCTACTCGGGAGCAGAAGCTGGTGTTGGAGCTCTCCGCTGCCAAAATAGAGCGAGACTTTTATCTTTCTAAAGTTGACCGACCTAAAGCAATTAGTAAGATTGGAGAACGATTGAAGAAGGTAATTACACAATTAATCTCTTTGTCATATACACATTTATAATGTTTTCACTTTCCCAAAAGGCCATGGATAACACTTGCATTTGTTTCTCAATGCTGAAACAGAAGATTGAAATGGTCCCAAAAAGTAGTCTGCCATTTCCCTCAGAAAAGACCCGCTGGGAACAAAGCCGGAGAGGGCAAGGGTCAACTGTCGAGGGACATCTTAGCAGGAGTGAGTGTTATTTCTTTCTAATCTATTCTTCATTGTATGTGGTTGATGTTTATTTAGAATTCAAATGTGAATATTTCAGGTGTTTGGTGGCTCATCCTGATAGACTTTAAACAAATCGACCATTCTTTTTGCGAGGTATCGTTCCCTCAAGTGCAGCTTTGGAGGTTGCAACCACTGAGAGTTATATTTCATGCTTTGTCATGTTAGTTGGTCTTATTTATTTTATTTTATGAAATATATCAAAAATCTGTGTTCATTTCATTATTGTTCATTTTTCTACTATTGTCATAATAGTTAAAGTACAATTTGTGCATGGTTCGAAAAATTGATCTTTATTTTATCAGTAAGAGGGCTGAAAATAGTGACATCCTAACTCGAATCATGCATAATATATTTTTCATCTTTACACAATTTATTATTTTAATATATCTATTGTCACTCACATTACACTTATATTAAGTGATACACAAAAAAAATAATATTTGATCATTAATATGTATTTTTCAATACTTGAGTAGGATATTTTTGCAATGGAAGAATTGTCATGTACACATGGAAGTAGGAGATAGCTTTGGAATTTCAATAATTTGCGTAAACAATAAAGAAGGAAGCGGACTTTCTTATCCTATATTGTGAATAGGTGTTACTGTCACTTTGTAGTAAAAAAAGAAGACGAAGTGTGAAAAAGTTTTTTTTTTGTTATTGTCTTAATTGGGAAGCAAATGGTTGGAAGAGGGGAAGTGAAATTATTTTTGGGAAACAAGTTATATTGAAAGTTTCATTGTTCAATTCCAGCATATTTGTGAATCCATTTTCAATGGTTAGTATTCTTTTAATCGAGGAAATGTTAAAGTGCATTTTAATCTTAAAGTGGAAAATATTGTTTTGAATTGCATTACGGTGCTATTAATTTCATACACCTTTTATATCAGGATCTTAGTTTGATCTCAATGTAGGTTTTTGTCCAAAAAGTATATGTAATATAAAATTGTTAAATTGAATAATCAAATTTACATATATTTAAAGAAAAATATGTTGTGCCGTGCATGGGATGAGATACTAGTAAATAAATAAAAATTAAAGTGACTTTTAAAAAAATAAGCCTCGAAACGATTTGGCCCGACTGGGCTAGAGGAGAAAAACATAAAGTATATTAAGTGCATACCACGTCATACTGCCATTTGGTATGCCGTGACCACTGAATTTTTTCTCTGGCTAGAGTTAAGCTCACAACCTCACGAGTTTTTACTCTCAGTCAGCAGCCACCACGAAAGATCGGCCCACTAAAACTGTGATTTATTTGTACTACTAGGAGTACTTTTTTTATTTTATGACCGGCAGTTTTATCTATTTACTACAGTATTTATTAAATATTTTAAAATTGCCATTATGATTTTTCTAATATATTAGGGGTCAATATTCTGATTATTGATGTAAATGAATGATATCACATCCCACATGGAAATTAAAATCCGGAAATTTGTGTTAATTGTATGCTGGATCGTGCAATTAATCATAATTTGTGTTATTTTTTTTATTAACAAATCAATAAAAATGCAGTTGGAAGTATCTTTTCACAAAACTTTACTAAAATTACGAAAAGCCCCCCATTGGAGGTAAAGTGACGTGTACGATATCCTGCAAATCTGAAGACATTAATCATAACTTACGGAACGAGAATTGTAAAGCGGAAAACAACATTAATTTAAACATTTTATTCAAACGTTTTAATAAAAGAAAAAAGAAAAGCCTAGATTGGATTTCTTTTTCATTTCCCTCTAATTTTTCCATTCTCTAATGTTTGGAGGGAAAGACAAAGTTTTAATTTCCTACGATTTTTTTTTTCAAATTTGACCTGAGCTTACAAAACAGAATTCGAGCAGCTCACTTTCTTGATCTTGCAGATTTTTGAATTCCAGGTACGAATCATTTGCTACATTTCTGAATATGTTCGCCCTTTTTTTGTGATTGGCTTTGTATACTCTCATACTCTAATTCTACAGCCTTCCATTTGTGGTTAATTTTTTTTGGGTCTTTAGGGTTATTTTGATTGGAGGCAAGCTGCATTTGGATTTGCTAAGTGGCTGAGTTCATTTTCTCCCGAGAAAAACTTTTTTCAAATGTTTACTATTTCTCTGTAAATGGGAGCTTTAGTTCTCTCGATTGGCTGCAACGAAATCAGTGGCTAGATATCAGCTGAGCTGCGTTTTGGGATTTGTATGTTTTCCAAATATTTGCTCAATGAGAATAGAAGCTCTTTGGATTGTGTATGATGATCATTAAGCTTGTAGGATTTAATTTTCGATAAGACTTTCTGATGAGCAATTTAGTGAAGTTCTTGGTGCTGTTGTCGAGGTCTAATTCAATCATTTAATTGTAATTTTACACAAAAAATGAATTGATAGGTTGTTTTCATTCTCAATTTCAGTATTGTTGAGTTGATCTTAATAACAAACAAAATGTCTGGAGCTGGTTTTGACTGTACCTCGGCAATTACTTCGTCAAAATGTAGATTTTGTAATGTCGTGTTGTATAAGGAACTGATTTATGCAACCAATTATTATTTCTTATAATATTGAATTTTGAAGGTTGTGTGTGTGTGTTTGTAACTTGTACACAAGTTAATTCTTTGAACCTAATGGAACCAAGTCTAACAAAAATGTTTTACAGGTGAGAAAATCTTCCTTAAACGTGCAATGCAGACAAGGGAAAGAGCAACTGGTAGAAATTCTCGTGAGGTTGTCAGCCCTAGGGTTCCAAGACTGCAGAAAAAATTGGTTGAGAATGTGCATGTACAGGGAAAGAAAGTTGCTGAGCTAATTACATCATCTGCGAGAAAGAAAAAAGTTGGTTAGTATTCTCTTCAACCTGTTATCTCAAGTTCTTTTTGCCTTGAGTTTGTCTTTATTGGTAGAGTGAAATGGTGAATGCAATGCTAAATCAGGAGACGTAGTTCCTTAACCATAAACTTACCGAGATAATATCGTTTCCTTCATCGATAAAGGATACTGAGAAGAGCCTGTTCCCATTCAGGCGGCTGATTTTGCTACTAACTTCAGCATGCTTACATCTTTAACCTAATGTATTGCTATTTCTAATTGATTTTTTGGGCACATGTTTGTAAATTAAGCTCCCAAGTCCTAGTTTCTTTAATCCTATTTATAGCCGTTCCCTCTTTAGTTTTTCTTAATGCTCCACAGCCGCATGCATTATTTTGAATAGACAACTGAACTATTATACAACTCATTCTATTTGAAATTTCAAATGAATTAACGCGTTTTGGAGGTTTCTTGTGGAATTTCAGTTCGCACAAAATTAAAGGTAGTTGAGGAATCTGTTGGTGGAACAAATTTGGATTCCAAATTCAGATTGGTAGATGCAGAGGACTCCAACATATGTTTGGGTCATCAAGCTGAGCATGAGTCTCATAATTCTTTTATAAATAAGGTAATCAAGTGCTTTGCATATGCATATTTTCTATTGAATTATGCTTTACATTCTTGCTTCTGCCTGTGAAAAAATTCACGGGACGACTAATTTTTATGTTCGGGAAATAAGAATGCCGGAAACAAGTTTTGCTATAACTTGCCAGATTTTGTTTATTTTATTTGTCATACTATAGATTCATGGGAATGGAGCTGCTGATTACAGTGCGGGCACCATATTCTCTCCTTCCTTTCACCTTGCTAGAAGTGATGTCGATGATATTTCAAGTGAAGGTTGAATTATTGTGTTTGGCAGAGACCTTGGTGCACTCTACACTCGAACCATGTAATGATGCAGATTTTACATTCTCTGTTAATTTTAACATGAAAGAGCACACAATATATGTCCGATGCCGTCCTCATCTTAGAGATTTCCTGGAGAGAGTATCTGGAATTTTCGAGGTAATTATATTTACAGCGAGTCAAAGCATCTATGCAGAGCAGCTTTTAAATGTCTTGGACCCCAAGAGGAAAATCTTTCGCCATCGCATTTTTCGTGATTCCTGTGTCTTTGTTGATGGAAATTATCTAAAAGACCTATCAGTTCTTGGTCGTGACTTGTCGTGTGTCATTATAATTGACAATTCACCTCAGGTAATAGTCTGAAAATCACACCTTCACAATTTCCTGGCTGCTTTCATTAGTTATGTATAAACAGGCTGTTATTTTCAGAATTCCTGCCTTACTGTATAAAGACTATCATGTTATATGGTCATGTTTTGCAGGCTTTTGGTTTCCAAGTTGACAATGGAATACCAATTGAAAGCTGGTTTGATGATCGTACCGATTCAGAACTGTTATTGCTGCTCCCCTTCTTGGAAAGCTTAGTTGGAGCTCAAGACGTACGGCCCCTAATCGCCAAGAAATACAATCTCCGAGAGAAAATAGCCACAGCAGTCCCCCCTTTAGAGTACAATGAAAGAGGCCCGTTGTAGAGATGAGGATCGATGTTTATTCATACTTGCTTCTCCGTTGCGGAGATGAGGATCGATGTTTATTCATACTTGCTTCTCCGTTTACTTGTCCCAAGCAGTAGAAGTGATAAAAGAACCACACACAGGTAAAAGCAGTGTGATCTCAATCTCAAGGTGTTTGAGGACTGCAGACGTTGACCGGAAATGGAAATGAATAATTAAGTTTATACAAGTCACTTTTCAAACAATTGATTTATTTGCTTCACTGGCCTTTTTTTTATCTCTTGATTTGATTTCTTTTTTATGTTTGTGTGTAACGGCTGTTAATCAAGTTTGGTTATTATAGAATGTAGAGTAATGTAGCTGCGTGCTTTTTGTATTTGCTGTCTCAAGAAATAAACACTCCACTATAATTTCATATTTTGCACTATTCTTTTTTTCTAAAAGAAATTCAGAAACGCAACTAGCAAATTGCATTATGAATTCCGGAAAAGAGCATTTTACCTTGAATTTCCAATTGTTTAGAGGCGAACAAACCTAGCCAACCTACAAATCAATGTGTTAAGAGGAATAAATATCTGTAAAGTAGAAACTTATTGAACGATTTAAGGTTTGAAGAAAGGGTGGGATGAGTGGATGCCCTAGTGAGAGCCCCAATGGTTGCCACGTCAGCATGCTCTATTTTTCTGCAATGGTGGAGCCCTAGTAGATGATGTCATATCTCTTATCCATTTTTCATTTCAATTTTAATGTTATTTTTTATATTTTTACATATTATAAATAGAAAAATTAAATACTAAATTAAATGAAAATCATGCATTACTTAATTTTTTTTTAAAATTATAAATTATATATTTAATTTTAATTAAATAAAAAATAGCAAAATATAAATACAATATTATACAACACAATAAATTTAAATAAAACACTTACATTAATCGAATAAAATGAGTAGAGTATAATAAAGGTCAAAATAAAAAAAGTATGTTGAGTTTGCGACTTGAACACACAATCTCTATAATTTTCCAAAATATATTTACCATTTGGCTAAACATAGATTATAACATTGAAATCAAACAAATTTTTGCATAAATCAACAAAAAACTCTCTTTTAAGTGTAAAACTAATTGTCCCACATCGAAATCACAAAGAAATTTGAAGTTGAAAACCTATCTATAAAATTATCATTTGTCCCACATCGATGTCACAATGAAAGTTGGAGTTGAAAACCTATCTATAAAAGGTTTACTCAAGTAATGCAATACTTGCTCATTTAGTGTGAAGGATTATATACTATAAAATATATTCTTTCACTAATTCACGGGTCCTTCTTTTAGTATGGATCGTTGTGAAATTATAGTTTTTATTTCAAGTTAAAAAATGATTTTTTAATTTAAAAATCGATTTTTTAGAATTAAAAATCGGTTTTTATAATTAAAAATCAATTTTTTTATTAAATTTTTTTAAAGATCGGGCTCGGGTGTTTTGTCGCAATGGGCGCCCGATCTCACGCCCGATGGATCGGGCGAGAGATCGGTCGCGACCGAACTCTCGGTCGCGCTCGGGCGTGACCGACGCCTACAATGGATGCCCGATTATGCCCAAGCCCGATCTCAGCCGATCGGGCGTGCGATCGGGCATCCATCGTGGATGCTCTAAAGACAATATTCATTGTGTGAGTAAACAAACCAATATAGAGAAATATTGTCAAGCTATCAGAAGCCTGTCTTAATATGCAATCAAATCTGAAATCTCCATTAGACTAGGATGTTCTTGACACGTGTCGCACATAATTAAGTTGTTCAAAGTTTTTCTATCCAATTATCGAATAAAATTCAGTGTATCAAAGAGAGAATTTGTCTGGGTGGTAGTTTATTAGTCACAAAATTGTTGAACAAGTAAACAATCTTGTTTATTAGTCACAAAATTAGTGAGTGCGAAGTGGGACTATAAATAAAATCCATTTTATAGCGTCAACTTACATAAATCAAATCTGCATTGTTTTGTAAATCATTGTACACCAATAATTTCTCGGAATCATAATCAAGCAATTGCTGCTATATGATAATGATGCAGTGACAATATATTTGGTCCAAACTACATAGAAGCATAATCAAGCAATTGCTGCTATATGATAATGATGCAGTGACAATATATTTGGTCCAAACTACATAGAAGCATAATCAAGCAATTGCTGCTATATGATAATGATGCAGTGACAATATATTTGGTCCAAACTACATAGAATATTTGTAGTTCACCTACAAAAATTCGCCCATTTTTTCAGTGAAGAAATATAGACATTAATTTTTATTAGAGTGATGATAAAAAACTGAATTTTGTACGATCAAAATAAGATTATATTAATAATTTGATATATTAATTATATACTCCCTCCGTCCCAAGATAAGTGACCTACTTCTTTTGGGCACGAGATTTAAGGAATGGTATTTAAATAAGTTAAAGTGGAGAGAGTAAAGTATGAGAGAGGGAAAAGTAGAGGAGAGAAGAGAGAATAAAGTAGGTGGAAAATAAAGTAAGAGAGATGACTTTTTGCTAAAAATGGAAATATGTCACTTATAGTGGGACACCCCAAAAAGGAATACAAGTCACTTATCTTGGGACGGAGGGAGTATTAAATTAATAAAAGTAAGTGGAAAACTTAAAAAGACTTATTAGCATTTAACCTCATTTTTTATTTTTATATTTGAATTTTTTTTCTATTATTTATAAAATTGAATTAAAGTATGCACTAATTATATTTATGGTCTAGAAAAGTAAAAAAATTATACACAAATCATAAATATATGACCACAATATTAGAGCATCCACAATGGGGCGGACGATGCATCGTCCGTCGCATCGTCCGCCACTATGGCGTCGCGGACGATGGCTTAACCATCGTCCGCGCCCGATCGATCGATCGTCCGCCACTGTGGCATCGCGGACGATGCCACGGACCATGCGACGCGTTTTTTATTTTTAATTTAATTTTATTTAATTTTCAAAACCTATATATACCTCTCACTTTTCACTTTATTTTTCACTCCTTTCACTCGCAAATTCACACTATATATTCTACACTTCAAACAAAATGAATCCTGGAGATTACCCAAGTCCGAATAGTCCGATGTTCGGTGGTGCACGATGGCCGGGTACAGAACCCGAATAATACCGGCCATTCGACACCAACGCCCAGTACGATCCCGAGTTCAGCACGGACTCTTAAGGGCTGTCAGATATGGAGCCTTCTCCGAACCGCACACCCGCCGCCGCCGCGTCGGGCTCCGCCACGAAGAAGAAGAGGCCCAAGGCACGAGCCCAGAGATTGCCGCAAACGGCGGTGTGTGAAGAGTTCACCCCGGGAAGGACGAACTACGCCGCAGACGAATCCTTCGTCTTGACGAGATGTTGGATTGATGTTTCAAAGGATCCGGTGTTCGCCAACAACCAGAAGATTACTGCGTATTGGGAGCGCATCGCCGAAAAATACAACGAGGCCAAGCCGCCCCACGCCTACAAGCGCCGTAGGGAGCAGCTCCGCAAGCACTAAGATCAAATAAAGAAGCAGGTCAATCTGTTCGCGGGGGAGTATGACAAGTGCGAGAGAGAGCAGGCCAGCTGCGAGAGTCTATCGTATGTGCGGGACAAAGTGGTGAGATCGTACACGTCATTGTACGGAGATTTCAAGCACTACCAGTCCTGGGCGATCTTGAAGGAGAAGCAGAAGTTCATTGGTGGTATGATTCCACAATCGACGGCGGCGAAGAAGATGGCGTCGAAGCGCACCTTCGCTGATTATACAAGCAGCGAGATTGGACCTCATCAATCCGGTGTTCGAGGATGAGAGTTCCGGCACTCCGATATCCCGGCGTCCCCCTGGCATCAAGGCTGCCAAGGGCAAT
This sequence comes from Salvia hispanica, assembly GCF_023119035.1. Classification (NCBI taxonomy): domain Eukaryota; kingdom Viridiplantae; phylum Streptophyta; class Magnoliopsida; order Lamiales; family Lamiaceae; genus Salvia; species Salvia hispanica. Next base: position 15,436,039 of record NC_062966.1, read on the forward strand.
GGCAAGGCGACCACATCTGCCGCGCCGCCGCCTGACCATGCCGCAAGCCCGGCCCCGAGCGAGACTTCGGCTGCGTCACATGCCTACACGGATTTGGTGGCCTCCTCCGACTACAGGATGTTGTTGGACGCGCACAACGCCCTGATGCAAACGACCAACCCGACTCAAATCGAAGGCATCCAGCGGATGATCGATGGCCTCAGCCGCAAATTGGGACTACTCTAGACGGGATTTAGTGCAATTTTTTTAAAAATTTTAGTTTGTAACTTTTTTTTATTTTTTATTTCTTATTTTGTAATTTTTTTTTAATTAAGTAAATGTAGGGTTTGCCTTAATTGTGTTGTTTTTAATTATTTATTTTGCTTGATATATTTGCATAAATTATATAAATACAAAATAGAAGTAAAATGCTTAGGGCGGGGCTTAGGGCAGGCTATAATCCGCCTCATTGCAGGTGAAAGTGGTGGAGGATAAAATGCTGATGTGGCGGTGCATAGGGGCGTCGCTTAGGGCGTCGCTTAGTCCGTCCCACTGTAGATGCCCTTATGCACTTTCCATATACTATATATGCATCTATATATTTTAATTAAATACATAAATAAAACTTTATTTTATTTCAAATAAATTAGTTTTTTATTGGACAAAATTTGGTTATATAGACTTGTTGTTTTTTGTTAAGCCAGTAAATAAATGCTTGCCCATTTCAGGTGCAGAAATATACCCATCCTTCATACCGAAATTTACAGATTTCCCCATCTTCACGTTGCCCATGCAGTCAAACTGACTAAGCCGTTTGAACTACGGTTATTATGAACCTAAGTACCTAACCATGGTTAACACGCCCAAAGAGTACTATAAAACCCCCTCCGAATTCTACCAGCTCCCGCCAGTGTATTGTTCATTTCAGCTTGACAAAACACAAAATCCTTTACAAACTTTCGCAACTCTTGCTTCTTTCTGATTTCCGAAGCAATGGTGAGCTGAGAGATCTATCACAGAAACAGCTCTGTTTTTCCACTTCTCTTAGTTTAGTTAGTCAGATTCCAATAGTAGCTAAGATGTCTATTGTTTTAACAATTTCAGGTGGTTGCTCAGAAAGTGAAAGAATCAGAGATCACGGAGCAGGACTCACTTCTTCTTGTAAATCTCTCGCTCATGCTTGATCTAGTATTTTCTGTACGAGTTAGGAGTATTTGTTTTCGGCATGAACAAACGGCTATTAACTTGTGATCTGCGACCGATTTGATACTGGCTTTTTAATTGCGCTTTGATACTCTGGTATATTGTGATGAATATGATTGCGCTACATTAGAAATCTCAATTTCCGTTTATATAGTATTTTTTGTTTTGATTTGGTTTCGTGAAAGCGCCTCTTGTTCCTGCTACACTTGTTGTTGATACAGATCAAATGACTGGAGATAGTTGCATATTTATCTTGTTTTTGCTTTTTAAATAGTCATAAATCATTCTCGTTAGATTCTGAATTGATACTGTACAACTCAATCGGTGACTTTAGCACGATCTCTATTAGCTAGGACTGAGAACTGGATTATCAATATTTGGAAGAATATATTAAGTTTGTGTGGTATCTGATCTGAATGATTAAGTGTTCAGTTGTCTTCACGTTAAAAGATAAAGATGGTATGAGCCTGAATGACAGTTTGAAATAACATGATAGTCATTTGACTCAAGATGATTGGAACTTGTAAATCATTAGTCATATATGATGTGTATTGCTTGACTTGTATTGCAACTATGATGTCATTTTAGCCTACAGATCTTATTCCTGATCCGATCATTTGCAGTAATTATTCGTTTTCTTGCATATTAATATTCCTTTTTATAGTATTTTCTGTGTTTTGGTTATATTATGTGTAACAAGCATCCTGAAAATCGCTCCTGAATTTGATCAGACGAGGAATCTGTTGCGAATTGCCATATTCAATATCAGTTACATCAGAGGCCTTTTCCCTGAGAAATATTTCAATGACAAGTCTGTTCCAGCTTTGGGTAGGCTGCTAAGTGCTGACCATAATATTTTCTCTCTCCTTAAGCAAAAACTATAAAATTATTGTTCACATTGTAACAGACATGAAAATTAAAAAGCTTATGCCTATGGATGCGGAGTCACGTAGACTCATTGATTGGATGGAGAAAGGTATATCTGAAACCTATCTTCACTATCTCATTTCTCTTGGTCAGGAGCTCATTCATACTGGTATTACCCTTTTTGTATAGGTGTTTATGATGCTTTACTGAAAAAATATCTTAAAACATTGCTATTCTGTGTCTGTGAGGCGGTAGATGGTCCAATGATTGAGGAGTACTCATGTAAGTCTTTGAAAAGCTTTCCAGAGAAATAGCTATACATATACAGAAGTTCAAATTATGTTGATGATGAAAAGTCATCATTTATTATTCCTAATGTTTTATTTACATATTCAACACTGTATAAAATATTACTCTATGGTTTAAGGTTTTGACTGCGATGTTTACAGTTTGAGATTTGGCATGCCATTTGGTTTCCTTTTGTTTGTAGCACACACTAATGAAGAACCTTTCTTGCAGTCTCATTTAGCTACTCTAGTTCTGACAGTCGAGAGGTTTCAATGAACATCAGTCGTAGTGGGACAAAGAAGGGAGGGACTTTCAAACATGATTCAACAACAGAAATAACTCCAAGTCAGATGAGGTAACTGAAGTGTGCAACATTTCTACAACCAAACATTTTCTTGCTGTTTCTGCACAAACTATATGAAAATCTTATTTAACAGGAGTTCAGCTTGCAAGATGGTCCGTACACTAATGCAACTGATGAGAACTCTTGACAAGATGCCAGAAGAGGTGCGGTTTCTGTAGACCGGAGTTATGACTCTCTCTTACTTTTACCTGATCCACTTGTATACGTTATTGACTGTGTCCCAAACTTTCAGCGGACTGTTCTGATGAAGCTCCTGTACTATGATGATGTCACGGTAGGATTTTACATGAGTGGTTTTATTTATATAGACATCTATAATCTTCATTTGCTCATAACTGATTTTCTGAATAGAATATGGGAAAACTTATAAACTGAAGTGTTGCTTGTTACTGTCAACAGTAGTGGTTTTCATGGATGCAGGGAGTTTCAGATTGTTCTGCTAGCGTAGTCATTTGCCTTGCTTGATTTCTTACATTCTAACTTCAATTTTGCAGCCAATGGATTATGAACCCCCATTTTTCAGAGGCTGCACAGATGAGGAAGTGTGCAATCCATGGATGAAAGATCCATTGAAGATGGAAGTTGGAAAAGTCAATAGCAAGCATTTGGTACTAACTCTGAAGGTATGGGATTCCAACATAACTGAAACTTCTACTGTATCAAGCAGGCTTTCTTAATCTATTCTCCCATTACATACTTAACAGGTTAAGAGTGTGCTTGATCCTTGTGAAGATGAAAATAATGATAACCAAGATGAAGTAATAAGCTTGGGAGCTGATTCACTCCAAAAAGATGAAGATAGTGAATCAGACAGTGAGGTATTATTAGGTTGATTGCATTTTGGTTCTCTTGTTTCGGTGATTTGCGGTTCTTGTAAACTGAAGTACAATCATCTTGTTTGGACACATAAGAACTTGTCTTCTTTTTTTTTTCCTAATTCAGACGAGTAATTCAGATGATGATCAGTACATTGTAGCACCCGTAGGTAAATCTTTCAAACTTTTCAGCTTTAGATAACTCTGTTTTGTACATTTTAAAGCTTAACTCACACTACTTTTCGTTAAAATCAATATTTTGGCATTTTGTGGGACAGAAAGAAAGCAATTTCAAGAGGATAATGGAGCAGCTGATGAAGGTTCCATTTAATCACCTGAATATATTAAGATGGATTTCTATGTTCATGTAGTTTAGAAGATGTTTAAAAATATTTCTCACTGTTAATGCAGAAAATACCCAGGATCCAGCAGAAGATGAACATCAGTTGGCGCGGGTGAAGGAATGGATTGGTTCTTATCACCTTGAAACAGTGGACCTCACTGATGTCCTCTCAAATTTCCCTGACATTTCAGTGGTAAGAACACTTTAAATGATCCAATAGTGGAAAAAAATACATTTTCTAGGATTAAGTTACCTAGTATAAGGCATTCAAGTTATTCTGGTCAATGTCTCTGACCTATAATTATCCTATTTGTGCAGGTCTTGATTGAAGGTACATATAAAAGATCCTAATATCTCAAGCTAAAGAAACCAATTCGTTGTTATTTACCTATTGGCTATTTTCCAGATATTATGGACAAGCTCGTGAAGGAAACTTTTGTAACCAAAGCTGCAGGAGATAGTTATGTCATTAACTCGAAAAAGGTTCTTTTTCTTTTGTTGTTGGAACCTTTTCCCCTTTGGTTCCATTTATAACATGTATATGAGTTGTGTATTCTCCTTGTGGACTGCAACTGAACTGCAGAATTTAGACTACGAGTTTGATGCTGTAAAAGAAGAAGTTGATGTGCAAGTGGGAGGATATAATATTAATGCTGGAAGCGTAGATCACATGTACATGAAGGTGAATTTCATCATATGATTATACCACATAACTCAATTTTACTTCTAATTATTGAGTTATTGCAAGCTGCATCATTCTGCACAGCACTTCACATCTTCAAACTTGTTGAAGGCGCGCTTAAGAAATGTTGATAAATACTAACAACTATTATTGCTGGAACTTAAAACAAAAGTTGGACTGAGAAGCTTCATTCATCACTCTTCTGTTGCCTTCACGACACAACTGACCTTGCATTTAAACATTGATATGATATATTATGCTCCAGGCTTTGTACCATACTCTTCCAATGAGGTATATAACAATACCAAAACTTCAAAACAAACTCGAAGGTGAAGCCAGCCAGGGTATGGTTCGGAAGCTTCTAGACAGAATGGCCAAAGATGGCTATGTTGAGGCCACTAGCAACCGGAGACTTGGTTAGTAAACGTAACAAAGTAAGCAGTTTTTCCAATGAAATCAAAGGTGCTGTAATTTACATACATGCTTTTTATTCTCCCAGGAAAGAGGGTGATCCAATCTGACCTCACTATGAAAAAACTGATTGAAGTGAAAAAGATCTTAAGCTTTGATGCAATGGTACAATTAGTACTGCATTTCTTGCATGACAGAATAACCATAAGATTATTGGTTTTAGATGCTTAGCAATATGTTCTTCTTAACAGGAAGGGGAAAATAAGAAATCAGGAGGCAAGGCCAACAATCTAGAAACTGAGATTGCTGGTGCCTAACATTACCATACTTCCTAAATGGAGTAATAAATTAAGTTAGCACCATGATTTACACTCTATTATGGTTTGAAATCAGGTAGCAAGTACAAGGATTTATCCACATGCGGTGGTCTCCACTCCATCGGGTCGGATATCACCAGGACAAGAGGCAGATCAGATGCAAACATGAATGACTCAACTAGAACTGAGAATGGTCTTGTCAGGAAATTGGGTCGTTCCGGGAATACCCCAACTAGCAGGGCTGAGGTATGATTCAGTCAGATGCTCTCTTTCACTCACTTTATGTTTTAACAGTACAATAGTAACCTGGTCTATTTGAAAATGCACAGCCAGCAGCATCTAAAGAAAGTTTTGTGCCTGGGGCTGATGACGGCAGAGCTGGTGACGACATGGACTTGGTTATGGAGAGCAGGTGCACTCAGGAAAAACGTTTCAGAAAAACAAGCACAGTAAGCTTCTTTTACATGTGTTTCTAAGCTTTCAACATCTTAACGAATCTGATTATCTGCATTATATAAACATTTTTTGTTTGGAAATTTATTACAGGTCAAAGAGCCGATCCAGCAATACGCAAAGCGCCAGAAATCTGTGGCTATCTGAGTATTCATGCTCTGTTTTCTAGTGGATGGTCGTTTTCTCTGTGTCATGGTTCATGTTTGTTTAACGAGTTTGCTCTTTATTTTGTTTATCAGCTAATAGTACTGCAGAATGATTTTAAGTGCTTAATAAGTATATATTGACTGATACGTGGAATGTCGCAATTCGGAGTGAATTTTTAAATAATCAGTTTGGTGGATCTCAAGTTCTACAATGCAATAAATCGGTATTGTTTAAATTTTTAAACATTATCTAATCAATAGTTAGTCTTTGTATGTATAGCATGTTTATCTAAATTCCATTTACTAAGTGTAATTTTTTTGGGAAATAATTTTATCTTAAAGAGGATCAATAATAATTTTTTATATATTTTTAATCTATTAATTAAAAAGAAAACGTCTCGCCAAATGAGTTGGAACTTCTTCGTCACAATATCCTAATAATTCAGAGTGCCAAATACTGTATGTACTAAGTATATACTATATCATTCCTCCTCTACCTATTGTACTATGCGGTATGTATTCCCTCCGTCCATAAAAGATTTCATACTTTTCTTTTTAGTTTATTCTAAAATAAAGGTTATATTTTTCTTTTTAAAAAAAAAAATTCTCTCAAATGAATATAAATAATATATTTTCTCTTTTCATTTAAGACATAAAAGAAAACCTCCTAAAATTTCATATTATCCAACAAGTGTGACATATTTTGTGGAACGGATAGGAGTACCAGTCACTTAAGTCCAATGCCATTGTGGCATTGGGAGTTTGCGACAACAGTAATCGGGTTGATTATTTCCAGACCCCTCGAGAATCTGAAGGTATGTTGAATGACACGTGGCCATAAATCCACCGTCACCCTTCAAATTCCTGAACTTTTGTTTCTCGCGAGTCTCCTAGTGCAAGATCCGAAAACTAATTAACTGCAAAACTCAGCTCACGCTAACAACATTTACTGTTACACTCAAATATGGCTTCATCTCAGGTTCCTCCTTTCAATTCCACTTCTACTCTCTTCTATTTCTACATTTTCTCATTTATCTGTATTTTTTGTGTTTGGTTATGGCGATTGTGTAATAGGTTGAGATGGAGGGAACTGCCGGGAATGGCATCCAATTGAAGCGCCTAGGTTTTGTGAGGACTCTCTCTATAAACGTCGTCGGTCTCGTCTCAAACATCTACGACCACGCTAAGCAGAATTCTGGTTCGTTCAAACCCACCGTCGACAGGGCGGAGAGCGCCGTTGCTGCGGTTGTCACCCCCATTTGCCACAGATTCAAACACGTTCCTACTCATCTCCTCGTTTTCCTTGACAATAAGGTTAGATTTTCCGGATTATCTTCTATGAATTTCTCATGCTGGTGCCGTTATTTACTGAATAAGGTTAGATTCGTATCTATTGCTGTTGATCGATTATTACTTCTTCTCGATTGATTGCATCAGTTATCATGATTCTGAATTCTAATTCTTTTTTTTTTTTTTTTTGATATTTTATCTGCTTGTTTGGTGATTGGAGATCACAATCAATCACATGCTCTGCTAGTTTTGTGAATTTCTAGTTATTTGCGAATTTGACCAATCTCACTTGAAAGCTATTTACATCTGGTGGCATGGATTTATGTTAGTTGGAAACAATCATTTTTAACCAAATCCTTCCAAATAATCTTTTGATTAAAAGAGCAATAAAAAAGACAGAATTGTTTGGTTGTTGTCTTAGGTGGACGAAGCGTCTCACACGTTCGATGAGCGCGCTCCACCCGTGGCTAAGAATGTTGCCCTCAAGGTCCACTTAATAATGAAGAAGGCGTCCGCCACAGTTGAAGAGCTGGCTGAGGAAGCCAAGGTTGGTGGTCCACTTGCTGCAGTGTCTCGTGCCTCTTCGATTTCCAAGACCTTTGCCGTCAACCAGCTAGCCGTGGTGTGGTACAAGATCAACCAGCACCCGACTCTGCACGGAGTGGCTGAGGTCGCCGCTCCAACAGCCACACATTATTCGGAGAAGTACAATAACTTGGTCCAAGGCATGAGAGGCAAAGGCTATATCTTGTTCTGCTATGCCCCGTTGATCCCGGTTGAGGAAATGGCCAAGGCTTATAAGCGAGTGGAGGCAGACGCGGCTAAGGAGGAGGAGGTTTCCAGCTCAAGTGGTAGTGAATCAGATAAGGAATAGGTCGGAGGTGTTTGTGTAATGTGGCATGCTTGCAAATACTGATAGGTGCGTGTGATTGTCCCTCTCTTTGAATTGTGTAAATGGCGGTGGTGTGGGCGTGTGATGGGGGGATTTCTGCGAGCGTATGGTGTGTTTCTTGTGTACATTATGCGACTCTTGGCAGCATTTGGTGTTTTATGTACATTACACGAAATACCAGTATTCAAATGATAAAGTTTGGTCATCATGCAATTTTATGTGGATCTTTATATTGATGGATTGTTAGGATGACTGGCCTTTGTACCAACCTGTTAATGTGGGTTTCAATATGTTAACCTTTTCATGTGAAGCACTACGATACATATTATGGTTTTGACTCCCAACAATTAATACATACTGAAATATCTAAAATACCCCTGACATTCAAGTTAATAGGGGGAATTGTAAAATTCATTCCCAAAACAACAAACGCAATTGCAACTCCATCGACGAACCACTGCAACGAACTGAGGTGAGTCTGTTCCTTGTTTTAATTGAAATGAAATTTCAATTGACCTTTTTGCAAATTTCACAATGCGTGAATGGATTCTACCGATTAATTTCAATAGAAGTGAATATTTTTTTTAAAAAAAAACCTACGACATTTGCCTTTCTAATCTGGGTCGTTCTATGTTTGTTGAGTAGATTGGATTTAGGGTTTTCCACTGCAATATACTCTCGTGATGATTAATTGAGGAGAGGATGATGGTGAATTGATTAAATTTTTTGCCACCCAGCTGATTAATTTTGAAATGTAATTTTGAATCTAATCGATTCCAAGATATAATATGAGAAATATACTTCCGTCTGTTAATTATGTTGTGTGAATTAATTTAATTAACAATGTTGCATCGGGCAATTTGTATTTAGAGAATTCACATATTTGTAATTGTTAGTTTGACTTATTACATATTAGTTGGAAAAATAAGGTGTCAAATGATTGCCACAAAATCAACAAAGAACTGTAAAGCACTACAAGATCTAAGAATAAAATACGAAATCCTTGTGCAATATATAACATAGCTGGCACCCAAACTAACAATATTTCACAAAATAAGCTTTCAAATGATTGCCATATGAAACGATATGGAACCCTAGAAATTACTTTTATTACTACCGATTAAAATATGGGATAGCTATACGTACCTTGCGAACTCGGCACATCAGCGGAAGTGAACCTTGAACGCGTGTAGTCAGACATGTTTTCCTGGACACAATGAAAATAGCTGGGTGAAAAAAAATTCTTGCACCCATTGCAGAACAGTGCATAAGCTACAATGCATAACAAAAATTTGGATAAAGATTGAACACTTTACTGCACCGTGGTAGAACAACAAGGAGCGAACTATGGTATCTTCCTAGGCAGCTTCTGTGGAAAGAGAGGAGAGAGTCGAATGGCGATTAAATAGAAGAAAGGCGAGGGCGGGAAACAGACGAGAGGCGGGGGCGGGAAATAGAAGAGAGGTGGGAAGAAAATGTACTCCAATTTAGGGTTGGGTACGGAGGTATAATATGTGTTTATCATTCAGGGTAATTTGGGAAATACATATATTGTGGAATCTGATTTACGGCAAACCAAACGAAAGATATATATAGCATGTGGTGCATTTAGTGCAGGGAGAACGGCTGTATGAAATAGCCCAGACTCCAATTTGTGACTTTTTTATTTGGATCACACCTTATCTGTATCTTAAACTATTTGACAAAGAGAACACACCCTTACTTAAAACACTCCCCATTTTTCAGTTGATCGTAAGTGGTGGTTTGGCCAATCTCTTTCACTTTCACACACATTTTGCCGAAACATAAAAGTGGTACAGCTGAGGAAATGACCAGTAAATTGCCTTACTAGCTTTTCATTGATTTCTATAGGATCCCCACCATTTCCAAACACTTCATTCTATTTTCGTCGTCTTCCTTTTATTGGTGGGGCCACAATTATGTGTCATCTTTTAATACCCCAAATTACTTTCCACCAACTCTAATATTGAAATTACCAAATATTACATCTTTTAATACACTCATGTTTTAGTGTATTCCCCCAGGCTATAATCACATTGTATTCTTAGCTTGAAGATTCATAAATCTTGCATACTTTTAACGATAAAGCTATATGGCCACATTATGGCCGGCCATAATAGGATATTTTGGTCATTATACATTAGAAACAAATAATAAATTAATAAGTCTCTTTAATGTTTATGTGTTTTTACAAAATTACCCTTTACTTTACAAAATTTATTGAGTTAGGAATTCACGTGTGGGGGAATGGGCCTTAGGCGAATGGCTGGAGTTGGAAGTCATAAAGTTAATTTAATCTTTTACTTAACTTTATTTATTTTTAGGCACTTCTATTGTACTACTACCATTTAAAATAAAAATAATTTAGAAGTTATTTTAATTTTAAATGGTAGTTGTACAATATAAGTGCCTAAAAATAAATAAAGTTAAGTAAAAGATTAAATTAACTTTATGACTTCCAACTCCAGCCATTCGCCTAAGGCCCATTCCCCCACACGTGAATTTCCTAACTCAATAAATTTTGTAAAGTAAAAGGTAATTTTGTAAAGGGTACTTTTGTAAAAACACATAAACATTAAAGAGACTTATTAATTTATTATTTGTTTCTAATGTATAATGACCAAAATATCCTATTATGATCGGCCATAATGTGGCCATATAGCTTTATCCTATATTATATTTGTGGCCATAATCGAGATTATGATTATCTTCTCCTCTCTTTTTTGTTTTTGGACGAAAAGAAGAGGAAAAACAATACAATTTGTAATTATTTCTCGCAAAAGAAGCATGGTTAGGAGCTTGAGAGAGAGAATGATAGACAAAGGAGTAAGAGTACTACTTAAGTTTTATGTAAATGATACACTAATTATGCTCGACCCTTTCTGGTTTCGATTTATGAATTCTTAATCTTTTTTGCTTCCTACATCCAAAAAAATAGATCATTTTTTTATCCTATAAGAGCATCCGCAATGGTGCTTAGGCCAGCCATAGGCCAGCCATAAGCCAGTCATTCTCTCCCCTGCCACGTCAGCAACACTAAAAAAACCACCTGCCACATCAGATTTAGGCCAGCCATAGGCCAAAATTACAATAAAAATAATTCAAAATATACTACATTTATGGAATTAAAATTACGACACATATACGGAAAAAATTCGTTAATTTTATTTAAATAAAAAAAGTACATTAACTAAAAATAAAAAAAATTACATAATAAAAAAAAAATCCGGGCTTCCACACACGAGCCACCGCCCCACTCTACTCCTCACTAATTTATTAAAAAAATACATTAAAAAATGTTAGTATGCCTTGAATCCGTTATAGTTTGCCGCTAGCCGAACGGGGGTCTCGCTGTTTATGTTTATGACATGTTTATGTTTTAGGTATGACATGTTTATGTTTATGTTTTAGGTCTTAATTTTGTATTGGGTCTAGCCCGTCGTCTGTGTGCCTATTTAAAAATTACATAATTAAAAAAAAATTATAAAAAAATATTAAAAAAATACATTATATAATTTTTCAAAAATTAAAAAATAGCGCTGGCCGATCGGGCTGCCACAATGGCGGCCAGCGCATCGGCTAGCGCATCGCGCGGCCGCCGAGCGATCGGCCAGGCCCACGCCGAAGCGCTAGCCGATTTCGCTCGCCGGCTACAATGGTTCGGCTAGCCGATCGGCCAGGCCATGACGAATCGGCTAGCCGGTCACTAGCCGACCATTGCGGATGCTCTAAATAAAGCAATTTCTATTTTATAAAACTTAAATCTCATTTTCACTAATAATATTCCAGTCAATTTTTCTTTTTATTATTTCTTATTTTACTAATTATGCAATAAAATTGATGTTTGAAAAAATTATTTGAGATAGAGGAAGTATTTATATTATGTATCGTTTATTTGTTTTTGTAATTTTTTTCAATTATACAAACCTCGTAAATGTAACGGCACATTTAGATAATCATCCTTTTCAAAATTTATAAAATACGCTAGTAGTATATCAATTTACCACGGCTAAAGAGTTCCACTCAACAGATTAAAATTAATTAAGAATTTTGTTTAAACGAGTGGTTGATTTGATGCTTTGTCGCAGTCCATATTTTCCGCACGTCTAAAAGTGGGCATATTATTAATGAACAAATACATTTCTTTTATTTTGTGGGGAAAAAATTGATTATGAAGCTTCGATTATTTATCCCTTTATTTCTAGATCGGTTTAAGATTTATAGAGGTTTCCTCATATGGAAACAACTTTTTTATGGCAAAAGAAATGTTTTACTTGCATGAAACCATTCATTTAGTACTCCGTATTTACTTGCATGAAACCGTTCATTTAGTACTCCGTAAATCGTAGAGAGTACATGCATTGGTTTAAAAAATGAAGTGCATTTTATGATCTTTATCATTTTTGGAGCTTTTTTGAATTATTGGACATGCAGGTTAATTTTTTATTTTTAAAGAGAATCAATAGTAATACTACTATTTTCTCTCCCTTTGTCCTGATACGCTCCTCTAATGTACTCTGTATAAACTAGACTAAATTATTAAGCTTTAATCAATTAAATTGAACTAGACTCATCTTAGATGGGACTTCACTAGGCCTGCTTATTCGGCCGGTTCCAGTTCTAAACGGACCGATGACCGGTTAATCGATTTTAAATTTTTATAAATTCTAGAACTGGAATTAGAACCGAAACTGATTGGTTCCGGTTTGGAACCGGCCGGTTAAGAACCGGTCGATTCTGGTTTCGAACCAGAACCGATGTGTAATTTTAATCCGAATTTATTTATAATTTTAAATAAGTCAATACTAAAAAAATAAAAATCCAACATCTAGAAATATACTAAAAAATAATACCTAAAAATTCAAATAAATACACAAAAAGTACAAACCAACAATACAATAATATTCATATATGAATAAGAGTGATGTCAAGTGTGTAGGTCGGACTAGTTTATGTTAGCAATTTTTTAATACAAAAATAGGAGTTCTAAACTTTAGCAAATACTCCATCCGTCCCACATTTGTAGTACTCCCTCCGTCCCGCTTTAGGAGTCTCGGTTAATCAATTTTGGGCGTCCCGCTTTAGGAGTCCCGGTTGAGATAAATTAATAAAAAATGCCTACAAAGTGTTAAAAGTGGGTCCCAACATCCACTACAACTAATAAAAAAGTATTAAAAGTGGGTCCCAACATCCACTAAAACATTTATTTATTAGACACTCAACTAAAAGTGGGTCCCAACATCCACTAAAATATTTATTTATTACACACTAAACACTTTTTTCTTAAAACATGTGCCCGACTCAATCGGGACTCCTAAAGCGGGACGGAGAGAGTAACATTTAGTTATGGTACGAGTTTTAAGGAATTGGTGAAGTGCGTAATTAATGAAGTGAGTTGGTGGAGTGAGATGATGAAGTGTGTAATAAATGATGTGAGATAATGGAGTGTATAATAAATTAAGTGAGTTGGTGGATCCCTTTTTGACTTTTTGGTTTGTTATTTTTGTTTTGATTTATTTTAATGTAGATAATGGCATTTGGGTGTAATTTTAGTGAATAATGGGGTAAATTTGATGTGCAGATATGGTAAATTTTAAATGTTACTCTAAATGTGGGACGGACTTTTATGGTAAAATGTTACTACAAATCTGGGACGGAGGGAGTATTTTTTTAAATGAGTTTTAAATTTGAATTCCATTTTCCCTTTTTTGGCTAAACAAATATTCAATGGAATTTTCAATGCTAATTGATCTTGTCGTGACTTTTTGGTTTATAACGGAATAGTTAATAAATTATTCACAAATAGGTTAAAATCGTATGTTAAATGAATTGTTATATAAATTTTTTATAAAGTTAAATTTCTATCATATGAAATGATATTGTATTTGTATAAGTTCTTTTGGAAATTAAAAACAAACTTATGATGTCTTACTCATTGTAGTTAGTTCATAAAAAATGGATTAGGGAAATAATTGTAGATTCAAAGCATCACAGGTTAAACATTTTAAATACTTCATAAAACAAAGCTCGCAAACCTAACACTGTTTAAATCTAAAAATTACTCAATGTTTCAAATTATTTTACCTTTAATTCAAAATTAATTCAATTAAATTAGATTTATTAGTATATTAAATTATAAAAAAATAAAATTGAATTATAATCCGGTTCCCGGTTAGGAATCGGTCGATTCTAGTTCCGAACCGGAACCGATTTTATTTAAAAAGTTGGAACTGGTACCGGAACCGGAATCGCGTTTTCCGGTTCCGGTTCTTCAATTAATCGGCCGGTCCGGTTCCGATTCCGGTTAACCGAGAATCGGAGAACCGTTTAAGCACCCCTAGACTTCACACCATAAGCAATTTATATTTTATTTTAGGACGTCCTACTTTAAGATGAGTTATTTTTTTTTATTTTTTTTTAAGAATATTTAAATTCTCTTACTTTATTCTCTCTTCTAAAATCATTTTTTTAAAATCTCGAGGCAAAAGAATCTCCTCACTTCTGGAGAACGGAGGGAATACTCATTTTGAACTAGTATCATAATTTACTAACCATTAATGAAATTAATCCAAAATTATAATTATCCTCTAACATCTGTTTTCTTTTAAAATTTCTAAGTTTGTACATAAACACAAGGCTCATGGGCCGGGTCCAAGAATTATAGTACTCTATTTGGAGGGTCAGCTAATACTCACTCCTCTCCCCAATATGTAACCCATTTTGACAAGATACAAATTTCAAGAAATGCAAAGTAAAATAAGTTGAAAAAGTTAATGGCCGGTGTATCCTATTTTTTATATTAATTTTATAATATAATATAAGATAAATGAGTTAGTGAAATGTGAGATTCATTACCAAAAATAGTAAAAGTAAAGTGAGACAATTAATAAGAGACAGTACCAAAATAGCTAATTGGGACACATAATTGGAAAATGAGGAAATATTAGTTTCTAAATATACTTAATTAGTTTATACATTCGTTAAAAATGAATAATGAATAGTCTCGCTAAACCAAGGAATTAAACTAAAATATGGTAGTATTATGTAATTTCTAATTGTTTATAAATAATGTCTCATAACATTCTCACCGAGGATATATAATCCTCGATGTTCTAATCAGATTCTGAAGGAGTGGGCTGCAGGCCTATTTATGAATACTGTGCTGGCCCTATAACAGCGCCAAACATTTTCTATCTATTTGCTGCATATGTGAAGATAAATTCAGCAATATCTAATTGATTGTTCACTTTGAGAGTGCAAGCAATCACTTAACCTATTCATCTGATCCAGGGCATTTTTTTTATGTCTTCTTTACATATTATGTGTTCAATATAGCTTCTTGTAATTGAAAACTAAAAACATAGGGATGGAAATCTTGGTAGAAGGCGACAGCAAATGAGAAAGAGGTGAGAATAAGTAGCACCACAAGTTAAGATTTTTGCCAAATGGCAAACACATTACTATAACAGAATGTGGTAGGCACACCACATGGCATCTCAACTAGCCAATCACACGTCCACACTCATATCCTAACTAGATAAGCCCCATTCATCCATACATTTAACTCTCTGTTCCTCAACTCTCTACACACATTCCTGCACTCACAAATGGCCTCTGCCTGTGCTTCATCAGCCATTGCTGCTGTTGCCTTCTCCCCAAGGCAAGTTTTTTTTTTTTTCAAGAATCACAAAAAATGATATTTTTATGATCAAAGAGTCATTAGCTTTTACCCTAGCATATTTTGTATAATCAGTATTCTGCAAAATATCACATTGTAACCATATTAAAAATAAAACTTATCATGCAGCTCACAGAAAAATGGATCAATTGTGGGAGCAACTAAGGCCTCTTTCTTTGGACAAAGAAAGTTGAGAGTCAGCAAGCTTACCGCACCTTCGGACAAGAGATCAGTGGCTGTCTGTGCGGCAGCTGATCCCGACAGACCGTTGTGGTTCCCTGGGAGCACCCCTCCCCCGTGGCTCGATGGCAGGTCTGCTAACATTCCCATATGCACCAGTTTTGATAGCATTGTGAATATACTTCTGATACCTATCTGAATCCTGCTGTGCAGCCTTCCCGGAGACTTCGGCTTCGATCCTCTTGGCCTAGGTACATTATCAAGCATCAGCTAGACCTAGAGAAATTGGAAGACACCAATTGAGTTTTAAACTGCTTTGCTTCTTTCTGCAGCATCTGACCCCGAGAGCTTGAAATGGAACCAGCAGGCAGAGCTCGTCCACTGCAGATGGGCCATGCTGGGCGCTGCCGGCATTTTCATCCCCGAGTTCCTTACCAAGATCGGCATCCTCAACACCCCTTCGTGGTACACTGCCGGTGAGCAGGAGTACTTCACTGACACGACGACACTCTTTGTTGTCGAGTTGATTCTCATCGGCTGGGCCGAGGGAAGAAGATGGGCAGACATCCTCAAGCCCGGATCTGTCAACACAGATCCCATATTCCCCAACAACAAGCTTACTGGAACCGATGTTGGCTATCCTGGTGGACTGTGGTTCGACCCACTCGGGTGGGGCACTGGATCACCACAAAAACTGAAGGAGCTGAGAACAAAGGAAATCAAGAACGGAAGGCTGGCAATGTTGGCAGTCATGGGAGCATGGTTTCAACATATCTACACCGGAACCGGACCCATCGATAACCTCTTTGCTCACCTTGCTGATCCTGGCCACGCCACCATATTTGCTGTAAGTGAAACATTACAATTTCAAGCATCAAGCATTAAAATTTTACAGTCTATTAACATCTAACGAAGGTTTCACTACAAAATGCAGTCATTCAGTCCTAAGTAAGAAAAAGCAACAAAGTCGATAGCACAAGAGGGAGACAAACAGCAGCAACCAATTGCTCCGGGAAGAAGACATTCTTAGTTTGTTTTTCCAATTAATGTTGCATTGTTTAGTTGTGTACTGCTACATCCTTATGTATGTAGAGAAGTGCTTAAGCCGTGTACAAATGCATCCAAGAAATCCTAAATACACATCATGTCCATATATATAACAATATGCATGCATCATGAAGACAGTTTATTGAATCTTAGATTAGTCATTGATGATAGAAAATCATAAAGCAGAATATAATGAGCATCACAAATATGAACTAAAAGTCACAAATTGTACATGCTGATCATGTATGATTTGGACTACAAGTCCTAATCCTAGTAATCAGCATCACAAATATGAAGAGACAATTAATCATTACTAATACAAAGAAGTATTGAAGTAAGAAGGATCTATATGACAATGTTACTTTATATCAAAGGTAAAATGCGCACAATAATAGATTTCATCAAGGAAACCATAGGCTTGCAAACTAACTTAGCTCTATATACACCTGGCTTTTATCTTGAATGCTGCTGCTAATCTGACTCTGGTTGTAAGCAGTTGAGGTCGTGTGCATCAGCGTTTAGTCATGACATAACTGTGAATGACAAGAGGCATCTTTCAAATTTCATAAGTGCATAGCAAGACTGAGTCCATTTCAAAATAACCTATACATTGATGCAGAGTTGAGATTCAAGTGAAGCAGTTTGATGTTAATAAGAAGACATTTTAACTTAAATTTCAGATGGACCGTGGACGGTAACTGATCAATTTATGAAATACTACCTGTCTTCATCAGTAATTTCATCTTTGCTAAAGATGCTTTGAACATTTCAACAAGGTTTTCAGAGAAGAACAAAATTCTTAAAATAGTTGAGTGCTCAAATTGGATCATTTAACAATTCATACCATATTTGCCATTACTTGGTGCATGGTCTATGAGATGATCTATTCATATTAGTATAACATATTATAAAGATGAAAAATCTTTGATTCATTTTGTAGCTATGAAATACATGTAATATATATGACGCCAAATGTCTATTGCTCACTCTTCTATTTTTTCCTTTTATCCTTATGCTTTCATGTTTCATTCCAGCGTACTGTAACCTACAACTAAATAACTCTAGAATCTTACAAGTTAGTTTAAATTACAATGGAACTAGACCAACCTAAAAGCT
Organism: Salvia hispanica; assembly: GCF_023119035.1. Lineage (NCBI taxonomy): Eukaryota > Viridiplantae > Streptophyta > Magnoliopsida > Lamiales > Lamiaceae > Salvia > Salvia hispanica. Next base: position 15,454,131 of record NC_062966.1, read on the forward strand.
ATAGTTGCCTCATTATTCATATCCCAGCTTGACGTGCAAGAGTTTATTGTCTTCTTGTTCAGTTAATTCAAACAAACAAAACATGAAAACTGGACTAAAGTCTGAAACTTTTTAAGTACATTTTTTAATATGGAAAGCAAGAATCTAGAACTATTCAATAAAAGAAATGGCCACGAGGGAGATATTCTGTATCTTGATTCATGTGTGATGCTTTTAAGATTAGTTTTCCTTGGTAAGATTAAAGCACCATGAAGTTTATTAGTAACAAACACAGCTTTGATGATAGAAAGCATAAAAGATCTCAAAGCATGTCTGATCTCCCTAAGAATGTTTGATCAATACGTTAAAATAAATCACTAAACTATTACAGATTAAAATTGACGCACATTCAAGATTCTACTAGGTTGTTTTCACAATGTTATTTAGATATTGCAGAAGTTTCAATGTGCAAAATGAATGCAAGGGCTTGTGTACCTTTATCTCTACTTCACTAGGTTTCTCTAATTCACAGTTTTAGTATAGCATTGTGTTGGTTACCTAGTTTCCATTGGCGACGTCCCAAAAAATTTGCTTCTTGCTATCTATTCGTAAAGACTAAGCTTCAACTTCAGTGAATTTTGGTTATTGAAGATTATAGGACCTGAGTTTGAAAGGGAAGTATCCTTAAGTAAAAAAAGAAAAACATTATGCTGAAACGTGCAAATTTGGCATGGCACACAAGCTTGCACTTCTTAAGAGTTCTTGCTTGATATGGAAGGAGAATTAGTTTTAAATACTCATCTTGAATATGTTAGTGAAGTCAAATAGTAGTACTACTACTTTGCTGATGATTATAAAGATTCACATAGTTACCTGTAATAAGATACTTGAAGTTACATGACAGCTTCACACGGTTCTACATAATAGGACAACTAAGCGAATATGAATTAAGTTCAATCACAAACATAAACATCAACTAGGTGAATGTCTCTCTCAAGTCTCAAAGCGAAGAGACAAAATAAGCCAATAGAAGTGACCAAGTAAACAACCCGGACAAGTCTCAGCCACGCACTTTTTAGTGCCTCTAATTCTAAATGGTAGTCATAATATGCAAGTATTAATCTTTCTCTAGCTCTTAGCTCTCATGGCAAATTGTTTTCCATCATAGATTACAAGATTCAGTAAATAATGATTAACCAGAAACTCAGTTTATCTGATCCAAAAAAATCTCTGATTCTGATACTTTCCAATACGAACCACCACTCTGAATTTTTAAAGGCTCAAGTTCACCGCAGTCTACAGTTTTCATGAAGCCATGGTTCACACCACACAGCTTAACAATTTGGGGGGCGCACACATGATTCATTTTAGTAATAAATTATACACCATTTGTCAAATACAACTGAATTCCAGCATTATACCGTGAATTCAGTAATTACTTAAGAAGCTTTAGAATTATCTAATCTCAGATAAATACAGGCATTTCAAAGCTCTCCTCTCATCAACAAAATTATATCATGAATAGCGAATTACTAATAAGTTACTAAGTTGTAAAAATTAAGCAAAAAGATGAAAGAGGAAAAGAACCTAACAATAAAAGATGAAATAAGATTAAAGATTTTGAGGCAAGAAAAGATCCAGATAGCATTATAGCAGTAAGCCAGAGTCCCAGCCATTACAAAGCAACATATCGTGCATTTTTCCTAGCCTAAAGATCAAAGAAAAACACGCAATAAATAAATGAAGAAAACAAATTAGACAAAGATGCACAACCCCTCAACTTTCAATGGTTAAAAGCTTCAACAAGACACCAAATTAAACTACATAATACAACTGAGGCCGGAAATCAGAGATGAAATCACCACGTATAGCAGTATCTAATGTCACACAAACTTCAACCAGAAGAGCTCACATCATATTTAGAAAAGCAGATATCTTGAAAAAGGCGAGCATTAACAGTAAACTATATGAATTTTGTAATTTTAGTTACATCCTAAAGAGCAATACCAGCAGTCATCTGTATGTGACTCTGTGTGTCTCCACAAAGATTACATTTTACAAAGAGCAACAAACCCGAATGGTGTTCAAGAAGGCGGGGGGCGAACAGTAATCTGAACCGGAATGGGGCGGCCCGTGCCGGTGCCACCGCAGCTATTGCAGGCCATCCGGCCGGAGCCGGCGCAAGTCCGGCAGCCGTAATCGCCGTCATTCCAGCGGGTGCACATGCAGGTGACCCGGCCCGTTCCGTTGCAGCTGGGGCATCTGGGCGTCCGGCCCGAACCCATCATGGGGTTGTGATCCATCACCTGTTTGACGAGAACTGCCCCTGCCAATACGCTGAGGCCGGTGGCCAATTGGGTTAACACGATCGGCGCCATATATAATTGAAGTAGAATCAGCGATTTTGGGAAAATGGGAAGGGGAAAGGGTTGATTTTGGGGGTGGATTTGGATTAAGATTTGGATTTTGGAAGGGAATGGGATTGTGTTTATGGGGGGAAGTGGTGGTGGAAGAGTACACGTAAGTCGGATTGGAGTGGTGGTGATTTGGGCTTTTCTTAATTATTCATTTTGTTTACTCCATGTTTCATTTGTCGTTTCTTTATATTTTCGGTGTCGTGCCTATATTCTATTTATAATTTTGTACTCCCTCATCTGCGATTAGGAGTCTCGGTCACTTTTGAACACCCGTTTTATCAAAATTATAAAAAATAATTAAAGTGGAGAAATAGTAAAATGAGAGAGAAAATAATGTTACAAGAGTCTTCTCACCATTATTCTCTCTTTTATTTTACCATTTCTCCACTTTAACTATTTTTTATCATTTTTATAAAATGAGTGTGCAAAAGTGACCGGGATTCCTAACAGCGGATGGAGGGAGTAATACTAGTATTCAAATTCTGAATTATTTAAAGGATATAAATCACTATTAATATTAAATTCCATTGATTCAACCTGGTTTTGAGATTGAAATGCAGGATTCAACATTTTCACTTCTTTATAAGAGTATTTCACTACTAACGTAACTAATTGGTTGTCATGGTCGTCAATATATACGCATTGTTTCTAGGGATTTTCGGGAAGGATAGAAGGTATTCAAATTCTGAATTAAAGGCAGAAGGAAGGGTGGGACAAAGTAGGAGTAATATAGTTATTGGAGGTACGAATATAGTCTAGATCAGAAGGTTGAATTACATAGATCCCCACCTGCAATAAGGCCCAGCTCGTAAATGCATAATTTTTGTCCTGGATTAAATTGGTTGATGCAGTGATCCCTAAATATATATACTCCACTACTTTGTACATTAGCTATCCAAAAACTCTTTTTTGATTTGATATATAATCCAATAGATAGAGGGTTCACAGCAATTGGAATTGGAGGTAACGAATTTGTGCAACTCATGGATGGTTATTGATGTTGAATCAGTTCTTCAGAAGCCAATCCCACAGGTAGGCATGTTCTCATGGAGTTTGTATCTATTATGAATAGATGAAGATGTGTCTTATTCGGCACCATCATAATTGTTTGATACTTATAGAGTAGAGGTCCTTTTTGGTCCTAAACATATCGCGATTTTTTGATTTTGGTACAGAACATTATCTTTTGAATTATTCGGTCCTTCACAAATAAAAACGGATCACATTTAGTCCGAATTGGATGGAACAGTTAAAATTTGAGAGACGGGATTGGCTGGATATAGGGGAAATTTGTTCTTGGCAGAGAAATATGATTTGGGAGTCGCTTTATTCTTCTCTGAGGAGAAGCTCTGTAGCTTTGGATCTCAGAATTTGAATTCTCTCTTCCTCTTCTTAGCATTTCAGGCATTAATTATTAACTCTTAATCTGGTCAAAATTCAATTATGAATAGTTGACTTGTTAAATTTTAACATTTTCATTTAATTCGGACTAAATGTGATTCGTTTTTATTTGTGAGGGACCAAATAATTCAAAAGATAATGTTCTGGACCAAAATCATAAAATCACAACATGTTAAGGACCAAAAGAGACATTTACTCATATTTACATCCTTTAGTTGCAAGTAACTCGTCTTTCGGAGAGGATCACCTCATTCAAATGATACACCATTTCATCCTACACTAATAAAATAATGACATGTGAATATTCTATAAATTAACAAAATAAAAGACTAAAAGTTTAATTACGATGATACATATCCTCATACACATTTAATGCCATGTAATCCCCCACGCAGCTGCCAAAAAAACTGCGATAAATTAATATCAAGGTTTCACCATGCTAAACGTTTAACAAGCCTTACACTAAATAAAAGTTTCACCATGAAATTAACAACTCCTACACTAAATAAAGGTTTCACCATTCTAAAAACCACAAAATGTCAAAAGCTCTCCAAATCTCCATTATAAATTGGATGAACGAAACATTCAATTTATCAAGAATTTTCTTTTAATTAAATTTTAACTTCTAGATAAAAAAACTCTCATACTTATCATATTCTCATCCAATGTCATTTATTTTTAGTACTGCCTCATAAAAAGTTAAAACCAATTACATAAAATATTTTGATAGATATTTCGATCCTTTATTATATTTTTTATGCATTTAACTTAGAGAATTAGAAGGAAGAAGAAACACGTAATACCAATTAAGTTTGAAATAAGTCACGAAATCAAGTAATAGTACATAGTTGTAAACGTAAAGTAATCGGAGCTAACCTTCCTTGCAGACAAAAAACAAAGTTTAACAAAAAAGAAAAAAAAAGGGGATTTACGTTTATGATTTTTAATGAGAATTAAATAAATGAAACCTCTAGGGTTTAAATTTTAGGTTTTAGTGTGTTATTTCCTTTTTTAAAGAATATATATATGGCATTAAACTATTGATGTATGAGGATATGTATCATCATAATTAAACTTTTAGTCTTTTATTTTGTTAATTTAAAAAATATCCACGTGTTATTATTTTATTAGTGTAGGATGAAATGGTGTATCATTTGAATGAGGTGATCCTCTCCGCTTTTCTTGATATTATTAACAGATAAAGTTCAAAATGCCATTTCTTCTTTTCAAGTTTTAACTCATGAGCTATCCAAAGATGCACATAGTATGGTTTTATAATACTCTATTAATGTAGTATAATCTTTTGACACAAGGAATTTCAGTTGAAGTCATTTAGCCGGACAATGAAGCTGGTTGCAGGATTTTTATTCATGTTCAATATATAATGGTTTCCAAAAGTGCAAGAAAGGATAGTTTTCTGGATTCTGGTTTCCTAAACATTAGTCCATACTCTTACTTGAAGTTTGATACTTGAAAAGTAAAATGCGGAAAATAAAATCGAAGAACTCTTAAAAACTACATTGTGATTGATTTGAATTGTTGTTTAAGATATATTTTACATCCCTATTTATAGGACTAGCGAATTAAAGGTACCTAGGAAAAATACAATTGGAACTATAACCCTATAAATGATATCCTCTTTTCAATACAATTCGGACTCACATGTTCCTCTTTCCAACATACTTGGGACTGACATGTCATCTTTCCAACACTTCCCCTCAAGTTAAGTATCAAGTTTTTCGACACTTAACTTGCACGATCTTCATTTTGATAAATAGTTTATACTTGTATTCAGGAGTCCTTCACTTTTTCTGATGACAGTTTAGCTCGGTCTAGAGTCATCTTCGGCAGTTTTAGCTCATGCCATAGGAGCCATCTTCGGTAGTTTTAGCTCGTGCCATTAGGAGCCATCTTCGGCAGTTTTAGCTCATGCCATTAGGAGCCACTTCATTCTTCTTCTGACTGACATTTTACTCATGTCGAGGAGTTCAATCAGACATTTTAGACTCATGTTGAGGAGTTAACTAGTCTTTGGACTGAATTTAATTTGCAGCCCAAAGCTTAATTTAGGGGGGACCATTCTCGACCCATTCCAGCTCAAACTATGAGCCCATTATTTTCATTTTCTTCTTCTTCTTGAGCCCAATAACACTTAGGCCCAAATTTACTTCACCTTTTTGGAAACCTTGAAGAAAGAAGACTACTAGTCTACCACCATCAGCCTCCTTTTTCTTGAAGAAAGAAGACTACCACCTCTGCCGAGTAACCGCTGAACTCCTTGTTTCTCCGGCTGCTTCTCTCTGGCTGTAAGGAGGAAGTATCCGACTACACATGATTCATCGATTTCAATGGCGTCTCTTTTTTTCTTCTCTCTGCTTCCTTTCACTTTCCTTTCCAACTCCGGTCACCTGCCTCTTTATCGGCCGGTGCTTCTCCAGCATTGTGCTTCCCCTCTTTTCGGAATTCTCACTATTCCAGACAGCCTCTTTCACTTCGATTTCTCCTCGTGCTGCCATCATGGCAGATTTCTCCACTTCGACAATTGTGCACCGCGCCTCTTTCGAGGCTGCTTTCTTCTCCAGTTAAACTGGACTTCGTTGCACTCACCACTATGCTGGTACTTCCTCTTGCCAAATAATTCTCCGATTGTTTCGCCTCCTTTACGGGCTGTCTTGCTACCGGTCTTTCCTGGCACCATCGATATGTGGGTTGCATTGCAGTAGCTTTCTCGCCCTCTCTCCCGCGGGCATCTTTGCCTTCTCGGCCAACATACATTTGGAGAAGGATTGTTCGGTGGGATACATCTTCTCTCCCTCGGCCGGACAAACCGAGAGTACTTTCAGCAGTGGTTCTTTCCGATGTTCGAAGAGGAAGAGAGGAATTGTCTGGAGAATACTTCCTCTCCCCCTCGACCGGGCAGTTCTACGATTGTTTAACATCCTTTCCAAAATGCATTGCTGCTGATCTCAACAAGTTTTCTGATAGGGACCCAACAGTGAACGAGGAAACACAATCGACGAGCCCACGTGAGGAGCAACCTGACATCGAGAGGCAAGTCCAACAAACCGTAAACAAGCCCAAGACCGTGAAGAAAGCAGCAGCCCAAGCGAGAAGAGATCATCCAAAGCGCACAAGATCTCGCCCCAGCAAGTACAAGGATTTCGTATCAAGATAGGCACCGCGAGTTTATTTGCTTTTCCTTATTTTTGAGAGATATTATTGTTTTTTCCTAAATTATCGTTTTATTTGCTTAGATAGATAGAGTCAAATCTTTTCGGGTTTTCTTCTTGATTCTTTCCCGAATCGTAAGTCCGAATCAAGCAGGGGAATTCTATATATTATAGAATTCCCTTAGATCGAGTCTTGAGAAATAATTAATAAAATTTATTATTGTCTCAACCCTAGTCTCTGCAAACAAAAACCCAGCACCTCCACTGGGGCAATTCATCGAACATCTTGCAATCCATCGGCGATAGGACGTTTAATCCTATCAACTAGTGCTTTCTTGAGCCTCTCTTCCCCCGCTGATTGTTACAACAACCTTGTCTACGTTCTGCCATGGCGTCCGACGAAGTTATCACCGGTGGAGACCCTACCCTCAATTACACATTCCAAGAACTCGGCCAGAGCATGTTTGACATCAAAGTGCGCATCGCTGGTGACGAGAAAAAGATTCAATCCAATCGTTTTGCTCAGGAAGCCTTTGAGCGACAACAGACCCAATGGAACAAGAGCATGGATGACCATATGACCCGATTGCTCGCAGCGGTCGAAAACCTGGGAAAAAAGCCCCCAGAAACAACGTCGCTGATTCCATCGGCACCCAACCCGCGTGGTTGGAAGATTCCGCCGTCCACCACCATCAAACCGGTGGGGTTTACACAGGATTCGTGGCCAAAATTGAAGATGGATCCGCCTCGATTTGATGGCGACGGCGTGGTGTTGTGGATAAAGAAGATTCAGAAATATTTCAATCACACCTTCACTCTACCAACGGATCGCCTATATCTCACGGCGTTTCTATTGGATGAAGCGGCGGAGGAATGGTTTGAATGGTGGGAGACCAACAACACAGACCGAAGTTGGGACGAGTTCCTCCTCGACATTAAGAAGCGTTTTGATCCCGATCTATATGAGGATTATGTAGGCCGTTTGGCTACCATTCGCCAGAACGGGTCTTTGGATTCATATCTCGCCGAATTCGAGCCGATTTTACGGAAGGTATCACATGTGGGAGACGAGACCTTGACGTCGTTGTTTATCGTTGGATTGACGGCCTCGCTCAAACATGAGCTATTGATTCGCCGGCCTGCCTCTCTAAGCGAGGCCATAGCCCTCGCTCAACAGTTAGCGGCATGCCAAGCTGCTTCGACTGCCGGACACTCTAATAACGCGCGGAACAATTGGCAACCCCGTGAGTTCAAGAGCAACCAGAAGCCCCTCATCTCTAACCTGAAACCGGCAGACTCGGCCCGGTTAACAAATGGCCAGCCACGACAGCAACGCGAACCACAGGGCCCGATAGATTACCCAATTATTCGTATCTCCGCTGCAGAAAGGGCAGACCGTACTAGAAGGAATTTGTGTTGGTACTGCCCAGAAAAGTATACACGATCACATATTTGCAGCAAGAAATTTTATGCTTTCATGGGCGACGAGGAGACTATAGATACCGGCGACGCGGAGAATATGGTGATTTCAGGTGACGTGTCCAGCGTCCTAGTTATTGGCCCTAAGCTCAGGCCGCGCTCAATCCGCGTTACGGGCAAGATTTTTGAAGCTTCGGTGTCTGTACTGATCGACGGCGGCAGTACCCATAATTTCATCAAGCCCGCCGTCGCGGAACAGCTAAGTCTCTCTTTACATACTATTTCTCCATTTCGGGTATTTGTAGGCAACGGTGCTTCGTTGCGCTGTGATTATGTTAGTCTCAATACACCCATTTCTCTGCAGGGAAATCAGTTCGACCTTCGACCTGCTGCAGGTCGAAGGCCCTGACGTCATTTTGGGCGTGCAATGGCTCCAGGATCTGGGCAAAGTGATGTTGGACTTTCGAGATCTAACTATGGAGTTCTGCCTCCTACACGCCGCTGGGATCATCGGATACACCTACTCCAGTCGAGTATTAACGTTCGCCCATACCGCTACCCCTACTTCCAGAAGGCGGAGATCGAGCGCCAAGTCAAAGATATGCTAGCTCAGGGGGTTATTCAACACAGCACCAGCCCCTTCTCATCACCGGTTCTCCTGGTTCGGAAGAAGGATTGGACGTTCCGATTCTGTGTCGACTACCGTGCTCTAAATGCGGCGACTACACTGGATCACTTCCCCATTCCAACGGCAGACGAGTTGTTTGACGAGCTGCACGCGGCGGTGATTTTCACGAAACTAGATCTTTGTTCGGGTTATCACCAGATTCGGATGCATATTGATGATATCCACAAAACGGCCTTCCGCACACACGACGGGCACTTTGAATTTTTAGTTATGCCCTTCGGCTTAACGAATGCTCCGTCAACATTCCAAGCTGCCATGAATGGGATCTTCGAACCGTTTCTCCGTCGGTTTGTGATCGTTTTTTTTTACGATATACTCGTCTACAGCAGCTCTGCAGGGGATCACCTGTGCCATCTCCGTGAGGTATTATCTATACTTCGGACAAATTCTTTCTTTATCAAGAAGTCCAAATGTGCTTTTGGTGTCTCGACCATAGATTATTTGGGGCATATTATTTCAGCCGGGGAATTACGAGTCGACCCCGCCAAGATCGAGGCTATGATGGTTTGGCCGCCGCCTATCAATATTAAGCGCCTACGCGGATTTCTCGGCCTTACAGGCTACTATCGCCGTTTTGTGCAAAATTATTCGGTAATCGCAGCTCCGCTTACGGAATTACTCAAAAAAGACTCCTTTATTTGGAGTGAGACCGCGACAGCTAGCTTTACTGCCCTCAAGGAAGCTATGAGTTCTACGCCGGTCCTTAGATTGCCGGATTTTGCCCTACCATTTGTGATTGAAACGGATGCTTCTGACTTCGGTGTAGGCGCGGTCTTGATGCAACAAGGACACCCAGTAGCGTATTTCAGCAAAAAACTTGGTCCGCGCCGTCGAATGGCGTCAACTTATCATAAGGAGCTCTATGCCATCGTTGAAGCAGTGCAAAAATGGCGACAATATCTTTTGGGTCATGAGTTCACCATCCGGAGTGACCAACGAAGTCTTAAAGACCTCCTTTCTCAGGTGGTGCAGACTCCGGACCAACAGTTCTACGTCCGGAAATTAATGGGGTTTAAATTTACAATTGAATACAAATCGGGAGCTTCAAATAAGGTGGCTGACGCCTTATCTCGGCGGGACGATGACAGTAGTGACCCCGCTCCCAAATTGTTTTCCCTATATGCTCAGCCAACACCAGCAGTGCTTGAGACAATTCGTCGCGAGAACGGAGAGCTGCCGGATTTGGTAGCCTTGCACCAGGCCGTGATTTTGGGCAACGCACCCCTTCATATCTCAGCCACAGATGCACTACTCTACTTTAAGCGGAGGATATATGTCTGTCGCGACTCCGTCACACGAGCAGCCATTCTCAGTGAATGTCATGACTCGCCCACGGCGGGGCACCCAGGAGAGCGCAGGACGTTGGCTCATGTGGCTGGGGTTTTCTATTGGCTGGGACTGCGGCAGGATGTCCGGGAGTATGTGGCAGCGTGCTTTACTTGTCAAGCCACAAAATATGTGCGTGATAAGCCCAATGGCTTGATCCAGCCACTTTCTATCCCAGGTATGGTGTGGGAGGCTGCATCGATGGATTTCATAGTTGGCCTTCCGCCATCACACGGATACACGGCGATTATGGTGGTCGTAGATCGCTTGTCGAAATACGCTCATTTTGGCGCATTAAAACCAGGATTTGATGCGCCGCGAGTGGCTCGGCTTTTCGTTGATACTGTTGTTAAGTTGCATGGATTCCCCACCAAACTGTTATCTGATCGAGACTCCATATTTATGAGTGACTTTTGGGAGGAACTCTTGAAGCTCAGTGGAACGAAATTACATTTTACGACGGCCTATCACCCTCAAACGGACGGCCAATCGGAGGTTACTAACAGGGCGTTAGAGCAATATTTACGCGCGTTTACGTTTGACTGACCAGCGCGGTGGTTCGATTTGCTCCCATGGGCGGAGTTGGCCCTTAATTGCAGCATGAATACTAGCATCGGAATGTCGCCTTTTCAGGCATTATATGGCAGAGAGCCGCCCAACTTGTTCGCGACTTACCCACGGCCTTCGCACAATACTGCCGTGGAGGATCCGTTGACTGAACGGCAAGAGACTTTGAGGGCTCTGAAGCAGCGCATTGCTCGTTCGCAGGAGTCTATGGTGGAGTTTGCCAACCGCCATCGCCGGGATGTGGAGTTCAACGTGGGTGACGTGTTTTGTTGAAACTCCAACCTTACCGCCAGCACTCGGTGGGTAAGCCGGCGTCTAATAAGTTGGCACGGAGATATTTCGGTCCTTATGAAATTACCGAACGTGTGGGTAAGGTAGCATACCGACTTTTGTTGCCGGCAGATAGCATGATCCATGATGTTTTCCATGTCTCCCTTTTGAAGAAGTTTGTGCCGTTTATTTCGGCCACAATGGACTTACCGGCGTCATTTCGCCGCAGCAACCCGTTGGACTCACCCATCAGCGCGTCTGCCACACGTACGGTGCTCGTCAAAGGCGTTCCGCAGGAGCAATGGTTAGTCGGGTGGGCGTCGGATGATGGCGTTGTTCCTTCTTGGGAACCAATGGCGTTGCTTAAGACTCATTTCCCAGATCTTCACCTTGAGGACAAGGTGGCTCTCGTCGACGGGGGAGTTGATAGGGACCCAACAGTGAACGAGGAAACACAATCGACGAGCCCACGTGAGGAGCAACCTGACATCGAGAGGCAAGTCCAACAAACCGTAAACAAGCCCAAGACCGTGAAGAAAGCAGCAGCCCAAGCGAGAAGAGATCATCCAAAGCGCACAAGATCTCGCCCCAGCAAGTACAAGGATTTCGTATCAAGATAGGCACCGAGACTTTATTTGCTTTTCCTTATTTTTGAGAGAAATTATTGTTTTTTCCTAAATTATCGTTTTATTTGCTTAGATAGATAGAGTCAAATCTTTTCGGGTTTTCTTCTTGATTCTTTCCCGAATCGTAAGTCCGAATCAAGCAGGGGGAATTCTATATATTATAGAATTCCCTTAGATCGAGTCTTGAGAAATAATTAATAAAATTTATTATTGTCTCAACCCTAGTCTCTACAAACAAAAACCCAGCACCTCCACTGGGGCAATTCATCGAACATCTTGCAATCCATCGGCGATAGGACGTTTAATCCTATCATTTTCTCAATTCGCCAGAACAGCGACTTATGATTTTCCTGTCGCCTTTTTCCCCTCAATTTCACGGTGACACAACACCGTCGTTTGCTTCGGTCGTCTAGCGCTCTGCTCTTTCACTCAGCGGGCAAAAGATTCACCGCCGCTGCCAGCGCTGTTCAGCCGCCAACCTTGCTTCTCGCGCTGCCATCTCCACCACAGTCGGTTGTTCGTGGAGCAGTAGCCTCGTCGTCATTGACGTTCATCGCTGTCGGGGTTCCATCTCTATTGCCAACTTGCCATTGCCTTGCGCTACCACCGTCGCTCGCTGCCTTCGCCAGCGCTGCTGCGACACCCTCTCACCGTCTTTTTTCCTACCGCGGCGCTGCTGCCGCTCAAGTTTTAGGCATTTGCTCTATCATCACTCGGTGCTTTGCCGACCCTTCTGATTTCCCCATCTCCGGCTCGCTCTTATCCGTTAACGATGACCACGACCTTTAATTTCTGGGTGGCATGCTCTTGCTCCCTCGACGCCCTCATCGCGCAGACGATGTTTAGTATGAATCAGTAAAAAAACAGTAGTTTGAGATCAACTTTTGACGGTTGTTTGGTTTATTTGGGCAGATTTTGGGCTGTATATTTGGGAGGAATTTTTCCTCCTCTTTTTTTTTCTATAGATACATATCGATCCATTCAAGGAATCGAGCCTGCTCTGATACTATGTTGAAAAGTAAAATGCGAAAAATAAAATCGAAGAACTCTTGAAGACTACATTGTGATTGATTTGAATTGTTGTTTGAGATATATTCTAGATACGAGCTAAAACTGTCTAAGATGGCTCCTTGACACGAGTTAAAACTATCAACCAAAAATTGAAGAAGCTCCCTGACACGAGCTAAAATGTCAACAAAAAATTGAAGAACTCTTGAAGACTACATTGTGATTGATTTGAATTGTTGTTTGAGATACATTCTACATCCCTATTTATAGAACTAGAGAATTAAAGGTACCTAGGAAAAATACAATTGGAACTATAACCCTATAAATGATATCATCTTTTCAATACAATTGGGACTCACATGTTCCTCTTTCCAACATACTTGAGACTCACTTGTCGTCTTTCCAACAGATACTAGTAAGGAAGTTAGGAATGTGGTTGCTACAAACAAACAAGGCAGATGTTTTCCCAAGCACATAGACCATAGTGTTTCTGCTCTGACTGGATATCTGGAACACACATTTAGAGTTTGGCCTGATTTTATTTATTGAATTATTAAGAAAGAATAACTTAAATTGAGAACATATGTATAGGTGAAGCGATTGATTAACGTGTCGGACTATCAGGGCTGGGTATTCTTTCCTGCTCAAGTTACTTACTTAGGTCTCTGACTGGAAATAAGCATGTGATAGGCTAAAATTGTGTAGAAGATCTCAGTTATATAAGTGCTTCAGGGTGTTGTGCTCAGGCTTTAAGATGGTAATTTCACATGTGATGCTTGAGACATTTAGTAGTATACTGAGATAGATGCACTTGATTTGAGGATCTAAAAGATATACAAACACTTTGGAATTTGGTTCTGTGTAGAGTTTATTGATGTCTTATAGATTCTGAGAGAAAAAATGAAAAATCAACATTCTGATTACATTTAGGGGATATCTTTGGAGGGTAAATGTCCCAATTAGCTCCAAGTTTAAGTAGCTGTTTCTGTCAATTGCTTTTCCTCAAAGGGAAGCCACTTATACAAGCTAGCAAATATTCAAGCTAATGAAGAACCAACACGCCCATCCCTATATGTATGAGTAAACATTGGACTTCCAGTGAGCAGGTGCATGCTATCCCTCTCTCTTCGGGGGGAGGGGGGGCATGGTGTTGTTCTCTTAAGTTTATGCACATCAAAGTACACAAGATACTTGAATAAATAGCCCCTTTGAGCGCATGCACCCAAAGCAGTAATACTAGTAGTAATTGGGATACAAGATCCATTCTAGAAAATATGATCTGGTGATGTCTCAGTTCATTCACTATCATAATTCTATAAGACTAGTTTATTATTGAAAAATGCTATATTATGTGATGGAGTTGCATTCTTCCAGGTACAAGATGAAGTATATTTTATTTTGTAAAACTAGTTCCAGTTTGGTCACCAAACTTGCAGTTCGTTTATCTCCACAAGCTGATAGATAGTTACCTTGTGAATTTTGTATCTGAAAATTTAGCAAACAAAACGGATCCTCATTAAAATACTCCATATAGTAGTTTGTTGAGGTTTTGTAACATCTAGTATAGATAGAGGCGTAGAACGTCTTTGTTTTCACATTAATATAAGTTAATTCATTGGCCTTTGAGAGCTAAGTCGACTGTGTTTTCTTATGCATTCAAACTGAAGTAGTATTCGTCAAAGTTGTTGCATTGATGTAGACTTTTATGTCTTTCACCACCATTTACTTTAAGCTTAAGCTGGATTGTTTTTTTCCTTTATAGTAACATAATGTTGTAAAATATTTTCATACCCCAATTCTTTTTTATGTTTGGAAAAAGCTGATAAGGAACAAGTGAGTGTGCTCATCCATGGTGATGGCAGTTGTTGGAAGATGCCCCTCCAGCAAAATTCCAAGGCTGTCTATGACCTAATTGTGTTGACTGTCTTTACTAAAAAGGCTTCTTCTTCCAATTATTTTTGGTGAAAAGCACTAAACATTAACTTATTGCCTTCCATCTATTCTAGTATGCCTCAACCGCTTTAGTCTTATTTTTCTATTCACTATTTTAGACTTATAGTGGAGTATCTCTTCCTAATCCATCCACAACTCTTTTAAGTTTTAATCCATGAGATTGGGAGTACATGCGAAATTACGTTATTGCTACTAAAATTATTATTATTGCTTTTAATAAAAATGCTCTACTAAACATCAACTTTTGCTATTAAGTTTAATATAACTGCCACTCAAAACAATTAAAATATGATATTGATACCCCATAAAATAAGTAGGCTGTATAAGGAATCATCAATTTAAACGGGGCTGATCTTTAAATTATTTGGCAATAAACACAATACTTATTATCCTCAAGAAAACATCAATTCGACCAATTGTTTTTTTGCACACTGCATTTCAAAATGAAAGATGCTTTGGTATATACGTAATATTCCCATAGACCTTATTTTTAATAAAACAATAATTAGTTCGGGACCGAATCAGTATTTAATGAAACCATTTCCGGTACTAAATTAAACATTAAAGATGATTTTTTCCTAAACCTATTCAAAATATATAGTGGAGTCTTAATAACAAGAGGGTGGGGCCGACCTCTAGTTGTGCAACGGTTCTCCATTGCTCAAATTGTCACTTTCGATATAAAGATCAACTTTTGAAAAACATAAAACAAATATTATTAGTTTTTTTTATAAGGAAAGTGAACTGCCTTTTCTTTCTTCCCCATACTTGTTTCAGTCAATGAACTAATAATGGAACAGGATCAAGAATTAGGGAGACTTTTTTTTTTTTTTTTTTTTTTTTTCTCTCTTCTTATAATTGAATTTGATATATATATACTACTTTGGTTGTCCATCTCACAAGCTAAGGTTTCTAAGTCATACCCGAATTAAGAATATCTCATTTGTCTCGAAATTTAAAAGTAAATAGCATTCTGAACTCCATAAATAGATAAAATATAAAAGCAAGCAAAGAAACAACTGAACTTTTGTGATGCTGATTACATCAAATTGTGAATTATTAGCATTTTGTGATGTAAGCTAAAAAGGTTAGTGGTCAAGCACGCATGAATTTTATTTTTCTAGGGAGATTATCATTATTAATAAATCACAAGTTAATATGATTCTATATTGTGGGCCATTTGACGACGTCGATGTCGGCGTTTCGCTATTTGTCTTGCAATTTTTTCTAAATATCAACATTAATGTATTTCTTATATAAGCATGTAGTAATTGTGCATCCACCAATAAATATTTAATTTGTGCTCATCATCTATATTCTTCTTCTCCAATCTCATTTGTACTTCCTTCTAATCTAAGCTATCATGTTACCAGAAATAAGCATTCAGCAACAGGCTACTACAGAGAGAAACTCCAAGGTACTACTCATATTTCATGATTTTGTCATCATTAAATTCTACTACTACTATATTTTATTTACACACATATAGATATTTGAAACTTTTTGGTGTATGTTATTGATATTAATTATTAGAAGGAAGTGGAATGTGATGAAGGAGAAGAATCATTGCAATCATCGTCACCAAGCAGGCCAACCAGCATGGTCTTTAAGGCAAACTCCTTAAACTCCTCAATATATTTGCTTCAGTTAAGATTGGCTGGTCATGATCAGAACCCGAACAAACAGGTTCTAGTCATGACCTAAGAGACAATCTCACATAAGTTTTATTAATAATCTCTAATTTTTTAAATAAAAAATTAAAAAAAAAAAAAAACAGAAGGAGAACAGAGTGATCCCTGCTCACCTAGTGGCTGAGGCCATCTCGACACTGAAGGGGCTCGACCTGAGGTGGTCGGGCCCCATCACCCCAGCCGAAATGCAGTACGTGGAGCAGTACGTCCTGGCCAAGTACCCGGAGTACTGCAACGGCCTCTGCCTCCCTGACCGATCCGATCACGAATCTTCCACCTCTGACATGATCACTAGGATCCAGCTGTCGCCCTCACGACTGGTTGACACCCTCACCAAGAAGACGTCCTTCCAGGGCAACTTCATGTCCATCCCCGAGATCCAGGCCCGCAACCGCGCCCTCGACAGCTGCGGCCTCACTGCAGAGGACTACCTCGTCGTCTTCACCGCCACAGTCAGGGAGGCCCTGACCATGGTGGGGGACTCCTACCCCTTCTTCAGGGGGAACTACTACATGACAGTTCTCCCTGAAGACGAGGACGTCATCAGGGAGGTGGCGGCGTCCAAGGAGGCCAAGGTGGTGGGGGCGCCCGCGGCTTGGCTGGACCTCAGGATAAAGGGGTCCCAGCTGAGCCAGTATTTCAGGAGGAAGTGCAAGTGCAGCCCCAAGGGGCTGTTTGCCTACCCTGCTGCCTGCTCGAACGGAGAAGGGGGCTTTCTCCGTTCAAGCATGCACTGGATATCGGAAGCGCATAGGAACTCGTGGCACGTGCTGCTTGACGCTGCCGGGTTGGAGGCCGGGAAGGAGTGCCTGTCGCTGGCGCTGCACCGCCCTGATTTTGTCACGTGCACGGTTGATGTGGCGCACGCGCACCCATCTAAGGTTACCTGCCTCTTAGTGAGGAGGAAGTCGTTTGAGACGAACGCGCCTTCTGCTTAACATATACGGGGATTAACCCTTGTTTTGGTGCAAATATATATATACGCATTCTACATTTTGGCCTTTTTATGATGATTTATACTGCATAACATATTTTGTTTAAGCAAGGTTTTGATTTTGGAATAATCGTGTTGTGTTGGATAAATATAATACTGACCATGGTTCCTTGTTTCTTAATTGGCTACTTTTGTATGAATGATCATTAGATGTAAAAAAAAAGTTAAGAATCCATAAAAATTTTCTCGTGACTGAGGGGGGTATAATCAGTCATTTGGTATGAGGGGGTATATCTGTTTTTGCTAATATGCTATTGCAATGGCCAATGGTTTTGTTCAATTGCAAGTTGATCTACCATGTATCAATGTTTTTCAAAATGCATGGCACTATTTGGTCCCGATTTTATATATCTAAACCAGTAATGAATCAAATCCTTTTGAATTGAAAAACAGACTGTTTGTCTGTGAACCGGTTCCAAGCAATTTTTAACATTTACAAAACTAGAAATCAGAATTGAGAAAATGGAGGATCTGGTGTGGATAATGCTATGAATAGAGTAGGTGGAACAAGAATTATGTCGTCCAACGTTTGTGGATCAAGAACAAGAAGAAGATATAATTGGTTGCATTGAGACCACATGGCAACCATAAAGCTGGCCTGAAATTCAATAAACTGCATTGCTATAGAGCATCTCTCCAATCAATCAACTAATATACTACTCCACTAGTATACTTTCTCACATACTCTCTCCACAGATTTGTGTTGTGAATTCTATAATCAATCAGAATGGATAATGCTAGCTACCAAGGGTCAAGCTCAACTGCATCTTTACACACAACATTATTAAACAAAATTACTTATACTACTACTATTCAAATTTCTAAATAAATATCTGAACAGGAAAAGGCAAGCCAGTTGATGGACAATCAGTTCAAAATGTAATTAATTAATTTATTATCTCCTCTTTTAAATATCTAACTTAACTAAAATCAATATGAAATGTTGATTTAGTGACGAACAAACACCTTACTAAATGAAACATGGCACTTCAATTCGGTATTCCGACCAATTTTTATGTGTCGATTCGTGCTTTGCTGATAGATTTAATTATTTTAGTACTACTAATATTTATCAAAACTTTTATGAAGACTTTATACTTGGGGTTTTTTGCTTGTTTCTAATTAATACTAATACTACCACTTTTTGCTCAATCAATGCCTGCCTAATTCAAAAGTCGTCATTAGTAGTATATCAATCAATATATACCTGCCACTGATTTTGCATAATCAATACCTGCCTAATTACTAAATTGCCACTCTTCCAATTCTGCCCCTGCAGGCAATACTATAACGCCATTTGCATTATTCAATGTTCACCATACTTATTTTCAATATGCTATCTAATTCGTCGGTTGATTAATTGACATTTTGTAATGGGCCTACACACTAAAATTGAAGTCCAACAAATTATGATCCTTGATTGAAGAGAAACTGTAGTGCACAACAGCACAAATGGCAAAATATCTACATGAGTCGTCGTATATATCTTAAATTTCAACCATTTGAAAGGTAGGCCATTTTACATTTGATAGCGGTTTGTGTGGAGAAATATTAGTATAAATTAGACCCAGAAAGGGTCAAGGGTCAAGACTCCAGCGCAACCAAATCCATGAACCTCTAACCACCAATTTTTAAACATGCAGTAAACATGATTTTATTTTCCTGTTTGTGGTGTATGTATGAGTTGCGTGTTACTGAATAACAGCGAAATTCATTGAACAAAATCTATGATTTATCATTGTTAGTACTATTTCATAAGAACAAAGTTTATCTTATCTTAGTACATACATTTTCTAATAATATGTTGATTTTTTGTACTTAAAGAAGATATTTATAACAATCTATCTTGACATCTTGTCAAGGTGGAGCCACCTAAATTTGACAGCACCACAAAAGTTTATTAAAAACTAGTCTCTATAATTAAAATAAAATTTCTATTTGTGAAATAGGAAATATATCATATATAAAGATTCTCCTATCATATAGTGACAAGCAACTTAAAGTTTTTTCTTATATTCTCCATTAAAAAAGTAATGTATTTATTGCATGTTTATAATTGTTTATACTAGTAGAACTAAGCTACCCATGATTTGACACCATAGTAAAAATAAAAGGAGACAATAGTAAAAATGAAATAAAAATCTGGGTTGGCGCAGCCTAGCAAAAGGCGGAGTTGATGTTAGCGGCGGGCGGTATCTCGAAATGCCACAGCCTCCCCTCCGCCTTGACCCGATTCTTCTTACACAGGAACGCCTCCGCGTACATCTTCTCCACCCTCCGATCCACGTCGTGTAGGAACACGTGCGTGACGCCCGGTTTCTTCCGGTTCCTGGCCATCACCGCCGCCGAGTATATCGCCGCCATCCTCCCCGGCGCCTCCGGGAAGTACCCCCGCGGCGCGTCGATCATTATAAGGTCCCACTCCGTGTCGTACACCTCGTTGGCGAGCATGTTGAGCGCTAATCTGAATCCAAAATGAATTCACCGGAATTTAGAAAAAAGAAAGACTGATTAGCATTTAGCAATAGGAATACCTGCATTTATGGTTGCCACGTAGGAAAGATTTATTCGGGGAGCAATGAGGCTCGGAGCGGAAATGGTGCATCAAGTCGTCGGCTTGGGAGAGTTGGTTGCGGTAGCGGACGGTGTGGGCGCGGAGGGCAGGGGCGTCTTTGAGGACGGTTTGGACCCACTTGGGATCCTCCTCCAGGAATAGCGTCCTGCCACGTGGATTGAGGGAGGCCCACATGAGTGAATCGCGCCCGAGTCCGAAGACGAGGAAGTCGGCGGGCCCCGACGCCCGGAGGACGTTGAACGTGACTGAAATCTCGCCCCGGGACTGCTGCGGCACCACCGTCGACGTCGCGTAGTGGAGGATCGCCTCTAACTGGAGGCTGGTGGCCGGCCCGGAGACGCGTGACCCCCACGCGCCGCACAGGAACGGGGCCGACGAGTTCTTACCGAGGAGAAGGAACACCAGCGATGCGCCTCCGATCAGCCCCATCACCACCAGCCTCAGGGGCCATCGGCTCTCCGCCACCTGGCTTTGGTTGTTGTTTTTCTGCATTATTTTCTCTTCTTTTTGAGGGATTTGGGACTGGGACCAAACCAGAATTCTTCCTCGCCCACATTTAGTACTAGTATTTATTTTATTACTATTAATTATTTGTATATTTATTTTTGGTTTAAGGGGTTAAGGCTTTGACTAATAGAGTTTCTATATTTTTCATTATTACTATTTCCTCTTTCTTATTCAAGATAATATCTCAATTAAAATATTCTATTTTTATATACAGGATAAATTTGTTTCTTCACTTTTTATTCAAATATTTAATTTCTTCTACTTAAAATCTGTGTTATTCAAAAAAATTTCATACTAAATGGAACTTGTGAAAATATTTAACATTGTATAACTTTCATCATTGCAGTTACAGTATTTTTATTACTATAAAAATATGCCTTTTAATCGATAAAATGTCATCATTTTAGGATATACCTTCCTCAGACAATGTATCTTTTAAAAACAATACTACGTTTCTACTAGCCAAATATTAGTAGTAGTATTATTTTATTAGCACCGACTGGTAGATAATTGTACTAATAATAAGATAATGGTGGAGAGATTCCAAATAATGGTTTTCTGCTATCCTAAAAGGGACAAATATAGGGGAATTAGTTGGAGTAGTTTGTTTCTTTACAAGAACCAGAACAGAATTAAAAGGTGTGATCTCCTTATCAATTGCAAACCACATTTGTCGTGTGAGTTTGTTTTTGACTTATTTTCAGGCAATCATAAAAATTTTGCAATAACAAATCGAAAGAACCTTCAATATTTATTGTTCAAATATAGCTTATTCCGAAAATACGGTGATAGTAATTTCTCTGTTCGTCTAAATATCACAAATAAATATCTGCAATTTTTATAGAATAAAATAATAGGAGTCTACATGTAAAACAAAAGAGGGAGAGGTGAGTTTATGGTGAGTGGGAACGCATGTCCATTTCATTACCACTTCCCATAAATCAATACCCGCTACAATTACTACACCTCATCTTATTCGTCAACTTCTAAATCTCCCGTATCAAAATTTAATTATCGTCGCCTCCCTCTATTGGGATTAGATTTGTAGGCTTCTAGCTTTTATATTTCAAACCAAACGCTACACGCACTCTTCTGGACTAGAATATCCAAATATTTTTCTTTTTGTTTAGCCTTTTATTTCAATTCAAAATCTGTGATCCCAATCTTATTACTACCAATTATCTAACACTCCAACACTAAATTTATAAAAGAAAAATAGTACTAGTAATTAAAAATGAACGAAAATTGTACTAGTTTTGTGTCAGAGTTTGGGACCCAGTTTCCGTATGTATGGAGACTCAAAATCCCAAACACAAGGTGAGGGTTGGAGAAAATACCTCAATTTTCAACCCAGAATTGTTTGCCTCAAGGAAAAGAGTGTGACGACTTGCACATGCGGAAAACTGGAAAAGAGTACTTTTATTTAATTCAATTTGTTCCATATATGTGACACGTCACTAATATACATAATTCAAGTATTTGCAAAAATATAGTATTAAGAAATCGAATTGATTTTCATGTAAGTTATAAATTTATGACTCCATCAGTACCAATTTCTAAAGTATTTGAACCAGACTAAATACATGCTCCATATTACTAATACTGAATAGACGAGGACAAAGTTCACAAATTTTACTAACATCAGTGTGTAGCATCAAAATTATTTAAATTTATTATTTTTGTTCATTTCATAAAAATAGATTGTACTTCAATTTTTATTGAAAAACAATCCAAAGCGATTATAATGCTGGGTTTATTGGGCCTCGTCCATACTCGAAAATCTGAAGAGAAAACTATAGAGTAATACGTTTATTGGGCTAGAAAGTACAAATAATAATTGTACAGTTAGAGTCCATAGGAATTAGGATTGAATGAAGGCAGGTTCCACGTGGAAGGCATGATGCCGCGTGCATGGTCAACCAAACAATGAATTGAATGAACTCATTAATGCGTATGCCGGAGACATAAATTTTAGCATCTACCACTATCCAATTTCAATTCAATGCTTGCTACTGCTACAAATCCTCATTCTTCCTCTCTCTCACATCTAAACAAAATACTCCTAGAAATTAAATGGCGATGAAAAGGAGCGCTAAGCTGGCCGCCGCGATCCTCTGCTTGGCGGTGGTGGCGGGTGGAGGAGCGGAAACGATAGCTGAGAAGTGCGCAGCGGAGTTCCAGAAGGTGACGCAGTGCCTGTCGTTTGTAACGGCGAAGGCCAAGGCGCCGAGTAAGGACTGCTGCAACTCGGTGACGGAGCTCAAGGACACAGATCCGGCGTGCCTTTGCTACATCATAGAGCAGGTGCACAACGGATCCAATCCCGCCATCAAGAGCATGGGCGTCCAGGAGTCTCTCCTGCTGCAGCTCCCCTCCGCTTGTAAGCTCGCTAATGCCAGCATCACTGAATGCCCTAGTAAGCTCCCTTTTTACTTCAAATTAATTACTTTAACCTGCACATACTTTTATTTTCATTTCAAACTAGATTAACCTATCTATTTATATTTCCTCAGAAATCAAATACTTCAACTACTAAACTCTTGAGCACAACTAAATGATTTTGAATTCCATTATTGTGTAATAATATGCGAAAATAGTGTTCTTGATAAAATCTTATACTACTCCCTATTAAGTATCCGCAAAAGACAGACTCGAAATTGAAATTGACAGGTTGAATATTGATGCTGGGACCAAAATATTGTACTACTACTAAATGAATTTCTTATCAAGTATCCGCAAAAGTACTAATGTACCTTTAATGCATAAGATTTGAGAAAATTAGTAGGTAAATAAACAAAGGGTACAAAACATGCAAGTATTTATTTATTATAGTGGACAAGTTGATAAACATGTTACCACATGGCACATGGCATGGAGTATTAATTTCCATTTGGTAGGAAATTAAGGAGAGAGATGTGACACGATCCATTCTCTCTATTGAAAAAGTTCCTGAGACACACTTAATTAGTTATATAAACCGACTGTTAAATTTGACGCATTGTTGCAATGGACAGAGCTTCTAAACCTGCCTCCAAACTCCCCTGACGCCGCCATCTTCACCAACACCTCCACGAGCGCGACTTCAACACCAGTGGCAACACCGGGAACGTCGTCGCCAACACCCAATAAGGGGGATTGGCAGAAACCTCAAGTTGCAGGATGCGTAACAGTGGCGACGGCGATGTTCATCTTGTGGGTGACGCCTTTTTAAGCGGAGATCAGTTTGAAAGTGGTTTATGTTTGAAGTTTAAGATGAATGAATTTTATTTAGCTTCCACGCTTGTTGTTGAGCAACGCCTATCCTACTTTTAGCTTCGACTATTATCAACTTTTGCCTTCCATTTTAACTAATTAACTGCGTATTATAGCACGTATATACTACGGGGTGCGTTAAAATGACAACACCTCTTAAAGTGACACTATGACACCACGCTACACTGCAATATTATAAACGCTACACTGCAATATCCAATACTCATGACTGCAATCTATAGATTGCAGTCCAACGTATTGAATATTGCAGACGGGAAAAATTGCAATCTAGCGTATTGGATATTGCAGCCCGAGAAAATTTGCCTTTGAACAATTTTTATGATTGTCATATGGTAGCTGATTATTCATCCATGTGTACAAATGATTGGCTAGGAATGATGGCATGGTGTTACTTTAAGATGTGTTCATTCTAACACAAACCTATATTCTACTTCACTCGCGCAAATATTTCGTAAATTAAACCTCATATTTATATGATGTGCTATAGTTTGTTCAAGATTTAGTTTAAATTAAATTATACTACTACTATAAAACACGTAGTACTATGCCCGTTTGATAAGTTAGTAATGTCTAGATATAGATATTTATATGACTATTTTAAGTGTTTGATATCATAGTTAACCTATTATGTCAGCCCGTGGTTTTCTCTATGGCCCATCCGAGCCCGCAAATTTTTTCTTAAAATACAAAGATATGTATCTCACAAATTTGGTCGGATGGCATTTCTACCTCATTTATTATGATTTATTAATACAAAATCTAGATAATTTCTTGTCTACCAAACAACAACGAAAATACCTTCATCCGAGCTTATCTTGACACGAAGCCCGCATTTCTTATCTTATTTAACAAATCTTGTTATATCTCATCTTTCTTATCAAACGAGCCCTTAAAGATTTTTTATATTTTGAGTTTCGCTTGCAAGATTTATAAAGATTTTGAGGCCATGCTGAAAATTTTAAAGTATACAACAAATAGCTCACGAGTAATTAGAGTCCTAAATCTAATTAACCATCTCTCTAGTCATACAACGAATCTATCTAATGACGTGCAGTAAGATTCTCAAAATTTATAACTACTCAAGTGAACACACAATATTCAGGTCATAGGATAAATGGCCAAAAAACCATAAAGTTCGGTTAAATTCTGGTCTATCCAGAAACTTTAAAGAAATGACCAATTATATCATAACTTTGACATTTTTCATAATTGTCTCATAGTTTATGATATGGGAGAAATTATGTATATATGCTTTTGGCAAACAAAAAATATCATACAAACAAAACATTCGACTATTTAAACAACATATATTAATTAGTTAATTATGTCTTTAAATTTTACACATGCACGAGTTACGTGGATAAATTCAGAAACGTGGCATGATGAAACTTTTTGCTATAGGACAATTGAGAAAATTGTCAAGCTATGATATGATTGGTCGTTTTTTAAATTGCAGGATAGACCAGAATTCGGCCAAACTTCATGATTTTTTTGGCCATTTACCCTTTTCTTATACAACGTCTCTATGTCGTCACTGACATCACGATCACGCCTTATGTTTCCTATAGTTATGTTTTGACTAATACTCCCTCTGTGTCATTTTAAGTGGAGCGATTCTTATTTGGCACAAGATTTTATATAATGTTTGTTTTATGAGTTAATTGAAGAGATAATAAAGTAAAGTATATAAAAAACATAGAGATGTTTCTAATCTTAAAAAAATTGTGTCATTAGAGTGTGATATCCCAAAAAGAAAAATGTGTGACTTAGAATAGGACGAAGTGAGTATACCTTAATTCTATTTCGGTAAAGATAGACCAAATTATAAAAATCAAATCAAAATTGAATATTTTTTCACTAAAAAGATAAATATATATCCAACGTTCACATATTCGTAAAGAATGATGTAATCAAATTATTATCTAATGACTTTAAATAAGGTTACGTGGAATTTAATGCATAAGATATCGACTCCTTTGCTATTAAACATAAATGTAAATGATTCGCATGTGTGAGTTGGTTAAGCGGTAAAGAGGTTAATGTCTGAGACCAAAGGTCTCATATTGTTAAATACTCCATTTGTTTTGTATTCTTATTCAACTCAATGAAATCAGTAAAGGATTGCATGTCTTTAATAGGTACTCCATGATTTACTTTGTACTACTACTACATGGTAAGCTGAATTTGTGAAATTAAATCTCGGGAGGCTCGATCAGTCCTCTGATTTGTTTCCTTGATGATCTCTTGGCACAAACCGTATAAGTTCTTGTGCTTAAAATTAAAATTGCCTTTTCATTCGTGACATATGTCTAATTTACTCAAAATTGGATTAGGGAAAATTGGATTCGAATTCCATTTTAATTTGAATTTAAATATGGATACCAGTCTTACGGGAAACTATAATTTGAATCCAATTAGGAATGATATGCTACATATTACATGTGAGCTCATTATACGAGTACCACTCTCATTTGACGCACGTTTAACGTTGTTCGTTTTGATTTATATATATAGTTTAATTCTAATACATTAAAGAATGTTATTGAAAATTTTAATTTCACAAAATTCATAAAAATCAAAGCTCAATTTGCTCGTTTTCTCTATAATTTTAAATTAAAAATTTCAATAATATTTTTTAATGTATTAGAAGCAAACTAAATACTATAATGAACTCAAATAAAATAGATAGCATACCATTCCTCGTATACCAATACCATAGTATATTATGGTAGTGTGACCAGATACAAGCGATACGAGACGGTACATCTAAAAATGTCTCATACGTATATAACTTGATCCCAACAAAATCCAATTCTAATCCTTACCCATTACAACTACTTCTAAGCAAAATATTACTCCCTCCGTCCAGTCTAAGATGACACATTGCATAGCCGGCACGAGATTTTAGGAGTTATTGGTTAAAGTATTTAATTGGAGAGAGAAAAGGTAGGTGTAAGTATTAAAGTAGAGAGATAAAGAAAGATGAATATTTTAATAGGAGTGAGAAAAAGTGGTTGAGTGTATTAATTGGAGAGAGAAAATTTCCAAAAAAGGAAATATGTCATCTTAGTTGGGACAAATTAAAAAGGAAAACGTGTCATCTTAAGCGAGACGGAGGGAGTACTGTAAATGGCGTATTTGTAATGTGATGTTATCACCGACGTAACGTTTGAGGATTGTACGCATCATCATACTCAAATTCTTCATAAATACATTTAATTAGAGTTTGCCGAAGACAACCATTAAGATTAGGAAATAAACGGAAAAAAGTGTTAATTTACGAAACGTTTTGTATGCATCCAGAAACAAGTCACCATTTTAATGTTTAGTGGATCACGCGAAATATTAATGCTATTGATTCTAAAAAATGGGGTATAAAAAGGTGTTTGCTAATGAATCTCCACACCACAAATAAACGAAAAATATACGTATTGTGAGTGTGAGATTTATTTGAAGGAGCATAAAATGAAGAAAGCCAGATTCCTCTTTCTCCTTCTAGTCTCCTTTTTCGCTCTGTTATCCGGTAATACTAATATTATCCTCATATACAGTTATACTACTTAAAATTAGATGAAAAGAACTCCTATATATATTGTGATTTGGGGTGGTGAATAAATTGGATGCAGGTGGAATAAAGAATGTGGGAGTAGAAGCTGAAGCACCACTGCCATTGCCATATTGCAGAGTCGACCGAGATTGCTTTCCGATATGTTCCAAGTGTGGCTTCTGTGCATGCTTTGGAAATATATGCGTTCGCGGCTGTCCGGCCCCTCCCCCTCCCGCCCTTCCCAACCCCAACCATATTCAGCCTTAGTTTTGTTATTCACTTTGCAATGATACCCACGTTATCAAAATTCAAAATAAGTATTGTTGGGGATATATAAGACTTTGAATATGATCTCATATCTGTTACCTGTAATTTAATTTTTGATAAAGCAAAAAAATGTCTCCAAACAAACAAGGTTGATTATCCAAAGAACACACAAATTTGCAACGTTAGCTCCACACTAACAGAATATGCTGTGGAAGGCAAGAACCTTATAAATTTATCAACTAACAAGGAGGACACTTGTGCAGCTAGCGTTCAAAATACAAAATAACAAGATTGTGCTTTTGAATGGTAGTCAGTTCATTATGTTGGAATATAAGTCTGTCTCCTCATATGGTGTTATGAATAGCTGGATTTCCGGGAAGTTAGTGTTGCCTGGCAATGGAGGATGAGCAGAAGGCGGCTGATGCAGCCACAATTCTGAAGAAGAGAGGGGCACCCCTTCTGGGATTCCATGCATCGTAGGTAAAGGCTGACTTATGCAGGTTTTATTTTCTTGAATTTGATTCAAAGCCATGGATTCTGATCCACATGGAGCCCACGAATTACTTGACAGAAGAGAGAGAGCACGACCATACTCGGGTGCTGCATCTAAGTGGGGAGAATACTTCGAACCTACATATTTGCAAAAACAAACATAATCAACTTCACTCTCAAGTCCAATGGCAAGTCGAGTTGCCTATCTTTGTAACAAACAAAAACCTTCTAAGCAATAACCCTTTTCTAGTAATGCTACTGCTGATGGGGATTTGAGTAGAAACACACCTGGATTTGAAACATCAGCCACAGAGCTCTTTGATGTGGGAAATCCTTTGGCTGCACTGCTTTGCATGTTGGTGAAATGTGTAAGTTTAGCTCCTGGTATATGCATCTGCTCGCTGCTAACCCCATCTCCACTAGACTTCAAAGGATGATACCCTTTGGTCAGGGTGAACTTGGTGCTATCCCATGCTGCATCACCCATAGCTCTAGAGTGTACAAGTGCAGAATTGCTCATCATAAAATTCATTTGCTGCCTTCCTCCTGCGCGTGACAAACCAAATTAGGCTAATTACTACCAAAACTTGCACTATTGTTTAGCACACGAAGCCAACATTTCTAACTCTCCCCTATGAATTTTGTCCCCTCCCATTTTCAGCTTAGGGCTTATAGGAACAAGCAAATTTTACTCATGATAAAACGTTGACACACTTATTTACATACCAAAGTCTTCTAACACAAATGAGCCAGATATGATCATATTAATGTCAGTGTCCACATGAAAATTTCTCAAATGCTCCACTATACTTGATTAGTTCTACAAGGTTCAACAAGTCCTTATATTAGAAATATATTTTCTTTAAGATTACTCATACAGAATGCCAAAATATTGTGTGTAAAGGACTGAAAACAACTTTACCATCAACCTTTTACGAGTTAGAAAGCTGAAAACTGAAAACTGTAAGGACTGAAATGGATAAATATACCATAGAATGGTGATGAGAGCCTTGAATTATACTGAATTTCCTGCTGTGGCTTCCTGCGTCGAGCATTATGATCAGAAAGTCTTCTTCTACAACTGCGTTTCTTTTCGTCAAATTCAGATATGTTATGAAACCTTCAAACAGAGAGAGTGGCATTAAAACAATGAAAACTTATAACCATTAAAAGAAAAAAGTCATATAAAATGTTATGAGACAATTTGTCTTCTGTGTCTACCTGCTACACTGCTGGCAAAACCGGCGTTCAAGGCCACCAACAACAACCTTTGGGGCTTTAGAATGGCTATCACAAACCCTATGCTTCCGGTGATACTCTTTACCTGTTGAAAGGTCGGAATTGCAGCCCTCAACTACACAGCGAGGCATCGGGAGATTATCACCCAGCAATTTAGTTTTCTTCAATGAAGCGGTGGATGCAGTAGGCCCAGTGGAAGATGCACTCTTAACATGACCTCCAGCACCACTATTCTCAAAGTATGTTCTCTTTCCAAGCTTGAGGCCAATAAGTGGTTCTACAGAGCCAATGGAAGCTTCCAGAGGTGGAGAAGTTCCAGAAATCTTAGTTCCTTCACGTTCTGTAATCTTAAAATTTCCAGAAAAATCTTCATATGCCATTAGCCTGAAGTCTGGGGGGGTTTGCCCATCTTTTGTGGAAGAATCAGAAGCTGATATTGAGCTTTTTGCTGAAGAAACATGGCCACCATCAGAGCCAGAGGCTCCTGCTGAGAGATTGAAGGATCCAGCATCAATTTCCCTATCATCAATAATAGTCCAATCCACTAGTTGCAGCTTCTTAGGATTTTCTGTTGTTTTTGGACCAAATGCATCATAGCTTTCCCAATCCCACTTAGCATTCCAATCCATCTCCAAATAGTGGCTCATTAGGTAGAATTTCTCAATTAATCTAGCACAAATAATGCATCATATACCAGGGCCTAGGCTGAAACTGCAAGATATAAAATTAAACTCTTCAGATTCGAGGAAGAAACTCTACATAACAAGCAAAATAGTAGGTGAAACTCCTTCAGAAGGATCAAACAACAAATAGGTTATCCATACCCAAAATTTTATCAGAATCACTAAGAAGACATCACGAAGTAATCACCCCTAAAGAAATTATAGCTTCATGTTTCATGGATAAGGAAATCACAAATGTATAATCAATACGCTTCATGACAACCAAAACGCATCACCGATATCACCACATGTACTCAGCCCCCAAATCCAAAATTCAGAGCGGAAAACACGAGCAAACACACACACAAAAATAAACCAATCAAACATACTGATATGATAAATAAGTTCAATAAGAAACCCAATCTTGAACCAGAAGGCCAAGCGTACACATCAAGAAACATTGTGGCAGCACAGAATCTCAGATAATTAGCAAAAATACCATCTTTTTCCAATCATCCCACCACGAAACGAAGCAGATTAGCTGCTCTCCAACAACAGATGAATAGTAGTCGGTAGCTAAAAGAAGAAGTGGTAGGTGATATACTTTGTTTTTTAGCCCATTCACTTGAGCAATCAAATGAGTGGAAAAAAGAGATTTTTACTGTTAACTGCCTGCAATCACCATCCTTTTTGATAGCAATAAAGACTCTGCTTTGTACCTTTCCCTTTTCACTTCTCTTTTATCCTCAACCTGGTGTTTAATTATCTTCTCAGTTCTTTTCTGGCAATACGCACTACCAAGATTGACTGAGATGCCTCTTAAACATAACCACAAAAAGAAAAGATAATGGTCTAATCATTTTCTTCAAACAAAAAAAAAAGACCAAGATATGTTTGCTTTTGGCCTCTTCACCACCAAACTAAACTCCAACATAAAAGAATTATAAGTAAGAGTTAAAGTTGCACTAATCCAAGTAGAAATAAAAATATGAATATAGTCAAGCCCTCCCTCCCTTCCAAATTTTATGCAAAAAATTCTTACTTACCTGCTGGCTGCTGCAGTTTTTTTATACTCGTATAGTTAAATCAAGTTTAAAAAAGTAGAGAAAATAGGGGTAGTTGATGGGTCGTTATGGTCCCCCATCCCCTATTCAGAGCTTTTTACAAGAATAAACAACCAAAAACTAGAAGAAACTCGCTCACAGGCCACAGCAAACATTTTTCCCTTTCTCCAACGTCGCTTGCCCATCCTCAATGACGTGGAAACACCTCAGACACCACAGCCCCAAAAATTAGTACTCCTCCAAAAGGGGCGGAAAGAAAAAGAGAAAAATAAAAACCATCAAGGAAGAGATAGAGATAAAGAGAGAGAGAGGTGGGGGCTTCTTTGCACATATTAGGAAAGTCTTCGCCTAATAATCCCCCCGCTGCAGACAATTCCCTTAATTGTTTCTCCTAAAACAGAAAGCACAACCAAAAAATGGAGCAGTTATGATTTCCTCAAATCTCACTGATATACTCCATCCATCAATTACTCCTTCACTCCCCCCAACGTTGAATCATTACAGCTCGGTCGCAAGCAATCATTCCAGTAGCAGAGGAGTTAGTTAAATAATTAAATAACATAACACACAGATACTGAGATACTACAACAAACAAGGACATGAAAGTAACATAATTTTCCTGATAAGAAAGGAATTGAGAGAAAACTGTAGCTTACCCAGTTAAGAGAGAGAGAGGGAGTTTGGGAAGTGGGAGGGAAAGAGAGTGGAATTTATCTTACCAAAAGGAGAAAGTGAGACTTACAGACTGAGAGAGGCGAAATTTTTTAGATATAAATAATTGAGAGAAAAAAAAAAAAAAAGTAATTTGAGGTGTGGGGGCAAATCGGCAATAACAATGGTGTGAGTATTTTACACAGTGGGTGTGGGACCCATACTGTGATCCGCTGTGTGTCTATCTCAACGAATACCGGTGGGAGCGAGGTAGATCGGACGGTTGGGGGCTCTCCACCTTACATGGATTTACATTACCTTTGACCAATGGAAAATTCTGCCTTGGAGTTGTATTTCTTTGTTAAATTGGTATACTTCTATTTCTATGTATGTAATGTTTTTTACTACTAGTATTTTTTTGCTTTTGCGGTTATGCCACTCTTTATGTATGATCTTGCCGCTTTATACTGTGATCTGATGTACTAGTATTTAAATACTAACTTGTCTTTTCATTGCTCCTATAAGGTATTGCTTCTAATTAAAATTATGCAATTTTATTATACTTTAGAGCATCTGCATACTGCACTGGTGCTCTTTAGAGCCTTCTTTAAGGGCATTCCCAGCTGCCAGCGCACCATTGTGGGGAACGGTTTCGGCCGTTGCTAAGTCTCGCGGGCCGTGTGTTTCGCAGCAACGCGCACTCTATGTGGCCATCTGACAGGATAATCCTATCGGGCTGATCGGCGTCCGTAGATCGGCGATCGATAAATGTCTGTCGCGGGCGAGTGCCCGTCGAGCACGACGGTTTTCTCTGTTTGGAGAAAAGAATGAACAATAATATTGATATTCTTATTGATTGAATGCTATGGAATACTCCACATACTTATAATATGTGAGGATACAAGAATATCCTAAAACAAATCTAATAATATCTAATCAAATATGAGAAATATAAGATAAATCTAAACTAACTAATTAATAAATGTGTGCTCGTATCACCATCGCATGCAATGGCGTGTTACCTTATTTTAGAGCATCTCCAATGGGGACGGATGTCCCATAGCCTTCCCGACGGACTTCCCAAAAACACCTTCTGCCACGTCATAAGGACCTCTCACAGCACTGCCACGTCATAAGGACTTCCCACTGCACAGTGGCGAATGTCCCTCGCCCTTGCCGCGCAGACTTCCTGCAATAAAAAAAATCACAATTTCATCAAATTAAACAATTTACGGAATTAAGCAATGTACGAAATTAAAATTTCAACACGAATACGGAAAAAATGCAACCACTTTATTTTTTTAAAAAAAAGTACATAATTATTTTTTTAAAAAAAACTTAAACTAACAAAATAAAATAAAATAAAAAATCGAACGTCCGTCAGCACGACACAATGGCGGACGTCCCGGCAACACCGTGGATCTCCCGTGTCCGCCGGACGTCCGTGTCTGCCTCCCTCCCACGTAATGGCGGACGTCCGCGACGGACGTCGAGCACGCTGGTCCTACGTCCACCGAGACATCCGCCGTTGGCGATGCTCTTAGACCACGATATTTCAATATCAAATGAACACAACAAATTTAACTATTGTCTATAATTATTCTTCTGCTGCAAGATTGCAACGTCAAAGGGATATTTTGAGATCGAAATTGTGCTCGACATATTCTCGAATTCTAGAATCATAGCTAGTTGAACACTTAGCAAATACCTCTGATTGATTAATGATCTTACGGAAGCATAACTGTTAATTTAGCTCCACCTACTACTACAACATATATATATACATTCACACTTCCTACTCTAAATAACTAAGTATCCTAAATTCCCGAACAAAGTTCTGCTTCTAGCTAAGTATGCAGATAAATATGTTATCGAAGACTTCTCTACAATATACTTATAGCCTTAAGAAAATGTGCATTAAAGACGTGAAGTGAGACAGACACTTACTACTACATACTAGTTAGAGAGTACTTCACAATTTGAACCCTACATTGTGTTCAAGGCAATTGAGTGAAATATCCAAACATTTCAGTAAAAATTAATTTAAAAAATAACGAAAATTGTATGAGTTTGTTGTCCTTCGAGATGATAGAGTTCATATGGTTTATTTTCTTCTATGACTAATTTTCCTTATTCTTTGTGATTTTTTAACTTTCATGTATAGAATATATGTCAAAATGTCCTTTTCCCTTCATTTAAATGTGGTTTTCACAAAATTGCCACGCTCCAAACGAGTGAAATGTGATGACAATTTCATTTGGTCAGATAGAAGCTCCGCACAACTTTGCACGACTCACCCGATCGGGTGGATTGTCGTGATGCTCTCCTAATTCTTGCTCAAAACATTATCATATCTCCGTTTTAACCTTGATTCAAGACCGAATGAAATTAATACCAAATGTCAGAATAAAACATGAGAAAATGCATAAAATATACAAGGAAAAAAAGAATATTTGATTCACTTCATGTGTACTCAATTGAAATATGATATCAACATTTATAAATACTCTTCATTTCATCTTATTCCACACCTTAACTCTGATTCTTCTTCATTTTCTCCAACTTCTCTTTATTATCAATTATCTTTTTTTTAAAATTGATCTCGCTTATATAAATATAAACGTGCCAAAAATTTTCCCGTTCGAAGATAATTCGTTCAATGACATGATCAATAAGGGCACTCCTAAATGGGAAGGCATGTACATAGTTTGCACCTGAACTTCTTGCAAGGTCTCATTTATAGTGTGCCTCCGACATTTAGGAAATACCAGAAGTGTTATTGTCTGTGAGTCCATACGTGATCGTCAAGCCAATGCCTTAGGCATTTGGTACACTTCGATAATATTTATTGATGAACTGAAATTATTTTTATCATTTGCGTATGTAATTTTATTTTAAGTATGTAACTGTTCAAATTCTAATAGAATTTTTTAATCTTAACTATATTAATTTAATTAATTAAGATATATAAATAAATATTTACAATTATAAACTATATAAATTAAAGAATAAGATATGTACTCATAAAAATGTTAAGGAAATAACATATAATGGCATGTCAATATGACTGGTAATGAATAAAAAAAAATAAGTGCAAAGGATACTCTAATAAGGAAAGTTAATTATAGAAATGGTAATTCGAGTGGTAGTGGTGGGTCCACTAGAAGTGGTATGGTGTGTGAGCGTCCACTAGTTAGCGATATGGTGAGGGAGAACTGACGAACGGGGTCCATCCTCTACACGTGGACGGTCGAGATGGGAATTTTTCTGGCAATTCGCACATGACAGACGCATCCAAACCGAGTCGACTCGCTGTCGTTTTCCACTTAAAAGCGCTTTCTTCTTGTCCTCTCTGCCTCCAATTTATTTTTTATTTTGTTTTTTGCGCTAACGTTTCATACTACCATACATCTCATTTTTGTAAAAAATTTTTATTGTAAAATAAGGTAAACCTATGAAAAAAAATATAGTACCCCCTCTATTTTATAGTAATTGAAGTATTTCTTTTTAGCATAAAAATTATAAAAAATTGTGTTTAGTGAGTTAAGTAAACGAAGAATAAAGTAGGAGAGGAAAAAGGTAGATAGATAAAAAAAGAATAAAATAAGAGAGAGTAAAATAAGTGAGAAGAAATGTGTTGACTTTTACTAAAAAAAATGAAATGATTTCACTACTGTGGAACGTACTAAAATGACAAAATGATTCCACTACTGTGGAATGGAAGGTGTACTATAGTTTATCCAGTTTAATTATATGGAATTCTTAACTAATATTCCCTCCGTCCAAGAATAGGAGTCTCGTTTTCCCATTTTGGTCCGTCCACGAATAGGAGTTACGGTTCATAATTATCATAAATGGTAAAGAGACCCCACATTCCACTAACTCATTCCACTCACATATCATTTAAAACTAACATATACAAGTGACTCTTATTCCACTTTCTTCCACCTACATTTTTTAAAATCCGTGCCGGATAGAAATGAGACTCCTATTCGTGGACGGAGGGAGTAGCTCAATAACAAGTTTTGTATTTTAAGTGGTAGCTCATCATGCAAATATAATCTGACAACCAGTTATCAAATAACCTACAACTGAATTAGCTTCACGATATATATGTGTCTCATCAGTAGCGAATCTATAATTTTTAGTTTAGAGATCCGATAAATAATCATAGGATTTAAAGTTTCAAATTCGAATAACCTTTTATTTTCTTTCTAGTGGATTTTTTCCAATCATAATCTATATCTTTTCTTGTTAAAAAATTTATTCTATGTAAAAGTGAGTTACTTGTTGGTATTATTATCTTCCACTATTTAAAATAGATTTTCTTACATAAACTTATATCTATTAGGAATTGAAGGCACTTTTATTCTTCTAAAAAATCTAAGGAGATTAAAATTTTAAAAGCTAGTAACTAAAAAGATAAAAAATTAAATGCATTAATTAGACGATAATTAAAATAATTCACATAAGGAATCGGTAATTGAAAAAAATGAAACGTACTAGAAGAAAATTAAAAAATGGTTTACAAGTAAGAATGAAATATTAGACGTAGAAGAGTGAAAAATAGATGTACTCCATAAATGGAAAAAGATTCAGAATACTAATTAGAATTGAGATAATTGATTTAGATTTGAGATAATTGAATCGATAATCGAAAAAAATGAATTGTATTAGAAGAAAATTAAAAAATGGTTTACAAGTAAGAATGAAATATTAGACGTAGAAGAGTGAAAAATAGATGTACTCCATAAATGGAAAAAGATTCAGAATACTAATTAGATTTGAGATAATTGATTTAGATTTGAGATAATTGATTTAGATGTACACCTAGGGGTGGGAATATGGATATCGGGTATTGGGTTTATCCGTACCCGACCCGATATTCATCGGGTATTGAATATCTAATATCCAATTTTATAGGATTGGGTATAGGTTTGGATATTGAAATTTAAGACAAATCGGGTATTGTGTAATCTGAATGGATATCGGATATTATCCAAATATCCAATTTATTATTTAAAGCATTTTTTTAAATTAGGTTTTTAGCCATTTTAGGCTTCAAGAGCCGAGCCAATTTATTTACTAATTACAATTTACTAGGTTAACATTATCTAAACTTATATAAATAAGTCGATCTCTCTTACTCTAGGTCACGGCTTCTCCAAACTATCAAGTTTTACGTATTGCATAATCAACTCATGTGGCTTTTATATTTTGGTTAATTATTTTTGACTTTTGAACTATATTATTGGTTGCTTCTACAGTTAATTAAATGCATAACTTTTATTATTTTACTTATGTATTGCATAACCAATCCCCATAAATATAATCATATACTTTAAAATAAAAATAACTCATTTATTATAGTTTTATACTACAAAATAAATGCAACATTAAAGATATTAGTCAATTTATATATTTTTATATTTATATTAATATAATAAAATTTGAACTTTTTTATTAGTTATTAACACATGTAAAGAATCGGGTATTTGGGTACCCGATATATCGGGTATGGATACCCGGGGTGGTATTGGAGTACCCGAAAATATATCGGGTCGGATTTTGGATAGGCATTTAGATGATTTTCGGGTTTGGGTACCCAGTTTTTTCGGGTCGGGCATCCATGAATACCATATTCCCACCCCTAACCACACCACATTTCTTATACTATGCTTTATTTTTGTTTATTGCTAGAACTATCCCAACATTAATGATATTAAATTAATTATTTATTTAATATTCATAAATTTGTCACTACACTACCTAATTCAATTTAAGTGGGAAAGAGAGCAGTGAAATAAGGATTTAAGAGGTCATTATATAATATAACTTCCAAAGTTGGACTCTTCTTCTGATAAGCCTCTATTGATTAAAATATCATATTATTAGGTGAATAGACAAAATAATTTGATGACGGGACTCACAAATAGAAATAATTCGTGAAGTTAACTTTAGAAATGTAGAAGAAAAGAGCAAACGAAATTGAAAATGACCCAATCCACCAATTTTATTAAATTTATACTAGTATTTAACATAACATTTTCAATTTTCACTGTGATTTTTTCCAAAACAAAAATTCCAAGACCGGACGTGTGATGTGTTATCCTAAGCTCCAGTATGACTTTCCAACGAGAAGACTTTAACAACATGGATTTTGTCGTTGAGTGGGAGGGTACGGGTATACTTTGTCGAAACTATCTATTGTATACTTTACCAAAAATATTGTTACGAGTGAATATCATACATTTATTTTATTAATTATATATATATATATATACACTAATTTTTAATATTGTTACAGTCTTGATTTTTTGGCATGTTATATCAAAATCCAGTATATGATAAATTTATGAATTTTGACAGGTAAATAGGGCGTACATAAAAAAACATAAAGAGAAGAGTGAACTACGTAAATAGTACCTGATCTTTCACTTTCACACATAAATGGTACCTGATCTTTATTTTATATCGTTTTTGGTATCTATAAATCACATTTTTGGTACCTGGTGCAATTTTCACCCCAAAATACCCTCTAAACAAATTCATTTTTCCATTTGTGTCATAAAGGATATTTTGGGCATTGACAAAACTTGTACCAAAAGTGATATTATAATATTTTCTCTCATTCTCCTCACTCTTTATACTATTATTATTAATCAATATTAATATTATTATTTTGATGTTATAAATTAATAATTAATTTATTTTTTAATATCATTTAAATATATTTAATCATAATTATAGTTATAATTATATTTAATTATTATAATAATATTATTGTTATAATAGTAAAAACTAGGAGTAATTAATAAATAATAATCATTATTTTATAGTATTAAATTAATAACTAATAAATATAGTCTTAATCAAAATTTAAAATTCTAAATTGTATTCATAACGATAAAGAGTTGAATATTTTTAGTTAGGTGTTTCAACCCTAAAATGAGTATAAATAATTTAATTAAAAATATTCAATTGATTTAATTACTTTAAATAATTAATTTAATTAGGTGTTTTGTTATTGATTTATATTATGAATGCAATTAGATGTATGTATAAAACAATAAAAAGAAAGAAGAAAAAGAAGAGAAACGGAAAAAGAAATAATATAAAATAAAGAGAAAAAAGAAAGAAGAAAGGAAGATAAAATACTAAAAAAAAAAGAAGAAAAATGAAGAAAAATGATAGAAGAATAAACTAAAGAAGAAAAAAAGAAATAAGAAAGAAAGAAAACAAATCACATATTTGGTTCCATTTAATTTAAATTTCCAAAAATATCCTCATAACAAAAAAATCACATATTTAGTACCTAGGGTTATTTTTATCATGGGGTACCAAATACGATATAAAATAAAGATCAGGTACCATTTATGCGCGAAAGTGAAAGATCAGGTACCATTTATGTAGTTCACTCTAAAGAGAAATATGAACCGACATAAATATATCACATGTTTGTAAACAAAAAACATTCATATGTCTTTAAATAAAATATCTGTATCAACCTATCGATCACGGGGTAATTATACAGTACATATGAAATGTTTCACCAATGTTTCAATTGAGTACAAAATGTTTTAAGTTAACAAATATCATACAAAAAGTTTGATTAGTGTTGCAAATTAGTACATTACGTCTAAAAATCACTAACCTCGTTACCTTTTCTTATTTTTCATCCTTTCGATTCTAAAATCAGCTACAAATATTAGCCGAAAGTTAAATGTGAATTCGTTGTTTAATAAAATGCCCATATAGCAATGCATAAGGTATTATTTAGAGAAATAATATCATGTTTTTTAGGGCACAATTTTGGAGAAAAATAAGAAAAAGTAATAGTGTTAGTGATTTTTAGATGGAATGTATTAATTCGTAATACTAATCAAACTTTTTGTATGATATTTGTAAACTTAAAACATTTTGTACTCAATTGAAACATTGATGAAACATTTTGTACGTAGATTGTAATTACCCCCATCGATCACACGATTCACACGGTAATGTCGTATAATGCTAAGTGTACAATAGTGGTATTGTCAAATTTAGTACAGTAAATAATAATGTAACAAAAAACTTTCTATCATTAATGATCCTATCTAACATAAATGACGCCAGACGGTGTTAAATGAATTTAAAAAATACTAGTCATCATTAATTTGTAATAATTCAACTATTTCTATATACAGTTTAAAGTTCAAACTATTAACCTTTTACTTTATATTAAACATATTTCTTATTTCTTTTTTCTAACTATTGATATTTTTTTAGTTAACATTCAAACACGCAGCTCGAATCGTTTACTTATTGAGAAAAAAAACGTCAAAAATAATTATGCTTCTTACTATTGGCACTTCCTAAGTTACCACGTACTACATCCGTCCCGGAATAGAAGTCCTATTTAGTTATGACACAGATTTTAAGAAATGTAAAGAAAAGTGTGATGAATAAGTTAATGTAATATTAGTCCCACTTATATATAATATAATGTGAGTGAAATAAACTGATGGAACGTGTGACCTACTTACTATTTATGGTAAAAGTGAAATATGACTCTTATTATGGGTCGGACAGAAATGGTAAAACATGATTCTTATTGTGAGACGGAAGGAGTAATGTGTAAAACACAAATTAATTTATTCCTAACTACTAAAACAGATGTTATCACTTACTAAGTTACTATAGCATGTTCAAAACATTGATTAATTTTCTTCCTAAATACTAAAACAAACATATAACATCGAAGTTGGGTCAGCGGGTTCTATTAATGCCATAGTGAGCAAAATTATTAGTAATAATAACGAATTCACTTTTATGTCCGTTATTTTCAAAATTTTTTTTTTATCTATTTCGATCTGATTACTTTTTTGGGATTTTAAATAATTCAATTTGAATTCATTCTTTAAATACAAATTTAACCAACTTAAATTTAGCCAAAGTCCAGACATAAAAATGTCTCCATCTTAGACAACACTCTTATGAATTGACTAAATCTTCTTAGCCTTTAAATTATCTAGTTATTAGAGAATTTTTTTTATACGAAAGAAAAGGCTCAAACCGCTTAGAGATCGGTGAGCAAAGGAACCAAAGTTCAGTTTCAACAAACTAGTCCAAGAAACAAGCAACAAAAAAACCTCAAAGCCAGAAAAAGCAAGCTAAGCAAATGAAATGCACCTCTGAAGCAGAACAAAGAGAACAAAACCTAAACAAACATCAACCAACTAACTAGGAGGCAGGGCGAGCTATAATGCACCTTTATGTTTATCAGAGTTGCTTCTGTGATTATGCTTCGTCCATCTTCTAGCTTTAAGTAAGTCCTCACACATTTGGCTCGGTGAGAAAGGAAATTCGATGATGGTTTATTTCTTTATCTCTCCTCTTGCCTACCCACGTGATGGAAGTCCGATGGGGGCGTGTTAAATTCTCCAAATCATTGTCCCACATCGGCTTGGTGATGATCCTAACTTTTCTATATGAGTGTGGATAACCCTCTCCCTTATGAGGGGGAGGGTTAAATTCTCCAAATCATTGTCCCACATCGGCTTGATGATGATCCTAGCTTTTCTATATAAGTGTGGATAGCCCTCCCCCTTATGAGACATTTTAAGGTGTGAGTGGCCCATTTCTAATAAGTCTTAAATTGTTCAGCATTTTTTATGTTTGTTGTTTGCTAGTTTTTTTTTTTATCATTGTCAGCTTATATATTTATTATTCTTTTAAAACATTTTTAATATTGTAATTTTGCTAGTATTATTTATATACTTACTAGCATTATCTCTTGCGTAGAAATTTCTTTTCATGCATTAGAAAAGACTTTAGCCGAACTCCAAAAGCAAATCTAAATGGTGAAGGAAAAAGACAGCGACACCTTAGCCAACTAAATAAGTAAACATTAGGGACCACAATTCAAGCGCTGAGCTTTAATCCAATTAATTAACGTTAAAATGCTAATTAAGAACCTTGCGATTTTCAACTCTTTCTTTATACAATGCTTCTTAAATAGCGTGGACAATTAATTACTACATGTACTTGTATAGCGGCGATGTTTGGTACACACTAGCTATAAGGTAAAGCGTAATATACTACTAATAGGTGTAATTAGTACTATTATCATGCTGTATTTGATATAATTCATTGATATATGTAATACGTAACCATTTTCATCAGTACTATATGATCAACCTAGCTAATACTACATTCACCAATTGAACAAAGTAACTAGGAGTCTGGGATTATATGTATCATACTAGTATCATATATGGGACTAATGGTGTGCCAATCTTTGTAAATTAATGGGTGAAAAATCATGTACTAACACATTAGATTTTATCTTATTTTATTTGATTGGTGTAGAACCCATAAATGGGTATGACCACCAAAAGATTAATCCAAAGTACCCAGCAATTTAAGTTCTAAAGTTAATTAGTTGGACCACTCGACTGTTTAATGTGAAATAAAATCCAACTGATGTTATTAAGATAATTAATGTTTCTTACAAACTTTCCAACTGGGCAACATGCAAGGAGGGAATATCTGATCCTCTCTAATAAACCAAATAAAATAAAGGAATATAACATGTAAGTAGTCTATAAATTATTACGTTTACACGCACGCGATCTATGAAAAAATACTATATATTTATAGTAATCTTTAACCTATAACACCAATTTTAATATTTTGGCATTGGCTTACTGCCACAATTCGATTATTTTATCATTATAAATTTATCCAATAAATATGACATTCACTACACTTTTCACACCTTTCAGCTTCTTCTTCTTCAATTTTTATTTATTTTTTTAAAATAATACGCTCGTATACTAAGTTTGGAAATTACTCAAATATTTGATCAATAAATTAGAGGGAAGATCTAAAGAAACTAGCCATCCTCATCTTCATGTTTCATATATAATACTTTAAAAAGTAATGAAGCATTGTGAAATGTTTATAATTGTTAAAAACGTAAAAAGTTTATATCCGGCCTTTATTTTATAGTAACACAATTTGCAGTTAACAAAGGCATGGGTGGTACTAATATTTATTGCGTTAAATGTAGTCGAACGTTGTTAATCCGAAGGCAGAAGATCTTAGTCTCACTTAGTTAATAAATGGGCACCACGTGAGCATATCTACCTCGTTGCACATGTTAGTTCTTTCACTTCTCAAATCTCCATGTGAATATTAAATATGATAAAATATTAGTACTATTAAATTATAATGTCACCAAAAACGAAAAAAAATAAATTCTGAAACCACTATTTCATTCACAATAATTACTAGCATTTCATAGCACTAGAAAAGTAGTGCATCAATCTTGATTTCAATATGATGCCTTTCTGTTGCATAGACAAACTCACTGTTAATTCATTCTTGCTTATAAAGATGCATCACTATTGGTGTGTTATATACTAAAAATGTTAGTCTGACTTTCTTTTATGGTCTCTTTGTCGTGATGGATGATCCTTTAGCACTCTTTGATTTTAGCTTTGGTCTGCCTTTGGTTAATTTGTTTAACTTGATGAGATAGGTTTATAGATGAGTGTCTTTAGTCTGGTTTGTTTTGCTTGTTTTTGAGACCTTTGCATGCGGTGCTTTAT
This sequence comes from Salvia hispanica, assembly GCF_023119035.1. Lineage (NCBI taxonomy): Eukaryota > Viridiplantae > Streptophyta > Magnoliopsida > Lamiales > Lamiaceae > Salvia > Salvia hispanica. Next base: position 15,497,511 of record NC_062966.1, read on the forward strand.
GCATCTCTATATTGCAAAGCTCGCCCTATTATAGCTGACAATTTTAATTTATCTAAAAATAATTTACGAAAATGTATTTTATCTTTAAACTTTATCCAGTGTTATGCCTTGTTTCATAGACATTTACTGGGCTATATAACTATATTTACTCAAATTTATAAAAAAATCATTTGGGCTGACCCGTTTATATAGCCCACTTTGTGGTTCATTGGGTTTACCTCTACACCCAACTTAAAAGGGCCTATTTAAGTTGATAACAGAGAAGATAAATCTGGCTGGTTTTTTCTACTCCTACTACATAAAACATCATAGAAAAATAATAATCAGACGTTGGAAAACCATTTTTGCTTCCCTATTTGAAAGACCAATTTAGTTGAAGTTTGTAACTATGAAAAGACTATCCACCTACTAGACAAGAAAAGCAAATCCATGGACTACAAATAAACACCTCTAGACTCAAGTCAAGACCAAGCAATTGTAAAAAGTGGATATATAGTTGAATTCAAATTTCAATCAAAACAAACATTCAGATCAGCAAACTAATTGCACACGTAAAAGAATGATTACTACTCCACTTAGCTTAAAAATTTAAGGAACAATATATTTATGTTGATGAGTACCACCATAATTATGGGGTATATGATGCATTTTAATCTAGGCCCCCATAAAGATGAGATAAAATTGTGGGAAATGATTACCCACCCACAATCCTATTTCTCAAGTACTTCAAACTCACTTTAGATTTGGCCAGAAATATAAAAATCATCATCATTGTATTAACCCTATTCAACTCTTCTTCCCTTTATCTTTAGCATTTATCTGCACGCACAATCATTACATATGCATATATATCACCAAGTGGCGGACACAAGATTCTAATGTTGGGGGGTCCAATTATATAGTAACTAATCATGGTATTTTTTTTATAGCGGCGCAACCAAAAATTTCGACATTATTAAAATGTGATGAAGATGAGTAATGAGATAAAATAATTAAATGATATGGAAACTAAAAATATGTATATATTTAATATATCAATTATGAATAAATTTGAAATAAATTAATTAATGAATATAACATGAAATTTTTTGTGTATAAAAGTTGCAGAAAAATAGAAAAAAATCACAAAAAATAGCTAAAAGAAAAATGAAATTTCAATTATGAATAAATTAAAAATAAATTAATTAAATAAGTATTACTTATTAAACATAAATTTTTTGTGCATAATAGTTGTAAGAAAAATTAAAAAAAAAACATCATAAAAATACAAATTAAAGTGACAAAACCTGAATTGTGCTTGAAAGGATTCAAACTCAGGCAATGTGGGTAGCAGGCAGGGTAGCTTGCCAATGCGCTACCAAGTGAACTAGCAACTTGTAATATAAATATAGTATTAATAATATAAATTCTTGGGGTTCCATGGATCCTCCAAGGCACTGGGTATGTCCGCCCCTGATATCACCCACCCCCATCACATTTCGAAATATTATAAAGAACAAACTACTAGTAAAAACATTTTTGTAATTACTACTACATGCTATAATTAATGAACAATAATCTTTAATTGATTGTAATTTTGAAGTTCTTTCCCCCCCTCAGTGATTGATTTCTAAACAAACGTTGTTTAGAATCTGATTCAAAAGTTAAATACTATAGATGACATGCTTGGTATGATGGAATGGAATGAGAGTGGAATGGAATGGAGGTTAGAATGGAGTGGAGATAAGAATGAAATGTCAATTTCCTTGAATTTCCTTTGCATTTTCATCCATTAATCCATTCATTCCATCACACCTAGCAAATGAATAGAATAGAAGTAGGAATCACATTCCATTCCACCATTTCATTCCATCATACCAAGAAGTCCCTAGGTGTTTGTAGGATAAATTTTAATGAGTAATTAAAAATAGTGGAGTATTAAATTTTGAACTAAATTGTCTCCCTGAATTTGTAGGTGGCCAGTAATTCAACACTTCAACTTTTGTTGAAAAGGTGGATTAATTATCATTGTTTTAGAAGTTAAAAATGACTTTAATGTTCGAGTACTCTGCACAAACTGCACAAAATATTTAAAAATAATTTAATTAAATTTGTTGCATATTATAGCTCGCAATAAAGTACAAATATTTTTTACGTTAGAGAGATAACAATTTGAACCAAGTACAAATATTTTCCTCAATCAACAAGAAAGTAACTTATTAAATACCACGTTTGCCAAATGGAAACCAAACAGCCCACTAGTCGATTTTGAGAATGAATAGTATGAGAGTTAATTCCCGGATTTATTTGTGTGAGTAATAATATAATCGACCTAGTATAGAATAAAATTACATTTGTGTGAGTAATCTATTCAATATATAAAAGGGGTGTTTTGAAGATATTTAGGGAAATACACTTTTAAAATAGATATTATTATTTAAATAAAACTATTTTTTTTACTGAATTGTAGTATTAATCGCCTGTTTGCGTGGCCTCTCAATCTCAATTGGAGAGTGGGGAGAGTGGGAGGTTTTACAAGGGCTAATATTTGGATCATTAAAAGTCATTTGAGAAGAATACCAAAAACTACAAGATACAAAAATTTCGTTGTAATTGTATTTCAATGTAATTGTGTTCCTGTGTCTGAGATCTTGATTAGACGAGCAATACACATTCTGTGATAATTTTATTTCTGAATTTTGATTGAGATTTCAAAAATCCCATGGACTTGAAGTCACTTCATTAGTGTAGCAGATGATAGTCCACAAAAGAAAGAGGAAACTGAGGTGCAAAGTGATCTTATTCATGTTCTTCCATAATCAATCTTGCATGTTCATCCGCTTGCTTCTGAATATTCGATAGCTTGTTCGCGGACGCACTTATTGTAATAATCTGCAATTAATTATATTATAAATTATGATGATCAAGAGTCCGTGTATAAACATTAGCAAATCTTGACAATAACAAAAATAGTATAGTGGATTATTATTGATTCTCACTTCTCACACTAAAATTGTACTATAAGAAATGCATACACCAATTGTGCTGTAAGGAGAAATCCAATCACACGTTTTTTTATTCTCCAAAGAGATCTGTTCGGTCACATATGTAATAGTAGATTAATAGGGCACCAAACTCTGACATGCATAAGATAATCCCAAATCACTGATAATCCCAAATCACTCTTCCCGGTTTCGCTATCTACAACTAGAGGTGGCCACGGTTCGAAAACCGCCGGTTCCGGTTCGTCAAAATCGTGAACCGTAACCGGCCCGGATACCGGTTATCCGGTTCCGGTTTAACCGCCGGTTTTCACCGGTTCCGGCGGTTCCGGTTCAAATTTTTTTTTTTTTTTTTTTTTAAATCTTAGATTTATTTAAATCTTAGAGTTATAACTTTTATTGCAATTCTATAGTAAAATCCAAAGAGAATTGATAACGATAAACGGATAAAGAATTGCAATTTTATTGATTTGAAACTTTGAATGTAAATTTCTACAATACAATATTACAATTACAAGTTACAAAATACAACAATACTACAAGTCTACAACTATACACTTGAATTTAAAATTTAAATACAAAATTACAATTTAAAAAAAACATATTAAAAGTAAAGTTGAAACAATTAGAAAAAAAAAAGAAATAAAAGGAAAAGGACTTGAGCTCAACTTAAATTTAAAATTTAAGTTGAGGTGCCTACGTATCCTTAATGCTCAATTGCATTGAGGAATCAAAGTCCACGTAGTTCTCTTACCTTGCTTACCTTGTTTGGTTGGCGGTTGACGACGGTTGGCCTTCATTCTCCACCTTCATCCTCGGTGTCGGTGAAGGTTTCCTCACTCTCTTCACGAGCATCCCAATCTGGTTCTTGCGCTCTCTTTGCAGCTTTTCCCCAATCATCAAGTAACATCACAGCTTCCATATTTCTCGCGGAGAGTTTGCTTCTTCTCACGTCCAAGACACATGCTCCAACACTGAAAGCGGACTCGACGGCTACGGTGGAAGCCGGGACTGCAAAGATCTCCTTAGCCATTGACGCAAGTATGGGATAATCTTTCTCGTGTGTTCCCCACCACTCTAGGACGTCGATTTGGGCGGGTGTAGGACCTGCATCATTAAAAGTATGGTGGCGTGCTTCCAAATAAAAATCTAACTCGCTTACCGATCCCATTGAGGTGGACCTTGAACTTGAGCTTGTGCCGTAGCCGTATAAGTCGGCTAATTGTGATTGAGCATCGGGGTCATCATAAGCAAAACCAAAACCGCCGTATTGCTGCGGTTGAGGAGCATGTTGTGTACGTGGACGAATTTGGTGGGTACGGTTATACTTTTCTTCATATTCGGCAAAGAGAGTACGCAAACTACTTTCAAATTGAGCTTGAACAAGTGATCTATCGGGAATGGTTAGTTCAAAAACTCTCGAGGTTTCATCATCATCAAAAGGCAAATTTTGAAGTGGACTAAGATCAATAGAACGCAAATTTTGATAATAGAAATCTAAGATCTTAGTTGTGCCAACTAATTTCCATTTCGGATCCAAGCACTTAGCAATTAAAAACACAGTTGGAATTTCACTAAAATACTTCAACCATTTTTCAATCATATAAAATAAAACACACATTAACTCACGAGATCTAGCATTTTTCATGCATGTTTTAAAACCAAGTGCTATATACATGCAATGCTCTAACACACGAACAGATGTGCAATAGTAAACACCCGATAATTCAACGGTCGCACATTTGAAAGCTTTGAACAATTGACATAAACTCATGCTTTGGTCCCAACAATTAGGCGTAAGAACTATATCACCATAGGGATTAGTTCTAAAAAAATCGCACAAAGCATCTCTATGCTCCAAAGTAGAATTGAGGCAATCATATGTAGAGTTCCATCTAGTAGACACATCCATTATAAAAGTTGTATACCTGATGTTCCTGTTACGGCAATATTTTTTCCAAGCCTTGCCAAGCTTGAAATTGATCGCTCTAACTGCATTTCTAATAGGATCAACATGCTTTTGCCATAAAGAAAGCGCATCTTGTACACATAAGTTCAAAATATGACATACACATCTTTGATGAAAATACTTACCATCGATAATCGGAGAGCACACATCAATCAAGTCGCTAATACTTGCAGTATTAGCAGTTGCATTATCAAAAGCAATAGAAAACACCTTATTGCATAATTGATATTTATTCAAAACTTGAATAATTAAAAAAGCAATTGCATTTGCAGTGTGTGGTGTAGGAAAATCTCTAAAAGCAATTAAACGTTTGTTCAAAGACCAACTATTGTCCATAAAGTGAACCGTAATTCCCATGTATGCATGCTTTTGGAAAGCGTCAGTCCATACATCAGAGCAAATATTCACTTTGTGTCCCAAGTTACTCAAATATCATGATAAATATTTTTTCATTTCATTATATTGGTTTTTGGTAGATCGTTGAATACTAGTTCTAGGTAGTCTTTTTGAGTTCAAATTATAACACTCTTTCATCGAATCTTCATAATCTTGATTATCATAAATACCAAAAGGAAGATGATGCATGGCAGCATATTTAGCCATAACGTCAGTAGTATGCTTATGATCATATCTTAAAAGAGCGGAGGACGGCGTACCTGTTTGAGACGAACCGGAGGCGGAGCCATGGGCACTCGCACTTTGGAAGTTGAGTTGGGTTTGGCTAGCGGTATGCCCATATAGTTCGGGATGAATCGTCTGCATGTGACGGATGAGAGAGCCATATCCCCCGGACTTCTTGAATTTGTATTTTTTGGTGCAATAGTTACAATATGCCATAAAAAATACCGGCACTTCATTAGCGGAAGAAACTATTGGGACCTTTTTGAAATGTTTCACAAATATATCAGATTTATATTTAGTTTTTTCTCCGCGGCCGTCTTGTGAAGGGGGGGGGGGGCATTTCCTCATTTTCGTGGTCACCACCGTCACTGTCCTCATTATCATCGTTCAGATTAACATTAACATTAACATCATCAATATCGTAATCATCGACCGAGATGTAATTATCAGCATCGGATTCGGCGCCAACCGCGCCATGACCACCCAATTGGGATAGTGCAATGGCTGCAGCTGCACGACGATCTTCTTCAATCTACAAATAGTAGTATATGTAGTATGTACGAATTAGAATTTAGAAGATGATGAACATAGAAAAATCATGAATTCAAACTTATTAAGTTATGACTTTATGTATAAAAAAAATAATATGCAATTTATAACTTACTTGTAAGCGAACAGCCTCAGCATGGGAAACCTCTTCCAAAATTTCTCGACGAGTAGGTCGTCGTGATATTTTTGGACGGGTAGATTGATTTTCTGCAATTCCTTTGCCCCGTCGATCACGGTCACCACCACCACGAGAAGAAGACATATTTTTTTTTTATAGTAATGTAGTTGAACAAGTTGTAAGTTGTAATGTAACTAATATGAAGTGAAAATTATGAAAATTGATGAACAACTTAAGTAAACAAATAGAGAGCAAATTGAGAGAATGAGGTAGAGAATAGAGAATTGGAGATTGAGAGAGAAATCCTTGTTAACACAAGAATGGGGTGAGTAGAAGTGTTGAAGAAGGGGGTATTTATAGATAAAAATGGGGGAAAAATCTAATATTAAAAAAAAAATAATATAAAAAATTTGAAATTCAAAATTTGAAACGGTCGGAAACCTCCGGTTTTTTGACCGAATCGCCGGTTTGTGTCAGAAAACCACCGGTTTCTGACCGAAAACCGGCGGTTTCCGACACCTTTTCAGACCCTACGCCTGAACCCTAAACCCTACGCCTGAACCGTCGGGAACCGGCGGTTTTGTGTCAGGAACCGCCGGTTTTCCGACACAAACCGGCGGTTAACCGTCCTTTTTCAGACCTACGCCCTGCAACCCTACGACCCTATCGGCGAACGGCTACATTTTCCGGTTAACCGGTGGTTAATCGCCGGTTCCGGTTGCATATTTCTTGAACCGTAACCGAACCGTAAAAACCGTGTAACCGGATTTTGAACCGGAACCGTCGTCCGGTTCCAGTTCCGGTTCCTCTACAACCATTGATTTCACCATGTGAGGCATGGCACGATTTATCAAATGCTCACACTCTTCCTTGGACTATCAATAAAAGATCGAGCAATCAAACGAAAATCTATATCACGTCAAAGGAGCAATAATGTAAACTGCAATTAGATTCAAGAAATTTTCCATAAACACATATGCATCGCTCTAAAGCAATGATAATCTAGGATTACGTAAATAATGAATTAAAAATGATCTAAAACGACATTCAAATAACATAAACACATTGAAATTAAACAATGGGGCATTTAAACTAAAATGTTTGCATGCCTGTCCCTGTGTATGATCTTATATTAGTATTAATTATAAGTCTCTGCTACAAATATAAATTATAATCTTTTACATCAAAAGTAATTACACACTATGTTGAGTACTAATGAGTAATTATGTCTCATAAAATTGGATATTTTGTTAAAAGCTCAAGAAAAGAAATTTAGATGTAATTTATTTAAATTTCGTATAATCAACATTGATGAGGATTTAACATGTAGATTTAATCAACTATTTTCATTAATATCAGTACATCCAAACCTCCAACTCTATACTGTATACTACATCTCCAATCCTAACCGTACATCTTCTCTAAAATGTTGCTGTAACTTGAACTTGTGATTCAATCAAAATTCAGTTAGAGTTGAAATCAAACGAGTTATATTATATAGATATAGGGGGGAGTGTTATATTGCTAACTAAATGCTTAATTGCTAACTACAATTCAATAATAGTCATTAGATATTCAAATTAAAGGCCTAGATTATCAACCACGAAATGTCAATACGATAAAAAAAAAAAGCGTCAATAAGGCTATAGGATTAATTCTAATAAAAATCAATAGGGGTATTAATGTCAAGTTAGTTATAACTAACTTTTAAAAGAAATCCCAAAACTTTAAATTCATATAACATATATCAAATTAAAGGTAATTTTATAAGGATTCCAACGATATACTATATGCATATGTTCCGACGTCAAAATTAAAAAAAAAATTGAATTTTTTTTTTGAATTTTCGTATTTTTGACGAACAGATTTATGTCAATACACCTTACATAATATGTCAATATTATGCTTGTAAAATGTCAATATGAAATTGTTTTGACATTATTATGTCTTCGTGTTGATGTATTTCATACACTGTATTGACATTATATTTCTAAACCCTAAATTTGATAATTGCTATTATCTTTTTAATATTAAAAAATGAAAAATGAAATTACACTTGGCAAATGGTAGACCACAAGATTTCTAAAATCTTATGATCTTAAATTAGATGTAGTTAGCAACTAAGGGATGAGTTAGCAATTGATCACTCCCCTAGATAGGGGTAGATATAGATGCATGATGGCACTCTTATTATTTTCAAAAATTTTCAAAAATCTTTTCACTTCCACTTTCCCTAATTATTATATATTAAAAAAAAAGAATTCTTTTCCATTTTCCTAAATTGTTATGAGTTTAGGTTTATTATTGAGTAAATCTTTGTCGTGTCACTTCTAATATTTTACAAATTAAAACATGCTTTTCTTTCACCACATATTTTCCAAAATTTATGAGTTAATTAACTACCATTTACTCATTAACTATACATTCATTTTTAAATACATTTATAACTTTTAGACTCCTATAATAATAATAATATTGTTTTGTATTTTAAACAAATGTACTATTTTATAATTTGATGTAAATAGAATGGGCAGTGTATAGCACGGGGTGATACTAGTTAATATATAAGCGATAAGAATATGAACTATTTCTTTTTTAGTCCGTCAAATAAAAATATGTACTTTCTAATTTTGGAAACTCTCTCTTTAATGAGATTGACCCATTTGCCACTAACAATACTTTAATTACTTTTTTTTCTCTTTCTTACTTGAATTTACTAATTTTACATTAAAACTCATGTTGAATTCAAAGTGTATATTCTTTAGGGATGGATGAAGTATATAGTTTTATGTTCACATAACTATCTCATGTATATGTATGAGTACTCTATTAGGGGTGCGTTAAAATGACAACACCTCTTAAAGGTAACACCATACCACCATTCCTAGCCAATCATTTGTACACGTGGACGAATAATCAGCTGCCATGTGGCAATCATAAAAAATGCTCAAGGGTAAATTTTCTCGGCCAACAATATCTAATACACTATACAACAATATCCAATACACTAGACAACAATTTTTTTCTCAGTCAGCAATATCCAATACGCTAGACAACAATCTATAGATTGGTTTATAGATTGTTGTGTATCGTTTATACTATTGCTGTGAAGTGTTTATAATATTGCTGGATACGTGGTGTCGCAGTGTCACTTTAAGAGGCAGTGACGGATCTATTTGGAGTTCACAAGGGGCAAATGCCCCACCTAGAAATAATTTATGTATACTACTTTTAATAAGTTAATTTTAATTTTTTTAAAATATCCTTATTTTTGCCCCTTCTCAATGTATTAAAATATCTTTATGCATATTTTTGCCCCAGCTATGTAGAATTTCTGGCTCCGTCCCTGTTAAAAGGGGTTATCATTTTAACACAAACCTACTCCATTATTTATAACCGGCGGTACAACAATTTTTGGTTCTACTAGCAACGATTTGATAAATAACATGTTTATGAATAAGTTTTGAAAATTTCCCCACTAACATACGTACCATAATTTTAGGAGCGAAATAATGGAAGCCGTAAAAGAAGGGAATGCAAATTTCAACTATGATATTGGTTTATATCATGAACTGTTGAGTGTGTGCGACAGATGCGTATAATAGATTGATACTTATCGTTCTAAAAAAACCTTAATACTGGAGTACATATTATCCAAATTATGAAACCTCACATAATATATTTATTCCATATCAATTCAATCTAAAATTAATACGATAATATATTTAAAATCCATGCCATTTTCAAATTAGTTCCTATTTTTAGGAAACAGAAGGAGTAATAGTAAAAATTACTTAAAATAGGTCGAGAATGGAAAGCATCAAATTTGATGTCAGAATCGAGAGTTTTGCATACTAAGTGATCTGCTAAATTCATACGAGCGAACCTAGTGGTTCGTTGGAATCTTCGACCAAAAGCAGGAAAAATCCAAAAGTTTGTTGGAACGAGTCAAGAAGTTCAAAGCATTCCCAACAACCTGCTGAGTTGGTTCTGACTTCTGACCAACCCAATGGTCCGCTAGCTTGTAGGAAAAAAAATATTTCGCCAAATTTTTTGTCTTACAAAGTTTGATCTCTTTTCAACTATAAATAATCTCATATATAGGGCTCCATGTCTACATATCCGATATCATCCATCACAGATCCTACACCATATTTTACCATTACTGAGAGCTTTGTGAGTTGATTAAGCAAGCAAGAGAAGGATTTCAAGGAAGATTGAAGCAATGCAAGATTATGCCACTCGGTTTATCTATACTAGTATTGTCACCCGTGCTATGCACGGGATATAACATTTTCAAATAATAGAGATAAATGTTAAGGTAAGTAGATTAAAATATAAAATAAAGAGAAATGTACTTCTATCAACTTGTATACGGTTTTAATTTTTTATTTAAGTGGAATAAAATCAAATAAACAAATAACAAAGTGGAGATGTGCGACTAAGAATTAAAGAACATATGTTAATCATAATAAGTTATACACATAAAGGATGCAGCTAAGGATCAAAGAGGAAAACTTCATATAGTTTGAATAAACAAATTGTTCATACAATTTGAATAAGATACACATAAAGAGGAAAACATCATATAATTTAAACAAATAAATAGTTCAACAATTTTACGTGCCACATGTGAATATCAAAATTTTGTCATCAAAATAAAAAATTTTAAATAATGCATTTCATTGAATCATAACATACTTAGTAAAATATTTTTAACGCAATTAAATAATACTATGACATTTCATCTAAAGTATTTCTTCTGTATATATGATATTTATTTTTAATTATTATCCTACACGGCACAATATCTTATGCCTCATGCGTATATATATAGCAGTATTATTGAATTAAACAAAAAAAAAAGGTTTAAGAATACTCCCTCTGTGCGAGCCAAGATGACACATTTCTATTTTTGGTAATTTTTTCTCTCCAGTTAATATACTCTACCACTTTTTCTATCTCTATCCCTTCATACACCCACTCTTTCTTTCTTCATTTATACATACACCCACTCTTTCCAAAAATATTCTCCTTCCGTCCCAGATGGATTACGTAAAATTTCCCATAAACTATAAAATTGATAATAGAAATCACAAATTTAGGCGTTATTTTTTTTTCTCATGACGGGCCAGAAGGTGGATCCAGATGGATTATGTTACATTTTTAATTGTAGTTGTTGTTACTTCTCTTCACGTGGCATATGATGTGTAAAATCACATGGTTAAAATTAAAACATTTAAGAAACAAAATCATATATTAGCCGATTTAAAGTGCGATTTGTTAGTCAAATTTTTAAATTTATCGAAAAATCTAGGAAGGAAATAACATTGTAAGATGTTAAATTTTTGGTGTGCAGAAGACGCAAACTGTCCACGTAGATCGTATTTTGCCGGAATATTTTAAAAGTGGATCGGGGTGGAAAAAAATAATCTCCGCCAAAGTTTATGCTTTTCACACCACTTTTATAGTTTATAAGAAATGGAGTAGCCGATTTTTTAAAAAATTAATAATTTTAAGGACCAAAATCATCTTAAATATATGAATGCAAATAATTAAGGCTAAACGTGATAATTTATACATTAAATAAACAGAAAATTATATACTATCAAACCATAATGCATCTCTTTCCTTCAGACTAAAAGTGATAATTTTTTTTCCATATATTCATTATTCTAAAGATATGAAAAGGCTAAAATGATCAGGCAGTACTTATTTCGTTAAATAAAATAAAATTTAATAAAATGTCAACTAATTTATCTTTATTTCAAAATATTTACTTTTAAAATGTGTTTAATAATAACTAAAACTTGCCGTATTTCAATTATATTTTTCATAGGTCCAATTAGTATTAAATGATTATATATGTCAGATTAGTATTCATAATGACTAATGAGTAGTATTAAATTAAATTTACATTTTATAATCAATGTAATTATGTTACTCCAATTATTGAAATGTAATCTAAATAAGAACTATCTTCACTTTTTATTATATCAAACCCATAAGAAAACATTAGTCCAAATATATATGTACAAGTCATTTTTATATTTATTTTAACCTAGCCTTAAATAAGGAGAGAGAGGCTCTCCCTTTTCTCCTGCACCGCCAAGTGTCGGCATGCAACTCCGGCACCTCCTTCTTATCTCCAGCGTTTGTCTCCCTCTCTCATTCGATCCGGATCTCTCTCCTTCTCCTCGGTTCAGCCGCCGTCGTAGTTTTCCCTTTTCATCGGCTCTGTCCGTATCTACCGACGCCACCACTGCCATCCGCCGAACCCGCATGGCGCCATTGTCGTCCATGCCTACTTGCTGATGGTAAGATCCTTTCTATTTTATATGAGCTTAAATTTCGTCAAAACTTACAATTTTTTAAACAAACAAAATTCAGTTTTTCATCATGTATGCTGTCACAACCACAACTCCCTAGTGCTAGTGAACGTAGCTAATTCGCGACTAATATAAACTCATCACTCATGAATTAAGCATAACAGAAACAATTCAACTCAAGGAAATAGTTTCGAAGGCAAATGGGTACATAGTCAAAAGAAAGCCAGAGTGTCAAGACTGAATTCATACATTCCTAGAACATAGTTCTACTGTAGCGGAAGAGTCCAAGACAAAATAGTATGTATGAAGACATAGTACTTTGGGCTACCTAACTACTTATTAATGATCATTTCCCAACAACACCTTCGCCTCCTCGTACACGTTCAACCTGCACATTAGAAAAGAAACATGCAGGGTTGAGTATTTGATATACTCAGTGGGCACATTGCCGAAACATAATTTTCGTAAAAAGTTTTGTCAGCCAGTTGAGTGAACACGGGGTTTTAACTTAAAGGGTCCGAGTCACTAAAATTTCTTTTGTTCGTAAAGTTGATTGCGCAATCACATAACATATATACCATATCTGAAACGTATGTGAACCGGGAATGTGGCCACATTCCACGACGGTCACTGGACCGGCCAACTTAAAAGCTAGCTCACGATCCCCATATGTGTACACTAGTCCGAGTAGGCTTTACTTCCCTACTGGGACCCGAATTCGATTAAACATAATTGGCATAGCCAAGCAGATAGGTAATCCATAAAACATAAAGTGGCATGACAAAACATAAATAGCACAATTTTCACATAATCATGCTAAAAGGCAAGTTCACATTTTGGAAGAAATGCCCACCTCGATAGCTTAAGTCTTTTCGGGAAAAATCTTTGACTTGGTCTTAAACGACGTGCGAATACGTCCCTTTAGGAAATAAAATAATACTTAATTAGACTTTAAGAAATCAATTAAGCTTAAACGTGAATGCATCCTAAGTGCGTGCTCATTTATTCTTTCTCTTATTTTTCTAAAAAGTTCTAGGAACCTTAAACATTAATTAGATCGGGAGATTTAATTTATGGTAGAGGTTTAGGAAATAATTCATTACCTCTGGGAGTATTATTTTCCATGTAATTTATTCAAGCATTAAAATAAATCCGAGGTTTATTTTCATCGTCTCGAAATTAATTAGCGACCATCATTTCAAACGAGCCCAAGATTTAAGTTGGTGACTAGTCAACTTAACTTATTCCTTAGCCCAACTTAAAACTAAAAGTAGCCCAACCATTTTAATTAGTTTGGCCCAAACTTATCTAAAAAGATTGGCCCAAATTCTATTCTCAAATATACTCCTTTACCACACTTGATAATCCCCAAATTTCACCTTCCAAAATGAAATCCCTAGACGGAAGAATAGAGAAGCAGCGGCACCTCTCTTCCTCACGCTTCCAAAATGAAATCCCTAGACGGAAGAATAGAGAAGCAGCGGCACCTCCCTTCCTCACGCCTCTCTCTTCTGTCACCCTCCTCCGGCGAATCCACGCTGGAGTGACCTCTTCTTTTTTTCCAATTTGAATTTCTCCAAAGCGAGAAGGGCACAGCGGCGTCTTCACCTCGCACCCGATGCTGCTCCGGTCGGCGCCTCCTCTGCGTCGCCGGCAGCGCACAGCGCCTCCTACCTCGTCTCCGACTGCTCGACGAATAGACCCACCGCCGCTCGTCTCCATTCGCCGCTGCCTCCTTCGCGAGGCAGCCACGACACTCGCCGGAGACTCACGTCTGCTGCCTCCGTCTCACGCCCTCCGTCGAGCGCTCTCATCCTCGGCGAGTCCAGCAGCACAGAGGAGGCATCGCCTCCTTCTGCCTCTCTCAGCCGTGGCCTGCAGACGCCTCGCGGAGTTTCCGGAGTCCCGCCGGAAGTGAGGAGGAGGCATCGCCT
>NC_062966.1:15512111-15567549 GCF_023119035.1 Salvia hispanica
AATCAATAAATATATACAAACACACTATCAACAACCAACTCAATAGATACATACAAATAAACTATCAACAGTTCAACAACATACTAACACTATCTACTTAAAAACATGACTTCTGAATCTATTAAAACAAACAACAAAAATTAATACTCATAATCTAAATAACACAATTTATCCAATACTCACAATTAAAAAATTTAATTTATGTCAATCAGCAATAAATGCAATACCCATTACTGCAAATAATATCAGTTTTGTATTAATTGGCAATATCAACTTTTCTGCGCAAAGATAATTATTACAAATTTAACATATACATATATAAACTAATGTATACATACACACATATAAACATTCTATAATAAATTTTAAATTAAGCAAATCTTGAACAACATGTCAATCAACAATCAATGAATCCACCTCAAAAACAGTGATTTAGATAATCTATGCAAAATCTTGGCAATATCAACTTTCTGAGCAAAGATAATTATTACAAATTTAACCAATACATATAAACTAATGAATGCATATACACATCTAACATTCTATCATAAATTTTAAATTAAGCAAAATCTTGAAAAACACGTCAATCAACAACAAATGAAACCACCTTGAATTAATACTGCATTAAATAATCAAAATTATTGTATTATAAATCTTGACGAAGCAGTATAATCAATCAAAGAAGTACTGTAATAAATTATAAAAAATACTACTATATGCTAACCGTATGCATTAGTAAACCTTATGGATATAGATATACACCATGATATGATTACAACTATGAAAAGTAGGTACTACACCCTACACCCATGCAACACTAAACCCTAGAGTTTTGAATATATTAACAAACAAAAAATATAATTCGCACATGTCAATGTTCTCTGCATACCTACAAACTTGAATAACACGTCGATCAACGATAAATGGAACACCTCAACAACTAATTTAACAATTATTAAAATTAAATAAATGAACTTACAAAAACATACAACACACATGTAAACATATATCCGTAAAAATATTCAGTGGTACACCATAAAATATAACAAAAATTCGACATAAGTCAGTATTCAGAAATAAATTGATGACTAATTTCATTACATAAATAAGCTCAAAAAACCATACAGTATTGTGGGAATTAAACTTTAATGCATACAAATACATCTAACTAATTAACATTAAACGCTATGAAAACATCGACACGAAAACCTAATAACTACAACCAAAATAAATTTTTATAACATATGAATTATAAATATTAGTTAATGTATATTTTATGCATAAAATTAAATACAAAAAAATAATGTATAAAAATGTGCACAACATTAGCTAATTATGTGCTAGACCCTAGCCCTATGGATTACTAAACCCTTAGGGGAAGGATTTAACTTCGATCAATTAGTGAACACTATCATAAGGTTATAACTCATACCAATAAGGTACAACATAAAAAATTACAAAAATCCAACATAACTTATCATTCATAAATAACTTGATGACTAATTTCATTACATAAATAAGCTCAAAAAACCATACAGTTTTGTGGGAATTTAAATTTAATACATACAAATACCTCTAAATGATCAACATTAAACACTATAAAAACATCGACGCAAAAACATAATAACTACAATCAAAATAAAGTTTGATAACATTTGAATTATAAGTATTAGTTAATGTAGTATTTTATGCATAAAATTACATACAAAAAAATAATGTATAAAATTGTAAACAAAATTCGCTAATTAGGTGATAGACCCTAGCCCTATGGATTACTAAACCCTTAGGGGAAGGATTTAACTCCGATCAATTAGTGAACACTATCCTAAGATTATAACTCATACCAATGAGTAGATGCTACACACTACAATCAAAGACTACTAAACCCCAGAGTTTTGTGTGTATTAACAAACACAAATATGCATAAGAATTTCTATGTTACTCGAATATTATTATTTGAACATCCACTGATTATTCAACATTCCACATATTATACAAATACTTTATTACACAAAGACACAGATACTAATCACTCAATAATAAAATAAAATAATATGCATGACAAAAACAATGTTATTTTATTATCTGAACTTCAAATAATTATTTAACATTCCAAAAATTGTACAACTGTTACTCACTATTCCACTATCTATTTGCCCTATATACACAGGGTAACAACTTTACACAGTTAATCAACTGTCAAAGACATCTTCCAAACTCAAACTACGTTTTCGAAATGTTCAACCATCTCCATCTTCAACCATCTCCACCTTCACTCTTCAAACTGTCTCTCTATCAAAATCGTTCTCAGCTCTTCATACAAAAACCAGACTGAAAAATAGTGAACAACTGCCTAAAACTTGAAGACGATTACTGCAGAAGAAGTGAAGATATTGTTAAAACAATAAAATATAATTTTTAAAAAAAATGAAGAGGAGACAATAATAAAATACAAAAATGGAACAACAAAGATCTCAACTTTATAATCTGCAAAATAAAATATCATCAGCGTAAAATGAACTAATCAAAATACTAAAACACAAACGATGAAACAACAAAGATTTCACCTTTACTATCTGCAAAATAAGAAACCATCAGAAATTAATGAACTAATGAAAAAAATAAAAACGAAACAATACTAAAACAAAAACAATGAAACAACAAAGATTGCACCTCTATAATCTGCAAAACAAAAAATCATCAGCATTTAAGGAAGCATTAAAACAAAATAAGAAAACACTAAAACAAAAACGTGAAAACACACAGATATTACCTTTACTATCTGCAACATAAGAAATAGTTAAACAAACAGCGTTATTCGGATTAAAAGAAAATAAGAAGAATAAAAGACATATAAAAGCAACAATAAAGGAATAGAGAGAGAAATAAGAACCTGCAGCAAGAGTATTGTTTGCAATGACAACTGGTATTTATAGAGAAGTTTCTATTATGAAGGTGGGAAAACCGCCCTTTTCATTGGGGGGAAAACCCTCTCTTTTTTTGGGGGGGAAAACCCACCCTTTTTTTTAGGGAAAACTCGATTTCAAAGTGTAAAAAAATTAGCCTTTCATGTGATATAATTAGATTTAAAAATCAGTAAAATGCTTTTGACCATAGGATTTAATGCAAAAAGTGTGTACTGTCAATTTAACTATTGATTAATACATGGGAGTGTGTATGGGCGGTTGGCATTACTAAAATTCCCCCCAAATCACAAATTTGAAAACAGGGGGGAATTCCCTTTGATTTCCCCCCCAAAAAAACCGAGCTTTTATTGATAGTATAGATATGATTATGACCCACACACAGATTTTACAAGTTTTGGCGGTTAGAATCGCGACTTGAATTAATTGAATATTTCTTGATTTTTGCATACTTTTGTCTATATTCCTATCAACTGGTTGTTTGATAATTCGTCGAGTACAAAAGTTGGAATTTGAACTGTGAGCAGAAGAGAGCCAACGATTCGTTGGGTAGCATAACGCCTACCTAGCGGTCAATTGAAATCACACTAAGATTCCAGAGATGTGTAATCAGAAATCTAACCTAATGGTCCTCCGAGATTGCACCGATGGAACATGCCCCACCTAGTGGACCGTTGACTTCACACATGTCCGCTTGAATTGCTCGAAAAACAACATTTCCTAAAATTTCTTATCTTTTGAAGCCCGATCTTTCCCAACTATAAATAAGGCCATGTGGCTCGACTTTTATACATCTAGGAAGTTCCATTCATTCCACAAGACCCACAATTCAAACATTTATATAATCTAAGAGCTCCGGAATCAATCAAGCAATATAAGACAATAATTCAATAAAGAAGACGACAAATTTCTCCGCGAAAGTTTACCTTATTTATTATTTACCATATTTTTTCCATGCATCAATATAATTTTGTAATTTATAGACAACTTTTAAAATTGTTATGCAAAATAAGAATTTATCGTAAGTTTAGAAATTTATAAGCAAATTAATAAAAAAGAAAGAAAGAGTAAAGTGTGGGCGGTGACGTGTAAATACGGCATAGGCTAATAAAAACAATTAATAAATAGCAACAACACAAATCCCCTCCATCGCAATACGCACTGGCACTGCAGCTGCATATATATACAAATTCAACCATCAGATAGAGAGAGAGAAAGAGAGAGTGTATAGTTATGGAGTGAATGATGGAAGGGGTGGCCATTTTACGACAACTTATACGGTTCTCATTCCCCTTCCAATTACTTCATCGCACCACCAAACCCTCAGGTCTCTCAATTATTTCTCCCTTTATTGTGCATCAATTTGATTTTCGTTGCTCCGAATGAGTTGATGAAGTTGTTTTCATTTCTGTTTCTGTTTTTAGGTTAGGATTTTTTTCTTTTTTTTCTTTTGTAAACGTTTAGTTTGCTTGAATGGAAAAGGAATTTTTAGGCGTTTATTCTAATTTTCTTTTGACGTGTTCATCCCCTTTATATTCTGTATCTAGGTTCTGATTCATTCGTTCAACTATCGTATATGTATGCTGTAAAGTTCTGAGTGTTGCAAGTCTCCGTCGTGAAATCCAAGGTAACAATACTTGATTTGATTCGCATTGGATGAAGTTGCTTTTGATTCAAAGAAGAATTTCTTTTGTTTTTGGTATCCTTTTATGCTATCCTAATTCAGGTCACTGGGCGTTTCAGACTTCCAGAAGAATTTTGTTTCCATTTCCACAAAGTTTTTTATGTTAATTTTTTAACTCCAATGGAATTCTGGGTTTTACATTTTTGGCTTTATTGTTTGTAGAATTCATGATGTCCCTTGGTAGTTGTTTGTGTTAGCATTTTTTGCTATAACAAAGATATTTATGGATTTGTTTGACCAGTGTGTATAAAATATAGGTCTGCGTCGTGGTTAAATACATTTCGTATTTAGGTGTTATTCAGTTGCATTCTTTCTTGTCCAAGTGGTATATAATTTTTTCATACTTTTCTTGTTGATTTCTCCCTTTCGCTGCACTTTATTTGTCATGGTATTGATGCAAGATTAAAATTGAAATCTCAGTACGGAGTCACTCATGTTTTTTGATATTTTTCAGACATTTATGTTTCGGAATTTGGATGCAATATGCCAAATAAGGTGAAGTCTAATATTTGATGATTGCGTAAAAGAATAATGGATATTGTCATCATTATGTAGATTGACGAATATGACCGGGAATGCTCATCACTAGAATTGGGCAAAGAACTTGATGCATGAGGCATATCCGATTATTTGGATTCAGCTACAGCTCAACACTCACTTTTCCCACCTCTCTACTTTCTGTTTGTCTAATCAAAATGGGTGTGATCCCTTTATATTATAAGATGCCAATCAGAAGTTTGAGACTCTTATGGACATTTTAAAATGTCTGTCCATATTTAAAAATTGGTCATTTAAGGTAGGAGCTTGTATGCATGAAAAAACAATGCATGGTTATGAATATTATATAATCTTACTCTTTTTTCGCTTCTACTTATTTCATATTTCTATCTCTGCTGTGTGTATAAAGGATTTATGAAACTTTATAAGAACTAACCTTTTCATTTCACCACGATCATCTTTTTTGGTCTCAGCTCAACACTCACTTTTGCCACCCCCTTACTTTCTTTTTGTCTAATCAGAATGGATGTAATCCCAGTTTATTATCTATAAGATGTCAATCAGAAGTTTGAGACATTTATGGACATTTTAAGCTGTCTGTCCATATTTAAAAATTGGTCATTTAAGGTAGGAGCTTCTACGCATTAAAATCAATGCATGGTTATGAATATTATGATCTTACTCTTTTTTCGCTTCTATTTATTTCGTATTTCTATCTTTGGTGTGTGTATGTGTGTGTTTGTATACGAAGAGTGGATGAAACTTAGTAAGAACTAACCTTTTCATTTCACCACAAGCATCTTTTTTGGTCTCAAATTGAATTGAAATGAACTAACTTTTTTGGTTTTTTATTCTCTGAATCCTTTGCATAAAATCTTTTATTCCTCTTGTAATGCATTTATGAAAATTGATGCCACCTTATCCAATCATAGAAAGGAGAATAGCATGGAATCTGCTTGGGTAGAGATTGCAATATGGGACAACGTTATGTTAAAAGCTCTTACAAACTGTATGTTGGCCTTTTCTAACGCCATCCTTAGTTTTTAGGGCATACGTGTTTGTTAGCATAAAGTCAGTTTATTTGCACTTTTTGGTAGTAGTTAATAGAAAGTTTGACATAATATTTAGTGTTTTCCTACTGGTCTATTTTATGATACACCTTGTTGAAAAAGGCAGCAGTTAGAACTTTTGTGCATTCAAGTACTTCATTTCTCCTTTTTTTGCTACCACCCCAAGATAATTGGATGTTATTCACCCTTGTTTGTTTAGTTATATATTTATGCCCTTTTAAATGAGATAATATAAATATATAATTGCTCCCTGGTCACTGCATACTGACTTTTCAAGCTAGTTTACCACGTGAAGCTTAGTAACCATATTTGGTATTTTGCTTATGATTCTTCTGAAAAGATAATTTCCACCAAACATTTAGACATGACAACATACTCAGACCATTGACCTCATGAAAGTGGCATCTTATCTCGTCTTTTCAAACCAAAGATCAAATGCTTGTTAAATGATGGTATGCATTGTGATCTGTTTGAATACTTTGGCAGAATTCTTTTGTTCTTCTAGTTCCAAGCATTCTTCTTTGAAATAATTTGAAGCTTTTGATGCAATCATTGCACTCTATTTTTCCAGACATTGCATTATTCTAGATAGTCTTTTCTATTTGATCATTCAGTTGTTACTGGAAATTTTCTTGAAACTGAGGATGCATACTTGTTTTTGGTCAAATTTATCTTTTCTTTTTCTGAATACTTTAAATAAATTACCTGTAGTGCAGATGTCGAATATCAGATCCTCTCTCTATCTCCAGAGCAATTAGTTAAGTATTTGTTTGGTTTACCACAATGATTTAAGCTCATCCAGTGTGGCTGGTTGGAAATGTGCTCATTAAATCAGTGGCATTTGCTTGTCAACAAAGATTAATAGGTTAGGACAGCTTGATTTATTCTTTCAATTGTAGCTTATAAAAGCTAGAACGTTGACATTGGGTGCACAATGTACTTTTGCAATTACTAATCTCTGGCTCAAGTTTCATGCACTTGTATGGTTATAGCTAGCAATCAGTACTACAAACTTGGATCTTTTGTGTTACATATCATGTTATCTTGTTAATTACCTTCTTTGCAATGTGTCGTAACGAAGATTTCATTTTTTTCAATTTCATCTTATTTTATGTTCCTCTCACATGGATTGATTATGTCCCGTCGTCTACTAATTCTTCCATTTAGTTCACAACTTGATTGATTTGTTTTCTTTTGTTGTTCAAATATTTTTTGCTAAGATGGATCATATTCTGACAGTGTAGGAATCTGATACTACTAATTCTTGTTTGTTTAGATTTAGAACCCACGACCCTATGGGTGGTATGGGAGTTAAAATTATTTGACTCAATTTTCTAGATGATTTTACTTCTCTTATTCATAGCCTGTGGTTTTCTTGCCCCTGTTTGATATTCCTTTTTGGTACTGAAATTTTTTGAACTTGCCTCTTGCGATTTATCAACTTTAGTATCTGAATATATGTTTGTTATTTTTCAGAAGGTGTTTCTTGAATCTGGACATAGTAGCTCTTTGGAAGACCGTTGTTGCAACATAATAATGACTGCTGGTAAATCTGAAAATCTAAAAATGTTGGTACCGAGCAAACCACTATCCTCAAAGAAAGCTAGAAAGGAGCGTAGTCGTGGAAAAGCAACTGCCGCTGCATGCTCAAATGAAATCATGGAAGATCATATCTGGAAAGATTTTCCAGAGGACCTCTTTGAAGCTGTAATTGCAAGAGTTCCCATACCGACATTTTTCTTCTTCCGTTCAGTTTGCCAAAAGTGGAATTCATTGCTAACCTCTCAAAGTTTCTCCAAGCAATGTGCTCAAGTAAAGCATGCAAAGTCGTGGTTCTACATTGCCACAGGATCCACACACGAGGATGTCAATACGGGAGCATTGTATGATTCGTCATTGAAGAAATGGCATCATCCAACAGTGCCTGCTTTGCAAACAAAACTAATTGTGTTGCCAGTGGCATCAGCAGGAGGTCTGATCTGCTTCCTTGATATCGAGCGCATAAGCTTATATGTTTATAACCCTCTCACAGGGTCGTATAAGGAATTGCCAGCCAGGTCGGCGAAGGTGTGGTCACATGTAGCTGTAGGGATGACGATGAATGGTTGCTCAGGGTATAAGATACTTTGGGTTAGTTGTGAGGGGGAATACGAAGTGTTTGATTCTGCAAAGAACTCGTGGATTCGTCCAGGAATCATGCCCTCAAGTATCAAGCTTCCACTAGCACTCAACTTCAAGTCTCATGCGCTATCAGTTGATGGGACGCTGTATTTCATGCGGTCAGACCCAGATGGGCTGTTGTCATATGAGATGGAAAACGGGATGTGGAAACAGTATGTAATCCCGCTGCCTCCGCAGCTGAGTGATCACACACTGGCCGAGAGTGAGGGCAGGATCATGCTGGTGGGGCTGGTAACAAATAACGCGGCGACATGCGTGTGCATATGGGAGTTGCAGAAGATGACTCTGCTGTGGAAGGAGGTTGACAGAATGCCAAACATATGGTGTTTAGATTTCTATGGAAAGAACGTCAGCATGACTTGTCTGGGTAACAAAGGCTTACTTATGCTATCCTTCAGGTCAAGACAAATGAATCGACTCCTTACTTATGATCTATCCAGCCGGGAATGGCTCAAGGTGCCCGGTTGTGTGCTGCCGAATGCCAGGAAGAGGCATGGGGTTGCTAGCGGTACTGCTTTTCACCCTTGCTTGACTGCAATCGCTTAGTTTCCAGACTCAGTTTAAGACATTGATTTGTGGAATTTCTGCTGCAAATCAAATAATAATTAGTATTCTTATGGATCAATTTGCGTACTGTTTTTCCCCAAACATTATTGCTTCTTTTGATCGAATGATTTTTGTTTGTCATCTTGTTCATTTTCTGCATTTCTATTGTTCACCATAATTTCACCCGTCCAAAAGTTATGTGGTTTCAAGTTTAATATATTTACCTTTTAGTTTTCTATATCAAACCCCACACTTACTAAAAACCCAAAAGAATACTTATTTTCGTTTTAGTTCAATTTCGACTTGCCAAATTTGGTTGCCATTTCATCAGAATTTGAATTTTCAAAGTTACACATCCATTGTCAAGATTCAAAAGGATGTCATTCATACGATTCTAGTACTAGTAATTATATGGGCGTGGCAAGTGATGAAATGAACAAACACATGAAGGATTAAAGAAACTTAAAGCTATAAGTTGAGCCATATGAAAGTTAAAGCATGCCTCCTCCACTGGTTGCCGTCCTGATTATCTGGAATAGAGCTGAAAAAGAGAAAAAATAAACAGAGGACGATTACTATACTAGAGTGCAGAAATATGAGGAGAAAAGTTGGTGAAAATAAAAGCTAGGTTTTGGTATGCCTACAGTTATCGTCTACCGAGTCAATTTTTTTCATGGAATAATAGATGATATACACATCCTTCCAAAATCACTAAGTTGGCAAGAAATAGCAGGAATGTCGAGATAAACTCTTTCTTATGGTGATTGGGATCTGGGATCTACTACTACGTAGTATTTCTTATCTTTATAATTAAGCAGATTGACAAAATGTGAAAGCTTACATGATCCAATGACGACAAAGATGAAAAACCCAATCAAAACAGGGCCAACAGCTAAGTTGTTTCCCTTCTTGGCACTCGAATCAGCCACAGCTCCACGTTTGTTGATATTCTTCTCAAATTTCTCCACCTTCCTGTCGGCAAGCCTCCTTGATGTTGTCTGCGTTTTATTACAGATATACATCAGTCCAAACATAATCTAATTATTTACCAGGCATTGTTCATTGGAATTATTTCCAAAATGAAATGATCCACTATTAAATAGTAAATTAATAGCAGAGCAAAGATCTAATTACATCAATCGATTTCCAAAAACTCTAAAGCAGTCCGTATAAGATCTAGATTGATCGAGAAGCGCTATGAAACAATTACACCGTCATCCATTAATATAGCACAAACGGGGATGAAAAATATGAAATTGTAAACCGATGATGAGAAACGGGATAATTACCATATATACGACGAAGAAAGAATAGCCGGAGACGACGGAAGATATAGCTCCGCCCAGATAGTTGCCAACCGATCTCTCTGTTTATTTCTGAAATTAAGCAGTTTAGTGCTATTTATTTAGTTGATTTCGCACCGCCATATTACACCTACTTTATGTCTATGTGGCACCCCATTATTGGCTATTTTTGTGCCGCTATTAAATATTAATTACTAATTCGATTTTGATTTTTTTAACTATTATTATAAAAATAAATATTATAAATAGATAGACACTAATCCTTTTTTTTCTTTTTTTTTTATCACGTATTTATGCACTCGAGTCCTAGTCATCACAAAAATAATACTACTGTTATTTAAATATACTTACTTCTGTAGATTTTATCCAAACTATACACCGAGCCTATTATACTTTATTAAAAATTTGTATAAAATTAATAATACTCCTACTATAATATGATTTACTTGTTAAAATATGCATATATTAAATAAAAATAAAAAATATTAGTATGAACTATGAACATACTACAATAATATAAAATTAATCTAATTAAATACAAAATTCTAGTACTTCATCAATTATAAATTTATTGTTTGGATAGGTACCCATTCATCTAGAGTATTACTTAATAGAAAAAGAGCAGCTTCATAAATCTCAGACTAGCAACTCCCACCTAAATACCTGTTGAGTCATGGTGCAATTCTAGCACCGTGTTGGCATGGCAAGAAAAGACCAAGAACCCTATGCTAGTTTTACAGCAAGGATTCAAGAAAACCAGCTGTGAGACTTAATGGACCATATCTGAATAATGGTGTCTTGGGCTTGGATGTGTTCAGCCCAATGACTTATTAATTCTGGGCCCAAAGACTTGAGGCCCGGTTGGTCGATGCCTTACTCTCGAGAGTGGCTAGATTGCTGCCACGTTGCAACTCCACGCGGATCGCCCCTCCTAGCCGTTGGATTTTGAGTGTGTTTGTTTTGTGAAGTAATATCTGTTGAGTCTCTTGGACTCTCTCTTTTCCATTCGAGACTACACTCTCTCTCTCTCTTCAACTCTCTCTCTCTCTCTGACGATTTTCTAGGGTTTCCTTTCTTCGTCCGAGATCTTCTCTTCGAGTGGTTCTCTGAGTCTTTCAGAGTGTTTTCAACCGGTGAAATCACTAGCAGAGGTTACCTCTTCGGTGGCCTTGCGAAGTCCAACGCTAGATCTAACTTGTTTGTTGGATCTGCTAAGTTGGAGGCGATTTCATTGGGTTCTTGTGAGGATCTGTGAGTTCGTGAGTATTAGAGAGGTTCTCTTGGTGTAGAGGGGGTTGTGCGTGTTGAGACGGCAACGTTGGTAGCAATCAGTGAGGTCTTGGTAGATCTCTGATTCAGACGGTTTCACTACGCTCCTTTGGATGAATCAGTGTGGTTGAGGAGGTCCTTGGCCCAGGAAGGGTTTCCGCTCTGGTAAATTGGCTGTAATCTCTAAAACTTTTACAGCTTTCTAGTTTTAGGGGTGGGCAGTTGTTGCTGGTAGTTGCCACTGGCCGTGGCTTAGGCTTTCTGTTCTCCTGCTTGTCTTGCATGTTCTAGTTGCTCTTTACAGCTTTCTTGCTTCCGTTGCTGTTTTCTCTGAGTGTCTCTTTAATCTCAAAGTGTGTATCTCAGAGCTTGACTCTGTGTTCTTGAGTGAATTGCCTATCCACCCTGTGCCTTAACCGCCTTGAGTGACCCCCTGCGCCCCCATACATTGGGTGATTGTGAACTGGGAAATCCTCTTGCCGGGGTACACGTGACAGATAGGGAGGAACTCCTTCTGGACTTGATTCTTGAGTCTGAGATCACTTTGAGGTGACTCCTGTGCGTGTGCGCCTTTGCTGTATAAGTGCTTCTGTGTTTCTTGCATGAGAAACCCCTGCATATCTGTTTTAAGTGGTCTCTTTGACTGTTGTGTGTTTAAGACCACTCTCTGTGAAAGCAGGGTTGCTTGCTGTGCTCTCTGGGTTACTGGTACTTTTGTGTGTGTTAAAATCTTTCTCAAAATGTCCCAGCCAGTTGGCATTGTCCCCTTTAATGGGAAAAATGATTTTGTGATTTGGAAACAGAAAATGAAGTGTGTTTTAATTCAGCAAAAAGTTTTCAAATCTGTTGAGGGCAATAGTCCCTGACACTGAGTCTGCAGATAAGGCTGCAGAAATGAATGAATTAGCTAGGTCTACTATAATACTCAACCTTTCTGATTCTGTGATTAGAAAGGTTGGTACCATTGAGTCTGCCTCTGAGCTATGGGAAAAGCTAGATACTCTGTATACTGAAACCTCAATGTCATCAAGAATGTATTTGCTGGAAAAGCTCTTTAAGTTTAAACTTGATCTTTCAAAGGACATTGAGGATAATATTGATATTTTTCAAAAACTTGTTCAAGACATTAAAAGGTCTGGTGACAAAACCATTGATGAGTATACTAGCATTGCCCTAATGAATGCTATCCCTGATTCTTACAATGATGTTAAAGCTGCCATTAAGTATGGTAGGGATTCTGCCCCCCTTGATTTAATCATTAGTTCTTTAAAATCCAAAGAAATTGAGCTTAAGGAAAATCAAGCTTTTAAAACTGCTCAGTCAAAGGCTTTAAATGTTAGGGGCAGATCTAGAAATAGAGGGGGTAATGAGGACAGTAACTCTAATGGGAATGGTAAAAAGAAGGGCAAGAGTAGGTCCAGGTCTAAAAGCAGGAATCCTAAGGCTAATAGAAAATGTTTTAACTGTGGTGAGGTTGGTCACTATAAAAAGGAGTGTCCTAATCCTAAAAAGCAGAAAAATAATAATCAACTGGATTCCATGGCTAACCTGGCTAAGAATGGTGATTCTGAAGGTGTTTGCTTCATGACTCATGATATTCTTTCTGTTAACTCTACTCTTGGCTGTTCTTTTTCCATTAATGACTGGCTAATTGATTCTGGATGCACCTATCATATCTCTCCTTTCAAAAATGTGTTTTCTGATTTCAAACCTGTGGAAAATACCTTTGTTTCTATGGCAAATGACAAAAAGTGTCAGATTCTTGGCATTGGGACAGTGTGTTTGAAGTTCAGTAATGGCTATGTGCTTAATTTGAAGAATGTGAGATATGTGCCTGATTTATGTTACAACCTGCTCTCCTGTACATGTTTAGAACAAGAAGGTTTTGAGGGTAAGTGGGGGCAGGGTGTTATGAAAATCTGTAAGGGTGCTATGTGTTTGTTTAAAGCTGAGAAGAAGTGTAATCTCTATGTGTGTTCTGCTCAATCTGTGGCCTGTGTGAGTAATCTTGCTAATGTGGTTAGGGTTGATAAGGCCATGTTGTGGCATAATAGACTTGGTCATATGAGTGAAAAGGGTCTTAATATTTTGAAGAAAAATGAGTTGTTGTCTGAAAATGATTTTCAAAATAGCCTTCCCTTTTGTGACACTTGTGTGTTGGGCAAACAACACAGAGTTACCTTCCCCACTCCTATGACTGACAATGTCAGTCAGAGTGTTATTGAGTATCTCCACATGGATGTGTGGGGACCAGCCTCTGTTTCTTCTCATTCAGGGTCTGTGTATTTTCTGTCCATAATTGATGATTTCTCCAGGAAAGTTTGGTGTTTTTTAATGAAAAATAAGTCTGAAGTCTTTGAAAAGTTTTTGACTTGGAAAAATCTTGTTGAAAATCAAACTGGAAAAACCATTAAAGTGATTAGGACAGATAATGGTCTTGAGTTTTGTAATTCCCAAATGGATGCTCCGTGCTCCAAGTTTGGAATTAAAAGACACAAGACCACTCCTTATACCCCTCAGCAAAATGGAGTTGCTGAAAGGATGAACAGAACCCTTTTGGAAAAAGTTAGGTGTCTTTTGTCTAAAAGTGGTCTTTCTAAAAAATTTTGGGGTGAAGCCCTTCTGACTTCAGCATACCTGGTGAATAGGTCTCCCTCAGTCCCTTTAAAGGGTAAATGTCCTGAGTCTATATTCACTGGGAGGAAAATTACTTTATCCCATTTAAAAGTTTTTGGATGTAGTGCTTTCATTCACTCTAAAACTGATAAGCTGGATCCCAGATCCAAGAAAGGGGTATTTCTTGGATATCCAGAAGGTGTTAAGGGTTATAGGATTTGGAATAGAAGTGAACCAGGTTTTAGGGTCATAATAAGTAGGGATGTGGTCTTTAATGAGGATGAGTTCCCCTGTCTTAAGCCTGACCCTGATACCTCTCCTATAAGTGCTGACAATGAGCCTCTTACTGAGGTGGAGTCCACTGACACTCTCACTGAGGTGGAGCCATCTAATGATGCTCCAAGTGAGGTGGAGCACTTCTGGAATACAAACCCTATAGCCCCTGACCCTGAACCAGAACCTGAGCTTGAGCCTCAGCTTGAGCCTGAACCCCAAAATGTGACTCTTCATGATGACCAAGTTGTTGAGCCTGAACATGTTCCTAACCCTGGTCCAGATTTGAAGGATTACCTCCTGTCTAGAGATAGAGTCAGAAGGAATCCTAATCCCCCTGTTAGGTATTTAGGCCTTGTTAACTTGGTTAATCTTGCTTTTAATGTTTATGAGTCTGATGGAAATGAGCCCCAATCTTATAAGCAGGCTCAAAAGTCCAAGTTTTGGGACATGTGGTTCAAAGCTATGACAGAAGAAATCCACTCTTTGTATGTTAATAAAACCTGGATTCTTGTGCCTCTGCCCCCTGGTGCCTCTGTGGTTGACTGCAGGTGGCTGTTTAAGTTGAAAGATGAGATTGAGGGGTTGAGGTACAAGGCTAGGTTGGTTGCAAAGGGTTTTACACAGCAAGAGGGGGTAGATTATACAGAAATTTTTGCTCCTGTGGTTAAGTTTACTACTGTAAGAGTGATGCTTGCCTTATGTGCTCATTTTAATTGGGAATTAAAGCAAATGGATGTCAAAACTGCTTTTCTTCATGGTGACTTGGATAAACCCATTTACATGAAACAACCAGAGGGTTTTGTGGATCCAAACTTTCCCAATCATGTGTGTTTACTTAAGAAAGCTTTGTATGGTCTTAAACAATCTCCTAGGCAGTGGAATATCAAGTTCAATACATGCATGCAGAAGTTAGGCTTTGTTAGGAGCTCCTTTGATGCTTGTTTGTATGTGAAAGATCTTGATAAAGTGCCTGTGTTCTTGCTGCTGTATGTGGATGATATGCTTATTATGGGTCCTTGCATTAAGTCTATTAAACATGTGCAATCTGCTCTCTGTGATAATTTTGACATGAAAGACCTTGGTGATGCCAAAAAGATTTTGGGGATCAATATCCTAAGGGATAGGAAGTCCTCATCTCTGATTCTTCATCAGGAGCCTTATGTGCAAAAAATTCTTGAAAAGTTTAATATGCTTGGTGCTAAAACTGCTTCTGTTCCTCTAGCTGCTCATTTCTTGCTAAGTAAGGACTTGTGTCCTAAGTCTGAGTCTGATGTGAAAGCTATGAAGAAGGTCCCTTATTCTAATGCTATAGGCTCTGTTATGTATCTCATGGTTAGTACTAGGCCTGATATTGCCTATGCTGTTTCTTGCTTAAGTAGATACATGTCTAATCCAGGACCTGTGCATTGGGAGGCTCTTAAATGGTTGCTTAGGTATCTGAAACATACTTCCAAGTATGGTCTGTGTTTTTCTAAGTGTGATGATGGTGTTGAGCTATGTGGTTTTGTTGATTCTAACTATGCTAATGACAAGGACAAGAGAAAGTCCACTACTTCTTATGTGTTTACTGTGTGTAGGTCTTGTATTAGTTGGAAATCACAATTGCAGCACATAGTTGCCCTCTCCACTACTGAGTCAGAATATATAGCCATCACAGAGGCTATGAAGGAGGCTATTTGGTTAAAGGGAGTTCTCTCTGAACTCAAATTCTTGCATAATACTCCTGCTGTTTATTCTGATAGTCAGTCTGCTATTCAATTGTGCAAAAATCCTGTTTTTCATGATAGAACTAAACATATAGATGTTAGGTTCCATTTCATTAGAGATGTTGTTGAAAAATGTGAGGTTTTGTTGCATAAAGTGCATACTGATAAAAACCCTGCAGACATGGGCACTAAGTGCTTACCTGTGGAGAAATTGCTTTCTTGCATTAAAAGGCTGCATTTTGATTGTGGTTAGCATGTGCATATGCATGTCCCGGGGGAAAGACCTTGATGATCCAATTAAGCCTTGGCTTATTTGAGATCACAAGGCAACTAAAAGTCCTCTAAGACTAATTGGCTTGCCATCTGGTGTCTTGTGAGGCAACCTGGTTTGTTCCTTGACTAATGAGTTGTTTCTAACTCTTTGGTGTCAGGAATGAACCTTGTAGGCTGTGATGAAGCAATGTGAAGGACCAAGCTCTCCTCTATCTATCTGATAAGGTCCAAGGTGGAGCATGTGAGACTTAATGGACCATATCTGAATAATGGTGTCTTGGGCTTGGATGTGTTCAGCCCAATGACTTATTAATTCTGGGCCCAAAGACTTGAGGCCCGGTTGGTCGATGCCTTACTCTCGAGAGTGGCTGGATTGCTGCCACGTTGCAACTCCACGCGGATCGCCCCTCCTAGCCGTTGGATTTTGAGTGTGTTTGTTTTGTGAGTAATATCTGATGAGTCTCTTCGACTCTCTCATTCATTCGAGACTACACACTCTCTCTCTCTTCAACTCTCTCTCTCTCTCTCTCTCTGGCGATTTTCTAGGGTTTCCTTTCTTCGTCCGAGATCTTCTCTTCGAGTGTTTCTCTGAGTCTTTCAGAGTGTTTCAACCGGTGAAATCACTAGCAGAGGTTACCTCTTCGGTGGCCTTGCGAAGTCCAACGCTAGATCTAACTTGTTTGTTGGATCTGCTAAGTTGGAGGCGATTTCATTGGGTTCTTGTGAGGATCTGTGAGTTCGTGAGTATTAGAGAGGTTCTCTTGGTGTAGAGGGGGTTGTGCGTGTTGAGACGGCAACGTTGGTAGCAATCAGTGAGGTCTTGGTAGATCTCTGATTCAGACGGTTTCACTACGCTCCTTTGGATGAATCAGTGTGATTGAGGAGGTCCTTGGCCCAGAGCATAGTCACATTGTGACCTGAGCCATATCCGCATATCTCTGATTTCTTGTCTCTTTTCTGATTTGATCTAGACTCCTTGAGTCTTGTGTTGGCTTACTGATATATCTCCTTGAGTGTGCAGGTACTAATTGGGCAAGGACTTGGATTCAAGATTGGTTGAAATCTTGGAAGTGTTAGGGCCTCAATTAGGGTTTGATACCTGTAATTGTTAGATATCTCAGTGGGTTAGATTACTTGTAATCTTGTATCACCGTTTGTACTTGGCTTGTAATTTCTGAGATTAGCCATCTCAGAGATCAATCAATAAAGAGGTCCCGGTAATTAGCGAATCCCGAGTGATCTGATCCCTACAACGATCCTGTCGTCGGGAATCAACAAACCCACAAGTGTTTTTGGCTAAAAGTCACCGAAGTTTACAACGCACGAAGGCCGAAGAATACTTTTCCCCGCAACGTGAAGATGCTCCGCAGTCATTGGGACCGCTGCGACAGAGATGTCAAAAAATTTGGCGCGATATACAAGGGGAGAAGAGGCGAATTATCAGAGCGGAGCCATGGAGCCGACATTCTGAGAGCGGCGTTGCGGGTCTTCAAAGACGACGTCGGCAAAGATTTCAAGCTTGTCGATGTTTGGTCGCAAGTCCACCACCTTGAAAGGTGGTCTGGCGGTGTCGAGTCGGGCTCGAAATGCACGAAGCGCACGTCGCGTGGCCACTACTCGTCTAGTGATGGCGGCGAAGGCAACACCTCACGTGAGGGCACGCCAACCGATGATGGGGGGGTCTTCTTCCGGTGCACAACGTCGGGCCGCAAGGGACCAAGGCGGCTAGAGCGAGGGGGGAGAGCGAGAGCGAGAGGGATGGGCCGCGGCGGACCAAGCTAGGCGGGCGAGTGCTCGGGCTCCGAGCACGGGCACGCCTCGTACACCCTAATGTCCATGTACCTGGGTCGCCACGATGGCGACCTTTCAAAAATGACTCCTGGCCAAGTTTCAGCCCCCATATGGCCGAATTGAGTATACGAGAGCTCAACTTTGTATAGGTGCACCGCCGACTTCGGGGATGATGATTCGCCGGTGGAGTAGTTTTTATAGTTTCATTTAGAGTATTTTAATTATGTATTTTTTTTATTTTTTAGGATTTTAAATTATGTATTTTTTTATTTTTTAGGATTTTAAATTGTAATATTTATTTTATTTTAATGAAGTGTGTTTTTATTAATTGAATTTGTTGGAATTAAAAGTAAAAAATGAAATTGAATGAATAGTTAAGAGATGGTTAAGAGATGGAGGGATGCAGGTGTTGTCTCTTAGTTAAGAGATGAGCTGAAAAGTACAGTGGGGCCCATCAATAGTGAAGAGATGAGACGGTTAAGAGACGGATAAGAGACAGCGTTGCGGATGGCCTCATGCCCCTTGTCGCCCTCACGGCCTGGCCTCGTCTTAATTGCACTCCATCTACCCCTTTTCCCCTCACTCTACGGAAGCATATTACATTAGAATGATGATAGTATTTGTTGAAAATTTTAACCATACTTCACTTTGTCCTATCTTTTTATTCTTTTCGCATATCGAGCGAATGAGACCCATGCATAGGTAGAATAAGAATAAGAAACACATTATTTTAGCCTATTAATTAAGATGATCATCGTTCAATAAGCTCCATTTGAATATTTTCCAATTTACATACAAAAGGTCGATATGTCCGAGTGGTTAAGGAGACAGACTTGAAATCTGTTGGGCTTCGCCCGCGCAGGTTCGAACCCTGCTGTCGACGTTTCATTTTTTATGTATTACGCTCATAAAATTTAAATGGAAAAATTAAATTAAATGGCTTCGCCCGGACTCGAACCGGAGACCTTCAGTGTGTTAGACTGACGTGATAACCAACTACACCACGAAACCTAGATGTTATTTTTGTTTCATTATGTTATTATTAAAGTATAACAAACAATAAACTTATATGCTAATTCTGGTTGTTGCTAGTTTTCACAGTCGATAATAGAGAATATGTTGGGTAATCTCGGCAAAAAATAAATATATTGAAAAAATTGTTTCTCTAACAAGTCACATGTTATGAAAAAAATCAAGATAAATACTAGTAGTATAATGTTAAACGGGAAATCATCCTATTCCTATATATAGTAGGAGATGGAAATTGACTGCGTTTGATCTATCAAATATTAACATGATCCATTGATTTGTCCACAGAAACCAGTAATGACATAATATTTCAAGGTTTTGCGAGATTTATAGATGACATTAAATCAAATCGTGACATTTCGCAGGTCACTCGCTACTACGTGTGTCATAAAAATAAAAGCATGTCACAATCAGCGCGAAGGCATATTGGGGCCTGGAGGGGCCCCTGGGCCCCTCAACATTTCACATTGTTATACCATTACTACCGACATTCAATGTATAATTCTGTGCTAGCTTAGTTGGTTGAGCATGCAGGCTTCTGTAGTTGAGGTCGCGAGTTTGATCAGGGCTCTCACTTTCCCGTTTCCATTTAATAATATGCCTATTATTATTTGTTTTTCTGTTTCATTCAATATTTTTGTTTATCAATTTCAAAATTTTTAATTCTTTACAAAATATTCCTTTTTAATACTAGTACTATTATTTTGTGTACGAAATGGATTTATATTATGTAATGAAATAATTTATCCTATATTTTTATTTGTATAGTAAAACTTGTTTTTTTTTTTAGTTTTGCAATTTTATTTTTTTGCAAAATAGTACTATTATTTACAAAAATCTATGTTATAGATTTATATTATGTGATGAATAAAATACTCTACATATTGACTTATCGAATAAAAAATGAAAATGTTGATTATTATTTTTCAAATAAATATTTTTAGATTTTGATGAGATTAAATATGTAATAATATCATAATATTAAATTTAACTAAAAACTACTCCTATCATTTTATTTCTGAAAAATATTACTGTACATTAATTATTTAGCATTTATTATGATGCATTCTCAAATATTTTTGTCACATTCAAACTATATTTCTTAGTTCTTACAACTCTCTTTCACCTATATTGTAGCATCCTTAGGTGAAACTAACATCGAAAAATATTTAAGATATGGGCCTCCCAACGAAAATTTTCTGGCTTCGTCTCTGGTCACAATAAGTGTGTGCTTGAGAGTGGTGTAGCTAATTTTGTACCGTACAAAATGCAGTTATTTTTACGCGTGCAAGTTTAATTATATGTTATGAAAATATACTCATAATTGCTTACTAAAAAATTAATTCTTTTAGTAATGAGTGTGAGAGTTCATCGATGCACATCCAATTTACATTAATATTATGTTATCCGTTGTAGCATGTAGGTAGAGTCCTCACGGTTTTTGTTTTAGGACACTTCTGAAAAGAACTCATACCAACTGTGTTAGGGTAACCCTTATATTGCAACTTTATTTATTACAAAGTGAGACGTAGGAGAAATTATTTCGTTAAAGAGTAGATATTCAAATAATTTTCCGAAATTTAAAAAATTGTACTGAAGGGGCATCAGTTCTCTAATTGTTGGCGCTCATTTAAACGTTTGGTATGTCCACGTACACATTTCAACATGTCACATAAGATTTAATTTGGGAAAAACCTACTTTGGAGGAAATTGGCTATAACGTCAAAAAGTTCATAACTCTTCCACCCATATGCGATTGAAATCTATGACAAGAAACTTAAAAAGTAACATATTCAATGCAAACTGAACAGAAACATGAAAGATTCTCTTTACACATTCTGCATAGCAAGTAAGAATCAAATTCCACAAAGTGACTTACAATAGTAGTTCCAATTCTCCAACATGTTGGAAGATAATAAAACCAATGTCTTATGAAATTCCATGAAGTTAAACATGTTTGCTTTTATGAAAAGAACACACAGAAATGAAAAGATTGAAATTTTCCCTGAGTTTTATGAGAGAGATCAAACTTCACACCAGAGTTGGAAGTTTGGTCGAAACACTTATCATGGTAGCCACCCCGACATGTAGTTATTCACACTAGGCCCTGCTGCTGCACCTGTTATTGGATCGGTATGGTACCTGAATATATTCAATAAGTTCTTCTCTCAGATTTCACCAAGATAATGGAATTTTGTAATCAGTCCTAATATTCAATGTTGTCTGGTGTATATGATCGAGCAATAGTTTTCATCTGGAACTTTTGTCAGAGTGCAACATGTAAAAATAGTCCACACATTTATGGAAGCAATGAATTAGATAGCATTTCCACACAGCAATCATGCTACTATTTTATTAAGGCAAATATACTCCAAACTAAGATATTATTCCAAAAAAATAAACATTATATGGAATTTCGCCTCTTTCTCTCACACACACACACACACTTACACACACTTACACACACACATATCCTGTGATATTCATGCAGAGTAGAGAGATTTATGAACATGTATGATTATAAATTGGTTGAGATCTTACCCAATTTGTAGAGTGGGTTCACATTCCAAAGGATGGAAAAATCCATCAGCTTGAGGTTGGTGTTGGGGTTGTCTTCCATACCCAACATCTTGAGCATTTTGGTTCCAAGTCAAGGTCATCTGGTTTCCCTCCATCAACTACAAAAAAACCCTCACAAAAATTTATCCAGAATTCCAGTTCCAAAAATATATCCTAAAAGATCTTCTATATGCTCTCTTGCAAATTGTTGAACATATAAATGCTGCATGTTCAAGTTAAAATCAAGCTACTTTTGCTTAAAAAAAATTGAAAAGAGTGGATGTTTAATGCCAAAGGTGGCGGTTATAAAAACAAAATTTTAAGCCCTTGATTCAAAAACAGATGCATACCCGTTGTTTCAAACTCTTGTTAGCTTCATTGAGGGCATGCTCCTAACCATGCAAACAACCAAAATAAGATACAAACAGTGTGATTTTTTCAAACATGATTGAAGTTCGACGAGTTTAGAAACCTTGTTCTGAAGATCTTGGAGAGTGTCCAGCATTGCTTGAGTCTGCAACACCCAATGCACACAGTCAATATAACATTGCCATCTTCTCCAATTAAGACAAGTACATATGCATTTATTTTACCCGTGTTGATCTGATCTGCTTCAGTGACATATCAAGTTGCCTTTCAAGTGATTCCAGCTCCTTGCTGTTCAAAGGCCCAAGTTCCTCACCAAGAAGGTTCCTGATCGATCATAGAAACTAATTACTCTTCCTGCTTCTGTTAATGCAATATTATCTATATATTCCAAACCTTTGAGTACGCTGTAGGGCTTCGTAGCGTGCTTTAAGCTTCAAATATTCCTGCTGGCTGCTCAGTTCCTATCATCATTATACCAAATAAAATATCTCAAACAATCATATTTCTTTGCCATATATAATATCACTAAATGATATGATCACAAATTAGTTTTTAAAAGGGCCTAAGAATTATTGGTCTGAAGGTGGTTAAGGTGCACTCCATCTCCATGTATTTAGGGTTTCCAACTTTCTCTATGGAACAAAAGGGTGCAAGCCTATGTGGACTGTGGTGGCGTTAATAGGACTTCTTTCCCAGGAAATCGAGTGTTGCTTTAATTTGTTGTTCTAGCAATTCCAACTTATACAACTATATTTGATAATTTAAAAGGTTTAGAAGATAAGTTTATTCATGATCAAAACTCTTTTGCATAACAAATTCTTCTATGTGGAACATATAAAATTCTTCAAAATCATATTTTTATTGTACGTTCTATCCCACAACTATTTAGCTACTCAAATGTGTACAAATTTTGCTAAACTAACTATATCCTTTATTTATACGATCTAAAACCAATTAAATAATCATTGGACTTAAGATTTAACAATCTAATTTCTACCTGTCGCATTGATCAATTATAATTTAATTTAATAGATAGGTCTAATTACTTATGTATTTCGATATAAAATAAGATCTTTAGTGTTTAAAGTTAGACAAAGCGCAATTCATCTAGTTTAGAAAATGATTCTAAGTGGATGATGCATGTATATTAAAAAGATAATACTATATCACATTCTATCCATTAAATGCTTGTTCGATCAGATCATCAGAAGAGAAAATAAGAAAAACATAATGATTACAAGGCATCCTGATATGGAATAATGATTAAAAAAATACACCCTAAAAATATGGATATAATATGGAAATTGAACTAAGTCCAGATAGGATAAAAAACCTAACAGAACCTCAGTAATGGAAACGATCTAATTATTACCTCATTTAAGACAAATCTAAAGGTTTTTTGGACTAAATTTATCAAACATTTATCATGAAAATATCTCTCTTTCATAGAAAATTCCTCCCATTCGATTTTCTTGACAAGTTTTTCACCTAGTCATTGTTTTTATTATGAAAGGGCATGAGCCTCTGGAAATGGAGACGCTGCTATTGGAAGAGCAGGCAGAGCCATCTCTTAATACTAGTCCAGTTGCTTAAGGTTTTAGGCTTTTTGGTGTCCAAATAGACTAACTTTGTGAGGCTTTTCTTGATTTTAAACAATTCATGTCCAATCAAGATTTACTACATTATGATATGAGTTACTTTATAAAAAGTCCTAGCTATTTTGGATTAGAATGCTAGTTAATTGAAACAAAGGTAATACCAGTGCCTCTCTTGTGGATACACTTGTGTCTGGAGCTCCGTAGTTGCACTTCTGATACCTTTCCAGTGTCTTGAGCATGCTACTACACTCACAATTAATAAATGTCAATAGTCTAATTAGATTTCTTTGACATGCTATATTCTTGCTAAAACAATCTTTATTCTCTCAGTAATCCATGAATTTCATCATAACAAACAAGTACATAAGAGGGAGAGCCTTAAATTGCCCTAAAAATATTTGAGATATCTGAGTTTGGAGTATAATCCAATGTCCATAGGAAAATATGGAGCAACCCTTTGGTTTGTCAGGAATACAACTCTGCGAAATTAGCCGAGTGAAAAGTGACACATCCAGAAAATTAAATAAAGCGTTATATAATACATAATCATGAGATAGAACCTCCATATAACTGGATATAAGACTGCATTGATCCAAACAAGACTCCAAAACCAAAAAGATGGCTTCTTTGTACTCTAATTTTTTTCTGTTTGGACTTTGCTTTAAAATAAAATAATGCATAATAAGATCTGAGAGGGGAAGAGGAGAGAGAGAAGATGCATTAATTCTATACTTTGGAAGGGTTTAAATTCCCATCTTCAATTTCCAAAAAAAACCCTAGCTGGAGGAAAATTCACAAACAAAAGGGGGAAAATCAGAGAAGCATTACTCAGAGAATTGATGATCTCTTACCATTAGATCGGAACGAAAAGCTCTCAGCTTAATCGTGTGTGTAATCTACTTCATTTTGGCAAAGTATTCGAACAATATGAGAGAGAGATTTATATTTTATTCTGTTAGAAGATCATTGGAGATTTTCTCCATCATGAAGAAAAGAGAAATTAAAACAAGAGCAAGAGAAAGAGAAAGATTCAACATACACACACACAAACCCTAGGGGGGAAATCCGAAAAATTCACGACAAATTATGCTCGCTCTTATGAGGCATTTATGATGAGTCATGAATTTAAAGGAGTGAAAATTTGAATCTAAGTTAAAGATAGATGAAAGAAGAATCAAGTCTCCCCACTCGAATACTAAAAAAGGAGAGGAAAGCAGATTTAAAGGGAGAGAGGAGAAAGGATTGATTTGAATGAATGAAATGAGATGTAGTGAGATCGGAGTGAAAAACACAAAAATGTGAAAATTGGAAAAGAGAGAGAAAGGTGCAGAAAAGTGAAGACGAATATAGAAATGATCTTCTTTTGATGGTTTCCTGTTGCAGATCTAACAAAACGAGGACGCAGAGAGGGGTATAGACCTCAAAAACATTCACAGAAACGGCAAAGAAGCCCCCTCGGGCGAAAGTAATGAAGAAGAAAAGGGGCGAAACATGAAATCAGAGAAATGTTTGGTTGAGTTAGTTTTAATATACCTAGAGCTACTGCAAAACTCGTACAGCTTTCCTCTATTGGAGAAGATAATGAGAGCAACCTCAGCGTCACATAGAACCGAAAGCTCATACGCTTTCTTCAAAAGTCCATTTCTCCGCTTTGCAAAAGTCACCTGCCTGTTGATCTTGTTCTCTATCCTCTTCAGCTCAACTCTCCCTCTCCCCATTTCTCTTTATTTTCCTTTCTCTCCCTCCTCCTTTCTCTTATAATCCACCAATTTCTCTTTATTATATTTTTCTATTTTTCATACATACAATTCATATATTGTGATTGTGGTCCAATACATAAGGTGCATGGTGAAATTGCTCATGTATTTAGGTTTTAATCCAACGGTAGGAAATGGCCGGGGGTGATGAAATCATGAAAAGCAAGCAACATCACTAGGGCCTTTTTTTTTAATAGGACAATGAGTATTAATAAGTGAAACGTGTCGACCTATGGATACAAGCAAACGTTATTCACGACCCATATTAGTCTTATACTTATAAGTACTCCCTCTTTTTCTAGATGGGAATATTTTTTTGTATCCTTTCACAAATTTGATATTTGGAATTGACCTTCTAATTCGACTACATATTTAGGCGATATTGGGTTCAATGTCTAGTCTCGTTTTTAATGGAGTAATTCCAATTCATGCAGTTGGCAAAGTGAGTTCAGTCGTGTTTCAGTTTCAATGTTTGCAATGATGGTTTGATATTTAGAGTAATTCAGGTTTACAAATTGAAAATATCTCCTTTGTCGATGAATTTTTTATTGATATGAATATTTTGTGTTTAGTTTGAGTAATGATATTTTCTCCACGTATGCTCACAACCTATGTTTTTCTTAAATAAACAAACATATAAATTAGCATAACTTGTTTTCTTGCTTGCTTGCTTGGACTTATTCAGTTTGGTTTACACATTTCTGAATTTCTACCTATAAAGGAGGTTGGATGTGAACAATCAATGCTAGCTCAAATTGAACTCATTTATGTTAGCGATCAGTTTCAATCAAATTTATATATGTCATCGAATT
The DNA here is from genome assembly GCF_023119035.1 of Salvia hispanica. Lineage (NCBI taxonomy): Eukaryota > Viridiplantae > Streptophyta > Magnoliopsida > Lamiales > Lamiaceae > Salvia > Salvia hispanica. Next base: position 15,538,374 of record NC_062966.1, read on the forward strand.
TCAAGAATATTCCTAATATATTAATCGAAATCATGGTTCAAACTAAACGATGTGGGTGAAAAGTCCTTTGTCACATTCAAAGTGGCAGGTCGATCGAGTCCAAGAAATTATTTAAACTTGGTGGCTTTCTACAATGAATGGAGCATTATCTATGCAACTCTCGGATATCACTTCGATTCAGTACAAATTTAAAAAAATGTTAAAGAGAAAGAAAAAATGATGGAAAAAGTTAGTAGAATAAGGAAATAGATATGTTTTGTTCGAGTATATTTGAAGGGGGATTTTATCATCGATCCTTTGTCTCGGGCGGTCCAATGGAACATTGCTTTTTCAGAAATTACAAAAATTAGTGTCAATCATGCTATTTGCATACCATAAATTAAATAGCTGAACTAATTAAACTTAAAATAAGTTTAGGCGAGAAACCATAAATTAAACAAGTGAACTAATTTAATACTCAGTCACTCTGCACCCTTAACAACTTAAATCGAAAATTTTCGAGGACATGTTCGCCTTGAATAGGCAAATTAAATTAGTAGGAGTATTATTTTGGAGTACTACGTATCACTTAACTATTTGCACGAATCAGAACTTAAGCTGTCATGATACCTATTGCTATACCTTCAAAGTGGCAGGTCGATCGAGTCCAAGAAATTATTCAAACTTGGTGGCTCTCTACAATGAATGGAGCATTATCTATTCAACTCTCGGTTTGAGATTAAATATTTCACTTTGGGTGCTATTCAAATTTTAAGAAATGTTAAGAGAGAAAAGATTGATGATAAAAGATAGTAGAATAAGGAAATAGATATATTTTGTTCAAGTATATTTGAAGGGGGATTTTGTCATCGATTCTTTGTTTCCGGCGCGTCCAATGGAACATTGCTTTTTTTGAAATTACAAAAAGAGAAATGATTTAGAGACATAATGGCAATGCCATAATGGAGACTTTATAGTAATTGTATTTTTAATTTTAGTTAAATTAATATTTTGTATATTTACTTTAATATCCTTTACATTAAATTGTACTCCACTACTATATTAATTAGGTCTAATTAAGGAGTATTTGTTAACATGGGGCTCGTATATTTATGATGGACAATCTTCATTTTGTTTCTCTACTTTTATTTCATTTATTTATGGGTATATATTTAAATATAAAATATTAGTATAAATTTGTTGTTTTTATATATTAACATGCATGAGTTTCTAATCAAATTAGTCTTTATAAATTTTAGTGAAAATAATTTAATAAAAAAAATAGTTTTTAGTGTGCTCGATTTTTTTCACTTCCGATTTGATTTTATTTAACAATTTACAAAAAAAATTGATTTTTCTCTCCAATATTACTATAAAAACTGTTACTAGGTTGTACTAATTGATTAATTAGGGCATTTTAAATTTATATTAAGCTATTTAATCGGTATTAGTTATCACATTTTATTTGTCTATAAGAACAATAACTTTTATATAATCCATTATGATCATAATTTTTATCTATAAGAACGTAAACGTTTTTCACAAAAATCACAAAAAAAATTCATTCCCAAAAGCAATGCCTTTTAATTATTAGTACAACTTTTATGCATAAAAACAAAATTTTCAAATCACAAAAATAGTAGTAATTTTTATTCACACAGACTTGAATTCTCTAGAATTGTGGAATAACTTTTTCTTCTTTCGCAAAAAAGTTAACTTTCATTCACAACTTTTATTCAAAAAAATAAAACCATCCAATAAAACAAAATTATTTTTTAATTAAAATAATACTAACTTTTATCTATTAAACTTATAGTAACTTTTGTTAGAAAATAATATTACTAAATTTTATATACAAATAACAGTATTTTACTCGCAAAAAATAATAATTTTATTTACAAGAATAATAGAATTTATTCATAAGCATAAAAAATTTAATTTATTGGAGTAATAATTTTTATTTCTTAGAGTTATAACTTTCAATTTAAAGATTTTTTTTTATTACAATAATTCTTTTATTGACAACTATAGTACAATAGACTTTATTCATCAAATGATTATTTTTTTCACAATTATACTAACTCTTGTACAATAAACAACTTTTTTTGTTCGCAATAAAAAATAGTACAGTAAATTTTATTCGTTGAAACAAATATTATTATCCAAAACAATAATAACTTTTGTGTTTTAAAATGTACTTTAGTTTTGCATAAACAAAAATTTAGTACCAACTTTTATTCTCGTGAATAATAACTTATATTTAAAAAAATTAAAGTAATAAATTTTATTCAAAAGAATAACAATTCTATATAATAGAGCAATAAATTTTATATTTTAAAAAAGTTATGACTTTTCATAATAAATATAACTTTTATTTGAAAAATAAAATTTTTTATTCGATGATGAAGTTTAGTTCAATTGGTAATAAGCTCCTCATCTATCCGATAAATCAAAGGGTTTGAATCATCATCTTTCCGATGAAGTTTAGTTCAATGGTAATAAGCTTCTCATAAATCAAATGGTTTGATGATGAAAAATGACTATTGATGCTTTAAAAATAATTAAGTTTATTATTTACAATAATAATTTTTATTCATAAAATAATTTTTTTCTTGAAAATAACAATATATTTTATTTATTACGACAAATTTTTTTATTAATGAATAGAATAACTTTTATTATTAAAATAATATTAATACCTTTTACTCACAAAAATTATAATTATTATTTATAAAAACAATTATTTTTATTTATAAGAACAATCATTTTCAATTTTATATTTTAAAATTTTTATGAGCATTTCCCATAAAATTATCCAACGTACATTTAATAATACTCTAATTAAGATTTTAAATAGTCTAACTAAAATTATGAATACATTAATGCAAGCATGTGTTAATTAAATTTTATAATTTAAGATTTGTCTTTCTAAAAACAACAATAGAGCAAATTAGTTACAATATAAAATATGATTATAGCAAAATGATATAGAAGTATTATAGCATAGAGACAGTATATCTCTAAATCACTATCCTTGCACATATTAGTAGTATATTACGCTTTACCTTATAGTGTGTAGTTGTGTACCAAAACATCACATCACCGCTATAGAAGTAAATGTAATTAATTGTCCTCACTATTTAAGAAGCATTGTATAAAGAAAGAGTTGAAAATAGCAAGGTTCTTAATTAGCATTTTAACGTTAATTAATTGGATTAAAGCTCAGCGCTTGAATTGTGGTCCCTAATGTTTACTTATTTAGTTGGCTAAGGTACGCCTATCAAGTCGCGTACCCGCAGATACTCGATTCGAAAATTTCAAGTATCCGATTCCGAATTTTCCAAAAAATGATACCCGATACCCAATTTGAAACTGATTTCGGGTATCCAGTCCCGGTTTTGAATTTTTTTTTTAGAAAATTAACTACAAACTTGTAGTTTATTAGTACATTTGTGAAGCTGTGCATATTATCATGCAAATTTTAGCTACTAGTAGTGAATGAAGCAAACTGGATAATGAATTAATTATGAGTACAAATGCGTTCAATTCACAAAATATTTGAAATTGTTTTATAGTATTATTTTGGAATACAACAATTTTGATTCACGTTCTGTTATTTAGTCTTAAATCTGGAAAAATTGGGTGTTGACAACAATGAGTTCAAGCTATGATAGAACAGGTCTGCAAATTCTGTAACAAACTACAATTAAAGGCTTCTTAATCTTGTTTTCGTTATATCATTAATTTCTTATAATGAATTTATATATACACCAAGATCCTAAATACGTATAGAATCAAAGATTATCTTCGAACATTAAACAATCCAACAAAAAGCAACAGAAAAACACTTCTTAACACTAAACGTGGATGGAAGCGAAGGGAGGCGCCAAGGTGAGAACAGGGGCAGGAGAGGGGGGAGTTCACAGATTTTAATATTTTGTGTACCCTTACACTTAATGTGACTTTCAAAATTACATTTAATTTACTAAATTAAAAAATCGGATAACTCGGATATCGGGTTATCCGATGTCCGATAATCCAAAAATCTCACTACCCGATCTCGATCCGAAACCCGAAAAATTGAGTATCATGTATCCAATTATCCGGTTTTTTCGGATTTGGATATCGGATATTGGATATCCGATATCCATTTTGACAGGCCTAGGCTAAGGTGTCGCAGTCTTTTTCCTTCACGAATGAACTACAAAAATGGTCCCTGGACTATGGGTTTATCTCGCTCATAGTTCATGGACTTTAAAAATATCGCCAGTAGTCCCTGGACTAAGGGTTTATCTCGAAATTGGTCCTTTTGGCTTTTTTTGGTACAAAAATACCCTTTGATATTATTTTGGGGGGTTTGGGCAATTTGGCCTTTTTACACTTTTAACATTTTAAATCTCGATACTCCCTCCGTCCCATTGAAGATGACTCCACTTTCCTTTTTGGTTTGTCCCAACTAAGATGACCCATTACTTAAAAAAGAAACACCTCTATCTCTACTTTATTCCCTCTCTCTTACTTTACTCTCTCCTCTTAACACACAAAATATAACTGCATAAAATCCTTGTGCCGCCCAAGAAAGGGGTCATCTTCCTTGGGACGGAGGGAGTATTATTTTAGTTATGTACTAACTTTGATATTATTTCAAATTTATCATCCTTTTTCCCTTTTGTCATCCTTCACTTTGTTTCTTTATTTCAATATTAGATTTAATTTTACAAAATTTTAAATTTTAATTTTTAAATATCAATAAATTTTTTTAATTATAAAAATTATTAAATAGCAAAAATTAATAGTTATAATCAATATTTGATAGTGTATAGTACTATGTAATCAATAAGGTATGACAACGCCTTAGTTTTAATCAATATTTAATTAGCTTTAATCATAAATAAATTATATAACACAATTTATTCTGAAATAAATATGCATCTAATGTAAGACTAATATAATTTTCGTTTATTAATTTGAAAACAATCAAAATTTACTAGAAAATTTCAACAAAAATACTCCTATATAAAATTTTAAGTAAGATCAAATTTTTAGTCAACTTCATAATATTTAATCACAAGCAATTATAACAACCGAACGGAGGGTAAATAGAATAACTCTTATTTTTCCATCATGATTAATATTATTTTTCTGTACTTCTTCAATTCAATTGAATATTATATTAAATAACAAAAATTAATAGTTTTAATCAATATTTATAGTGTCCATGAATTAATAGTTTTCATTAAAAAAATTTATTGATATTTAAAAATCTAAATATTAAATTTAATTTTATAAAATTAAATCTAATATTGAAATAAAAAAATAAATTCAGTGAAGGATAACAAAATGGAAGAAGAATGATAATTTTGAAATAATATCAGAGTTAGTATATAACTAAAATAATATCAGATTTAAAATGTTAAAAGTGTAAAAAGACCAAATTGCCCAAACCCCCCAAAATAATATCAAAGGGTATTTTCGTACCAAAAAAAGCCAAAAGGACTAATTTCGAGATAAACCCTTAGTCCATAGACTACTGGCGATATTTTTAAAGTCCAGGGACTATGGGCGAGATAAACCCATAGTCCAGGGACCATTTTTGTAGTTCACTCTTCCTTCACCATCTAGGTTTGCTTTTGGAGTTCGGCTAAAGTCTTTTTTAATGCATGAAAATAAATTTCTAGGCAAGAGATAATGCTAGTAATTATAAAAATAATACTAGCAAAATTACAATATTAAAAATATTTTAATAGTATAATAAATAAGCTGACAATGACAAAAATAAAAATAAAAACAACTAGCTAGCACACAACAAACATAAAAAACGCAAAAATAAATCCCAAAGAAATTGAATTCAAATTGAATTATTTTAAATCCCAAAAAAATTGTAACCAGATTGAAATAGATAAAAAATATATATATATATATATGAACATTTCGAACATATCTATTGGACTTATAATTTTGCTCACAATGGCATTAATAGAACCCGCTAATTACCCAACTTCGATGTTATATGTATATTTTAATATTTAGGAAGAAAATTAATCAATGTTTTGTACATACTATAGTAACTTATAGTAAGTGATAACATCTGTTTTAGTAGTTAAGAATAAATTAATTCGTATTTTACACATTACTCCCTTCCTTCGTCCTACAATAAAAATTTTATTTTTGTCATTTCTATTTGTCTCACAATAAGAGTCATATTTTCGTATCTTCGATGATATAAATTTCACAGTATAAGAAATGTGGTGTGGCATACGAATTAAAACTCAAATACCAACAAATATTTTAAGATGATATAATGATAATCCATCAATTAAATAAATAAAACACGTATAAAAAGATCGTTACCGTCATAAATTTAAAATTTTCGATTTTAAATTATTTCCAATTATCTCATATCAATTCCACAATTTATCTGGTACCTATTATTTAATTGTTTTATCTCAATCTCACACATAAAACGCTTAATTAAAGTATAAACTTAACTAATTGAGCTGAAAAACTATTTCCTTTTTCGTTATTAAGAGCTCCGATTCGCCATTTTAAGTTAGTCCGTTCATAATTAGGAGTGCTGATTCATTCTTGTTATAAATAGAGTAGTAAATATGCCTTAAGTTCACTATTTCATTTCACTCCAATTTTAGTATAAAGAGTGAACTACAAAAATGTCAATGGACTATAGGTTAATCTTGTCCATAGTCCATGAACTTTAAAAATATCACCAGACATCCCTGGACTAAGGATTTATCTCAAAAATAGTCATTTTTCATTGTTTTCGGTCGAAAATACTCTTTTGGGGGGTTTGGGCAATTGGTCTTTTTACACTTTTAACATTTTAAATCTGATATTGTTTCAATTACGTACTAAATCTGATATTATTTCAAAATTATTATTCTTCTTCACTTTTGTCATCCTTCACTTTGTTTCTTTATTTTAATATTAGATTTAATTTTATAAAATTAAATTTTAAATTTTAATTTTTAAATATCAATAAATTTTTTTAATTATAAAAATTCTTAAATAACAAAAACTAATATTCATAATCAATATTTGATAGTGTCTAATATTTAATCAATAAGTTTTGACGACGCCTTAGTTTTAATCAATATTAATAGCTAATCATAAATAGATCATATAACACGATTTATTCTGAAATAAATATGCATCTAATGTAAGACTAATATAATTTTCGTTTATTAATTTGAAAACAATCAAAATTTAATAGAAAATTTCAACAAAAATACTCCTATATAAAATTTTTAGTAGGATCAAATTTTTGGTCAACTTCATAATATTCAACCACTAGCAATTATAACAACCGAACGAATGCTAAATAGAATAGCTCTTATTTTTCCATCATGATTAATATTATTTTTCTGTACTTTTTCAATTCAGCTAAATATTATATTAAATGACAAAAATTAATAGTTTTAATCAAAATTTATAGTGTCCATGAATTAATAGTTTTAATTTTAAAAAATTATTGATATTTAAAAATCAAAATTTTAAATTTAATTTTATAAAATTAAATCTAATATTGAAATAAAGAAACAAAGTGAAGGATGACAAAAGGGAAGAAGAATGATAATTTTGAAATAATATCAGATTTAATACATAACTGAAATAATATAAGATTTAAAATGTTTTTTGTAAAAAGGCCAAATTGCTCAAACCCCTCAAAACCCCCCAAAAGGGCATTTTCGACCGAAAACAGTGAAAAATGATCATTTTCGAGATAAATCCTTAGTCCAGAGATGTCTGGCGATATTTTTAAAGTCCAGGGACTATGGGCGAGATAAACTCATAGTCCGAGGACCATTTTTGTAGTTCACTCAATTATAAAATGTATATAAAAATGGGTACACATTCCATTATTTTCCACCCACTTTTTTTTCTAATTCTTAAAACTTGTGTCAAACTCGATCAGGGCTCCTAAAGCCAAATGGAGGGAGGGAGTTATATTTACTACAAATTAAATTTTGTTGATGTAGGACGTTGATTTAATTAATTAGGCAAAAAATATGGGCCGAATCGTAAAAAACAATCGCAATCTTTATCGCAGGACACATTATGTCTTATAACTACAAAAAATTACTATCTTTTAAGAACACAAAAATAGAGACGCAATTACTTGTATTGAAAATTTTGAAAACTAACCAGAATTCAGGATGAAAACGAAAGCGTTGTTAAATCGTAAACAAATTATCTTGATCTTTTATTTTAGGACAGTTTCATATGCGTCCCTTAATTTTAGTTGGAACACCAAGAGTGGAACGCTTTTTAAAGTGTTGGTTGTATAGTTAGAAATACTTCCTCCGTTCAATAGAAATAGGTCATTTGTGATCGGCACTAGTTTTAATGTATAATTGGTAAAATAAGAGAAAAGTAGAAAAAGTAGCTGAAATTGTATAGTGGATTGTGGGGCCCATAAATGATAAAGAAAAAAAGGAGAAAAGGGTTTCCATAAATGGATATAGACTATTTCTATGAGACGGACAAAAAAGGAAATACGAAGGGAGTATAAATTAGCGTCTTTAATATTATATTCCCTCCGTCCACCATTTATAGTCCATTTTGACTCGGCATAGGTGTTAAGAAATTGTTGACTGTGTGAAGAAAAATGGTGAAATGAGTTAGTGGAATATAGACCCTACTTTTATACATTGATTCTATGGAGTAATAGAATGTGAGTGTAATGATTTAGTTGCATGGTAGAGTCCACTTATTTAAAATGGAAAAAGGGTAAATCAATATTGCTCGTCCCCAAGAACTTGCTCACACTATTCATGGGTCTCATCCCAACTTTTATCTATATTTTATTTCATGCTCTTAACTAAGGCACAACACCTACAACAATCCATTCCTTCTATCACTATTCATAAGTCTCATTTATTCTATTAATCAATTTAAAAAACTACTATTAATAAAAATATTTCATTAATAATAAAACTTCAATGAAAAACCCGAAAATGACATTACGAACTCCTAAAAAACTAAAATTACGCAATTTAAATCCTAAAATTATAAAATTACATAATTAAAATCCTAAAAAAAATTTGGATTTTTAAAAAATTTTCTAAAAAAAAAAAACGGATATCAAAGATGCCCACTGGAGGAGAGTGGGGAATGGGAGTCACGCCCAACCCACGACGAGCCACATGGGATGGGGCCGTGATGCCGTTCTTGTGATTGAGTTTTGGGTCATATATAATGGTTTGCAACTTGCTTGAGACAACGGAGTATTGAAATTGAAAGTGACAACCAAGTGATGGTGTTTATGATCAACTCGGATTATGTGTGACATAAATTAGTCTCTGGTAATGAGATATAGTGGCAGATCCCAATGAGTACAAATGGATACATACCTCCAAAACAAATTCTAGCAAGTGGCGCAGTGGTAGGAAGCTCTCTATTGATGATATAGACGTGGGTTCGAATCTTTCCTAGTCAATTTGCCTACTTTTTCTATATTTCTCTTACTTTATCTACTTTTTCTCATTCTCTCTTACTTTATTAATTTTTTATTAAAATTCGCATCGTCCATAAATAAAACTATTTTTTATGGACCATAAATAAGACTATATTTTATGGACGGAGAGGATATCATTTAAACATTTACCTTTCTTAATTTTTTATTCTAGATTTAGAGAATTTATGGATTCTAAATTTTTTTTCATTTCTAAATCAATTATCTCAATTCTAATTTGTATTCTAAATCTTTTTCCATTTCTGGAGTACATCTATTTTTAACTCTCCGACGTCTAATATTTCTAGTCCCTCTTGGCTCAATTCTATATGGCTGAGACGTCTTACATGTCTCCCGAGCAACTTGAAGATCATCGGGTAATGATAAGAGGTCTCCGACAAACATTGGGGATAGGGCCGAAGAACTAGTCTTCCATGGAGGTATTTTTTAACCTTTAATTATGTAATTTTTAATTTGTAGGATTTTAATTATGTATTTTTCATTTTTTGAATTTTAATTATGTAATTTTTATTTTTTAGGATTTTAATTATGTAATTTTTATTTTTTAGGATTTTTAATTATGTAATTTTTATATTTTTTAAATTTGTAATAGTAGTTCGATTATTTTTAATGTATTTTTATATTGTAGAAATGTTTTTAGTAATTGAAGTATTAAAATTAAATAATGGAATGGTGAGACCCTTGAGCATGTCCTTGCAGAAGAACATGGATGTGGGTGTTGTGCTCTTGGGGAAGAGCAGGGAATAAAAATTTAATAAAAGTGGGTCCGGGCCCATATCCATGTTCTTTGGCAAGAGCATGGATGAGGATGCTCTAAAACTTAAGGGCATCCCCAACCTCATCCCAAATCCAGGCCTCAAGTCCCCTCCACGTCATCATTCACCTAAATTTGAGTCCCAGGCCACAACTCCTTTAACCCCGCAGGCCCCAACTCGGGCCACAACTATTATTTTGCACTATTCACAACTCCAACCTATTTTACTCGTAAAATAGAATACGTTGAACAATTAAAACCGAAAAAATTCATTGTTTAATTGAGAAAAAGAAAATTACAAATCCTAGAAATGTTGGAATACAAGAGGATTGAAATTGAGTTTGTGTGGAAGAAGATTAGAATGGAGCAAAACAAGTATATAAATAGGCAAACAAAATTTTTTAGAAAAAAAGAAAAAGAAAAATCGAGGGGACTTGCGGCCCGGCCCGCACACAATTAACGTCGGGCCGGGATGCACGGGTTGCGGCACGGGCACCGCTAACGCCGGGCTGGGACGGACCGCTGGTGCGGCCCAGGGACGCAAACGCTACCCCCGGGCTGGGACTCGCGAGTTGCGGCCCGGCCCATCTGCGTTGGGATGCTCTAAGAACCACATTCTACTAACTTATTCAATTCACTTTTCTTTATATTTGTTAAAACTCGTGCTTAAATCAAATAAGACTCCTATTGTGTGGCGGATGGAATGATAGTTAGCCACCAACTTAGTTTCAATAAAATATAATGAATTTTCACTTTAAGAGACAAAACTCCCTTAATATTACCTACGACGGCATCATTAGAAAATGCAAAGCTTTCTGTTGGTTGGTGGCTAAGGTTAACGAAAGCGCTCAGTTGTTACTCAAAGTGGACGAACTTGTCTATTTTTATGTCTCTCCAGCTACGGCGCGGCTATCTTCACCATGTAAGCTTTCTAAGTTATTTCTAGATCTACAAATGTAAGTAGTGGTAGTACAAATGACAAATTCAAACTATACATATCGTATTTAACACCGGCTTTGTTATACATATCTTCTAGTATAAAAACTCATCAAATATTTATAGTTAGTATTTGATCACACACCTGTTTATATATACCTTCAAAATACTTTTTTCATCACCCAAGCCAAGGCCTACTTAAGATAATCATGTTATATATATATTCGTATTATTTTGGTATACAGATTTAGAAAATTATGTTTTATTACGTGTAAAATACTCCATAGAGTCTGTTTTAAATTTTTATGTGTAAAATTTGTTCTCTACTTAAAAATAGGCCACTTATAGTACCGACTGATTTAAGAGGAATGCGAGTTACTTTTATATGCACATTCCAAAGAAAAATACAAATCACTCTTGTTATTGAGATAATTAGCAGAGAGTATAATATCGAAAGAATATTTCGTAATCACGTAGCTTCTTTTAAATATAAAATGAAGATAATCATATAACTGAACAAATTCTCGCTATATAGATTATAGAAGTGTTACCTGGAATCCACATATATAGTGTATGTAGAAGACTTAAACTCACAATTTTCGATTTCATCATCATACATTCACTATTGGTAATTTGGTATTAATATTATTTCGCACCTTTTAAAAGTAGTGGTTCGAATATTTCGAAGAATAGTATACTTGTGAAATTAAGTAACATTAAAATGTATATTTATTACATCTGCAAATGTATTAAGAAGATGTACATTTGTTAGTTGGCGTGGAAATGGAGTTGGCATTAATAATGTTAGGCAAGAATATTTAGATAGTATTCTGAAATTTGTTGTACTTTTAAGATAGAAAACGATGGCGAAGAGTAATTTGAAGTTGTTCATGCTTCATAGTCCCGCTTAAGATGACACGTTTTCCTTTTTAATTTGTCCCAACTAAGATGACACATTTCATTTTTTGGAAACTTTATTTCTCCAATTAATACACTCAACCACCTTTTTTCACTCCTATTAAAATATTCATATTTCTTTATCTATCTACTTTAATACTTACACTCACATTTTCTCTCTCCAATTAAACACTTTAACCAATAACTCCTAAAATCCCGTGCCGGCTAAGGAATGTGTCATCTTAGCCGGGACGGAGGGAGTACTTCATGGCTTCATGCCTCGTGCCTTCATGGCCTTGCCCAACGTTCAGTCATCATACCAATATTAAAAATAAGGCCAACGTTCAGTCATCGTACTAATATTAAAAATTATGTAAATTCTTTTTTCCCCCTCTTCACTTATTTCCTTATTTATTAGTGTCAAAATTGTAATTGTATGGCTCAAGCTTTGAGGCAAGAAGAGTTATTGAAGTCATCCACCATCATAAATCCCTTGACCATGGTCAACGGTGGCGGATCCAGAATTTTAAAATTGGAGGTTCAAAATATAATTACATTAATTTCAAAAAAAAATTACTACCATGCTTATAGATGCTCTAATGTAAAACATAAAATACTAATAGTTCACAACCAGTGTTCAAACACTGGTCTCTAACTGCATAAACGCCACTTTTAACCACAAGATCACTGAAGCTATTACGTTATTGTATCTATATTTAATTTCAAGGACAAATATTTTGGGGGTACAATTGTACCCCTTGTTATATGCTGGCTACGCCACTGATGGTCAATTATCTTATTAACTTTTACTTTAGTGCACATTTTTAATCCCCACGGGCCACGACAACGGCCAATTCATGAGTTTCATTTTTTATTTTTATATTTATCAATATACTATTAATTTAAATTAAATATATTTTTTAATTAAAAATAAGAAATTCATTCATTTTTAAAATTATAAAAGAGTATAATATTACATATTTTAATAAAACATACAGTACATAATTAAAATTATAAAAAAAACGATTACATAATTAAAACTCCTAAAAATATACTAATATAAGTTTTTTCTAGTTTTTCGATCATTCCTCAACGTACCTTGGATTTTTGTAGGTTAATAGTACATGTGTTTGCTATAGGCTTACAACAACATATTATACATGACACATGTGTCCGTGTCATGAATCACCGCTAAAGTCACCGGAGGGTGGAGGTGCAACACTGCTCGAGCCTTGAATTTTCTTCTCTCGTCTCATTCATTCCTATCGGAAGACGCCTCCACTCAAAATTCACTCACTCTCTCCCATCTCATAGACCCGGTTGTTGAATATTGGTCGTTCGATGTGTGTTTTGTGTGCTTTGATCATGCCTTTAATCCATCTGACCCACTTGTCAACATTTTGAACCATATACAAGTTGTGACATTTGAGTTTGAATTAAGAGTTTCATTGATTTTCTCTATCTGTATCATTGTTCAATATTTAGTACTACTATTAATTTTTATTATACTCCGTATAAGAGATTAAGTATTATATAAATGTTAGATAAAATTAAAAATATAGTAGTGGTGGTGACTGGTGAGTGATGGGTGAATGATGTGGGGTACAATATTATGTCTGATTTATAACCTTAAATGGGCAGACATTTTCATTGTCAGCCCTCTTTGACACGTGAATAGTATTCCATATTAGGGAAGATGAGTTTAAAGTAAATCACATCCAATAGCAATAGCTTGGCCCACCCATATACTCAATTATAGAGCTGAAGCCACTCTCTTTAATTTCCTCAACTATATGTCACTCACTCTCTCCCTTTCATTTAATTACCTTTTCCTTAATTTCACTTTCCCTCCTACACCCACTACTTTTCTTTCTTTTTTCTTGGAATATTTTTATTCTATTAATTAAAGCGTTTTATCTGTTGAGGTAGAAAGTAAATAGTCCCGTGAATTAAAATACTCCTACTATAATTAATTACGTACTGAGAGCAACGCTTCATTAATCCATTCTTTAAATGTTAATATTTATATCAGTATATGTAATGCTAATTGATACATATATTTACGTCATTTTGTATATCTAGAGGGATTGTGATAGAAAATGTTGAGTGTACAAAGAAATTCTTATTGTCGGCCTGATCAATTGCAAAATTAGGATACATCTTTTGTCAATTTTTGCCTAAAGTATATATGTCGTACAAATTCAACTTGTGTTGTCACCAAGTTGTAGCCTGTGAACCCACATCGTATATATGCATTTAAGAAATAAAGCTTGGTTTTTATATATAATCAACCAATTCTCAATACAAGGCAAAATGTAATAGTAGTAGTACTAAATTAAGAGTGGATCAAAATTGCTTGGATTGCTTGCACAGTTGCACGCATAGTGCATAAGTCTCCATCAAAATTGCTTCTTCGTCATATTTAAATTTGGGCTGCGAATTTGTAGATAAGATAGTGCTTGAGAAATGTTGAATATGCCTCCACTAAGGGCTCGGCTGGTACGTTTGTAACTAAGTAACATAGATGTATGGTTAATGGGTTTTCCTGAATTCATAGGCAGCATTTTCTATTGTTTGGTTCAGCCCAACTATATATAGAAAGTAGGTCTTGTAATTTCCCCCAACAAAGAAAAAACACATTTGATTCTATGCTATTTCACTTTTCTTAGTGTTTTTATTTATACATTAAATATTAAGCATGGTTCATTGCATAATCAACTTTTGAAAATGGGAATGCAACTAAACGTATAAAGAGTGTGATTCAATATTCAAAAATTAAATTTCTAGGAACAAATGAGCTCGAATTAATCCTCAATTACCTACTTATAATTAAGATGCATGATGTAATTCACAAAAAGGCTAAAATGCAATATGGTTCTCTTTTAAAATCTAAGGGCAATACAAAAAAGACTCAAGAGTTATCAAAATATAAAACTAAACCATCTAAATTATTAAAAATAATAAATGCATTACCAACATATTATAATTCTTCCGAATTCCGGGACCATATATATAAATATCTAAACGTGTGTACAATTTCTTATTATGTCGTATGTTACAATAGAATAAATAGGTTATGTTGTATCACATGTTTGAGTTTAGTAATCCAGGAAAACGTGCAATTAAAATAATAGAGGAAAAAATATGTGTATTATGAAGGCGAATATAGATTAGGTGGTGTTTAAAGAGAGACAAAAGATGGTCCCTTTAAAAAACATGAAACATCGGTAAAACGTGAGAATGTTGCTCAAGTGAGCTGGTGGGAGAGCTACCTGAGATTTCAACAACACGTTCATGGGTATTTTCGTCATTTCGATTGCCCGGAGAAGTGACAATTCGAGATTTAATAAAAGGGATGAGTGGGGTTTTGAAATAGACCAGGATTAACCCTCTTGTCTAAAGTATTATGCCCACGCTCCAAAGCTGAAACCTTTATTTTTTAGTATTCTTTTTGTTTTTTCAATTTGAACAAACTGGATTGACATTTAAAGAATTTCTTAAATAGGCGAATTATAAATTTCCGTTTAGAGATAAGTGGGGAGGTTTTTTTTGCGACAAAATCAAAACCACTCTTTTAGGTAAACAGACAAAAATACCCTTATCGACTACTGTTCAATCATGTAACCAAATTAATTTTTAAATATTCGTGCAGCAAATATTAAAGACACATATAGTGATGTATTGCATGTCCAGCTATAAACCACGTTTAAGCATGTCAAATATGAACTATTTCAATGGATTACATGAAACAGCTGTAGAAATTAATACCACTATTGAAGCCTTGAAAATGATATGCTACGCGACATGGTTTCGAAAGTTAACATATCAGTATACATATGGGCTTTGAAATTGGGTCAATCACCTTAGGTCCATGGGCCCAAAAACTACGCCTCGCAAAAAGATGATATCTTTGCACATGACATGAGGATATATAGTAGTGAACACATTGGTAATTCCGTAATGTAATGATACTAATTATGTGTAGATCTAAAACCAATCTGGGTATACACATTTAGGAAAAATTTTATTTACTAGTACTTCCTTTCAAAGGAGTGGGATATGCCAGCCATATATTGGGAAACAGAATCCAGCAAATATATGATTACCACTAATTATAAACAAAAGTAATGTAGGCAAAAAAATTGTGTACAAAAATGAGTGATTTAGTTGCAGGCAAGAATGAGTGCAGAGTCATATTATCATTAATCCAGTTCAGTTACAGTTATTCTCATTCTCTAATCTCTATTGTAGAGAGGTTGAAGCTTAAAAGTTAATGAACACACATGATAATTGACAGAGAGAGAAGCATTGATGATGAAGGAGGCAGAGCAGAGCTGCAGCTAGTCCCACATGAAAGAGAGAGTTTGATGGGATGATCCAACATTGTGGTGAGGAAAATGCAAGGTGGTTTGATGATAGTCGATGGCGGGAGGGGGTGATGACAGAAGAGAGAGAGCACCATCACACTCCATCATCACATTTGGTGATACAAAGCTGCTGCTTCCCAGTTGATGACCTGCTGCTGTGTCCAAGTAGCTGACCTGCTGCTGCTGCAACACGCCTCCTATTTCATTCCCGTCGTTCACTACCACCCCAGACCAAGGGTATCCCATCATACCAGATACTATCTGTGGCTCGCTGCTGAATGACACGAGCCTTTCCTCCATTCGAGTAGAGCTGCGTGTTTGGGCCTTCCTCCGCCTCCTGTTGTGCCCATCAAGCCGCTTCCTGCAGCTGCGTTTTCCCTCGTCAAACTCCACCAGGGAGTGGAACCTATTCAACAACAGCATGTCAACCATATCATATCATATCCCTCCAATTAACATATCTACACTAATCACAAATATTATATGCATGAATGAATGGTTGATTTACCTGCTGCACTGCTGGCAAAAGCGCTGCTCTCGACCCCCAATCGTCACCTTTGGGGTCTTCGAGTGAGCTTCACAGACCTTATGCCGCCTGTGATAGTCTCTGCACGCGCTTAAATCAGCGCTGCATCCGTCCACCAAGCAATGAGCAACAATTGCAGGGGCCTTGGCCCTTTTTGAGGGTGACTCCATTCCTAACAAACTTGATCTCAAACTCTTCTTTAATCACTCTACTTCTCCTTTTTTCTCCCCCAAGCAAAAACACAAAACAAAAGACACGAATCCACTCAAACCACTCTGTTACAAACATTCACTTACTTCAAACCACCTTTGCTCCCCTCAACCAACATTCTATTCTCCTGCTACATATACTAATGCAAGTTACATAACTACCATACCATAGAGAATAGTGAAATGAATATCAACATAACAATAACAATGGTCACCAACTAAATAATTGTAGTACTAGTATTTCAAACAATAGAGAAACAAGGTTAGCATGTTTGAATTCCTAACTAAATTGTAATTGTGCATCCATAAAAGGCATAACTGTTTGTTTTCTTAGAGCAGAATCTTTAAAATGGTAACATATCTCACATACCACAACCAAACAACTATAGCTCAAGGAATCTGGAGAGAGAGTGATAAACTGATAATAGAAACAAAAAACTTGCTTGGCCAAGTTATGAAAGCCACACATGAACAGTGAACCCCAGCTCACAACTTGTTTTATAAAAGCAGAAAACTAAAGAACTCAACACCATTTTCTGTAAAGAAAGCCACAATTATTTTCTACTCTCGAACAATAGTACTACTTACTCAATTATAGCACATATGGTAATTTGCTGCAAGAATGATCTATACTAGTTGATTCAAGGATTCTTGATGAGGGTTTACAACTAGGAAATGAGTGCGTAAAGTGTAAAGGGACAAAGCGAGAGAGTGGGGATTGTTGTACCTCAGAAATCAAACAAAGACTTGAAATAGGAAGCCAAGAAAGTGAAATACTTAAGGAAGGGAAGAAATAATAAACAAAGACTTACGGACAAGTGCAAATGGTATAGGTTGACTAAGTCTTTCCATCCATCCATTCATTCTCTGACAGCGACTCCATTAATAGAGATGACACAATGAACAAAGCATTGCACAATAGTGTTTGTAGGAGAGAGAGTTGAGAAGAATAGCAGTAGTTATTATAGCTGCAGAGTAGGGCTGTGGGCTGTGGGGTTGGGTTGGAAAGAGCTATCAATATAAATGAGCCAGGTGTAGATTGGAGATAGAGGCATTATGAGTACAAAATAAAATAGTCTTCAATATGTGACATAATTATTGGAGAAGAATAAAATCTTGTATTCAGATTCATCACCAAGAACCAAATTTTAATTTCCCTACTACATCAACATATAAATGAAGAAAGACCAAATTTAAAAGTAAAAGTCTTGCACATATCCACAAAGCAAGAAAGATGCCAGAAGGAAAGATGCAGAAATGGTTGTATTTGTATGAGAGTGTGTTTTACTTTTAGAGATGTGTGCTCTCCTGACAAACTTAGCATATTAGAGCATCAATTACCAGTTTGACTAATACACACATTCCTTTTTTGGGTAGTAGCCTTGTAAGAAGTGATTAAATTACTAAATTTTTAGATTAAGAAAATGAGTTTATATGCCATGAACATGTTAGTTGGTTAAAAAGGAGAGAGATAAACCATACATAAAATGAGTGGCAAAGAATGGAACAGAGTGTAACCTTTCTCTTTAATGTAATGTGAAAAAATCTAAGTGGTAGTACTACAAATCAATTGATGATTGGATTTTGTCTATCTAACTTATTCTACTCTCTTGTCTAATTTCATCTAGCATTTGCTGCCATATTTCCTACCAATACTATGACATGATATTGCCTTCCCAAAGGAGCATTTCACAACAATTTAGGTCTTCTTACTAAAAAAGAGATTAAGAAGTTATTTGATGCCAATTATAGTAATAGGGCCTAATGTATACATAATCATTTTAATATAATTTAAACTATATTTGCATCAATGTATGGAACTAAGAGCATTAGCAACGCAGCACTACTGACCGTGTTGCAGGAGAAGAAGCACAAAGTGCTTACAAGCAACCAAGCACAAATGAGAATGACGCACTTCACTAACGCAATGCGCCATTCTCGGCTAATCATTGTGCACGTCGTGCCCATAAGTGTAAATAAATTGCAGGCGTCTTGAATTTTTTTTGTACTCCATTATTCATGTGCATGAAGCCATGAGTATGTCCTAGATGAGTTATTCTCCCAACAATACAATCAAAAAGCTTTTTTATATCGTTTTCCAATCAATAACTCGTTTAGGACATGCCCGAATTATTTCCAATTCTTTTAAGTTGGCCTATTTATATTCATCATATTGGCATCAATATTATCATTCATACACAAATTTTTTGTAAGTAATGTTAATAATTGATAATGTAGTGTCATGATTGAAATTAAATTATTGGAGTGACTGAAATTCGAAAAATGGGTTTGTTAAATAACCGACTCTCAAAAGTGGAAAATTGTTATCTTTGAATTCAATTCCAGAAATAGGAACACAAATTTGTGAAGTAACGTGTGATGGCCTGTAAATTATGGTCCACATAATTCCATGGATTTTCAAATAAATTTGCTACAAGTTTGAATCTTACACCATGTGATGGTGTCATCCTACCTACTAATTAACTTATAGTAATGATTATATTACAAATCTTTTTTTGTTTACATCTTTTTATTTTTTATTTTTTACAATCAAGGGCTATGAAAAAATGGGTCAGGTACAGAATCATCTTTTTATAATTTAATTTCAGAAGCGTGGATTATCGATTCATTTATAATTTTATGACTGAACTACGTAAATGATACCTGATCTTTCACTTTCGCACAAAAATGGTACCTGATCTTTATTTTATATCGTTTTTGGTATCCAGTGACAAAAATAACCCTAGGTACCAAATATGTGATTTTTTTTCATGGAGGATATTTTTGGAAATTTCCATTAAATAGTACTCTCTCCGTCCCATAAAAGTTGAGTCGTATTCCTTTTTAGTCCGTCCCAACAAAGTTGAGTCATTTCCTTTTTTAACTAAAGACAAAACATCTAATCACTCTTATTTTATTCCATCATTTACTTTACTCTCTCTTATTTTTCCTACTTTTTTCATCTCTCCTATTTATTTAATATAAATTCTTAATCTCCGTGCCCAAAAGTTTTGTCTCAACTTTTATAGGACGGAGGAGTACCAAATATGTGATTATTTTTTCTTCCTTTCTTCTTTCTCTTTTTCTTCTTCTCTCTTTTTTCTTCATTTTCTTCTTTCTTTTTAGTATTTTATCTTCCTTTCTTTTATCTTTTTTCTCCTTAGTTTATGTTTCTTCTTCCTTCTTTTTTCTTCTTTCGTTTTAGTGTTATATACATACATCTAATTGCATTCATAATATAAATAAAAAACAAAAATACCTAATTAAATTAATTATATAAAGTAACTAAATCAATTGAATATTTTATATTAAATTATTTTATACTCATTTTAAGGTTGAAACACATAACTAAAAATATTCAACTTTTTATATCATTATGAATACAATTCACAATGTTAAATTTTTATTAAGGCTATATTGATTAGTTAATAATTTAATGTAAAATAATAATAATAATTATTACATAATATTATGTGATTCATAATTTATATAATTATACTACAATTATTTATTAATTACTATCGATTTTTAGTATTATAACAATAATAATCTATATTGATTAGTTACTAATTTAATGTAAAATAATAATTATAATTATTACATAATATTATGTAATTCATAATTTATATAATTATACTACAATTATTTATTAATTACTATCAATTTTTAGTATTATAACAATAATAATTAAATATAATTATAACTATAATTATATTTAAGTATATTTGAATGATATTAAAAATGAATTAATTATTAATTTATAACATCAAAATAATAATATTAATATTGATTAATAATAATAGTATAAAAAATTAGGAGAATGAGAGAAGATATTATAATATCACTTTTGGTACAAATTTTATGTATGCCCAAAATACCCTCTATGACATAAATGGGAAAATATATTTGTTTAAAGGGCATTTTGGGAAGAAAATTGCATCAGGTACCAAAAATGTGATTTATAAGTACCAAAAACGATATAAAATAAAGATCAGATACCATTTACGTGCAAAAGTGAAAGGTTAGGTACCATTTATGTAGTTCACTCTAATTTTATTAATTAGTTTCTGGTGGCGTAGCTAATTACATCAAGTTGTTTCCACCGGCAACGTACTAGCGCCAGTAGCTAACACAAAATATCAAAACCAAACTATTCTTTCAACCTCAAATGGACAAAGACAAATAGTACGTTTGTACCTTCATGTAACAATAAACACATGCAAGTATTAACATCCACTCCCTAATTAATAATGTTGGCTAGTTTTTTGATAAATATATACTGTTAAAACGCACCTAACTCAATAGTACTAGTACGTATATTGCTGTCAAATAATTGATAAACCACAAGTAAAAAGTTTGAAGTTTTTTTACGTAAAATATACAACAGTAATTTGTTTAGTAATTCAATATAAGTAGCATAAAAAACAAAAGAATCCTCTTGATTTTTGATGTACTATTTGTTAAATTTAACCAAAATTGAAGATTGTGATTGATTTTTATGTCATAATTATATAATAAATATTTTCATCTCCATCAGCCTAACTCTATATTTGATCTATTTTTCCCTTTTGTATTGCTATTTATATCTGTACTAATCGACAAGCTAAATTACTTTCATGAAATGGGAATGTACAGAAAGTTGAAAATAAGTATTTCCTAATTATTTTCTCTGGCGTCCATAATAGTGACATTTTATAAGCCCTTGATCTATTTCTTGTTACTTCTGCTTAATACTAAAACCTTTCCCTTTTTACCCATTATTATCCCACAGAACGTGTAATTTTTTTTTAACCTTTCTCTTTATAATACTCATTGTTTACAAACAGAAAAAAATTCAATTACCCTCATTTAGCCTATTATGAAACACTTTCTTCACTGGCACTACTGTATTTAACTTTTTATTATTAAAAATTCATACAATATCCTCAATAGTATACACTTCTTACTTAGTATGGAGGGAGTAATATTTTACAATATTAAAGTGTTGATATACTAATAGTACTACATTTAGTAACATTTTTTTATTTTATTAACAAATTTAATCGTTTAGGAAAACAAGCATTGAGATTTAATGTAGCACTTAGTATTTACTATTGAAAATCAATACGTCAGAAAAGTATATTTTCGAGATGACTCATACTTTTTATACAGGAACTTGTTCTTATTTCATCAATTTTCTTCATATACACCGTTCACGTGTACTAAAACTCATAACTCCCTTCAATAAATATATTGTGTACTAGAGAATAATTTTCAACTTTATATATATCCTCACATGAGTATCTGAATCGCCTTTCTCAACAGGCTACTTACTGTATTATATTACAACTCAAACCAAACAAATGAAACAAACAATTGCAGATAATTTTGTAAGGGCAGCGGATTAAAGCAGTAAAAGATGATTAAAATTCGAGTTTTTTATTTATTTATTTATTTACCTTTCCCCCATTAGTTTCTAAAAAATAGTTCCATCACTTAGCAGAACTTGACCAAGTATTTAAAGAGCTAATTCTGTGATATACACTACAAAATTCGGGTGATCAATACATAATAGGCATTGCATTGCCGTATATAGGAGGAGAATGCTAGGAGATAATCCTCCTCGAATCTACTACTACTATTTTACTACTCCATATCCTAAATGGTTTCTGTTATTGCAATCTACAACATACTCTACTTGGCAGATGGCACCGCACTGCGGCTTCTTGACAGCAATGAAAACCCTGAAAATCTTCCGAACAAACCACTAGATGTGTTGTCTATATTTGTATCCTCAGAAGCACGAATCCCATTTGATCCCAGAGGAACACTACTCACGTCCGACACTCCAACATCATCTGATGTTCCATATAGCTCCTGCAAAAGACAACATGAGAGGATGCATGGCAAGGCTACAAAAGTATAGAGGTTAACAAAGGAAAATTCATCACCTTGAGGCCTGAAGCAGTAGGCAGAAATGCAGCCTGTTTCTTAAGAGATCCATTAGCAGTAGATGGTGATGGTGGCTGGCCTAAAGCCTTGATGGGCAAAGAAACGCTCTGAGAAGGGCAAAGAAGTAAGCTACATAACTTGGTACACACTTAAGTATTGTATCTACTGACACTACATATGAGTATGACTGATAATTTACCCTTGACGGAGATACGTTTGGCAGTTCAAGGGCAGGCCTGGAGGAACTAGATGCTCCCTGCACAGTACACATTACACACATTAATATATGTAGATAGAAAAGATGGATATAATATTCTTGCCTCAATTTGCTCCATGCTTTTGCTGTTTTCAAGATTCCATGCATAGCCAACCAAATTTTCCACTCCAGAGTTCAGTTGATTCTGCATAGATGTTAAAAAATTAACTATCATTACAAACAAGAACAATACCTATCTAAAACTAGGAGACGGAATGCTGGAGGTCATAGTTAACTGTACCTGTCTCACTTCTATCCTGCTAATCTTAGTTTCCTGTGAAAAGAAAGGTTTAACCTTTAGTTTCTGACCAACCAAACAAGCATAGATAACCATCACTAAATTAGAATAATACTCAAAGAGAGACACATTGATGTAATGAGTGGGTAGATATTAGTTACCAGTGACCGCACTACATGATGAACAGTTTGGAATTTTGAATCAATCGATTTCACATTGCCTCGCAGTTCAGACACCTGTGCAAATTGCAGTCGGTAACTTTACAGGGTTCAGGAGAAACAAGTAATAAACCAAAGCCACCAAAAAGTTGCTCGTTTTTCCTAACCTCATCTTTCGTTGCTGTTGTATGGTCGCCAACCTCATCAATTTTACAATCTACTCGGTCAATTCTTGAGGACAGATGGTTTTTAGTGACCTGCAAAGTTAAAGAAAAGTTCATCCAGGCACGGAAATGATACTACACATCAATGACATAGCACTTTCCAGATCCATTGCATTTGCAATGCATTCCAGGCAATAAATTGCTTAACTTTTATATCCTTGTAAAGCACATAGAAAGACTACAAGATAGTAGAATTTAGAAAGCCGATAAGACACTCTAGGACAAAGGATCATATGCAACAAATTATCAGCAGGGAACGTAATATTAGCACAAACGCCATCACTCAAATGCAATACTTTCCGAGCAATACAAAAATAAGGTACATAAAGCTTCAGTATTTATGCACAGGTTAACAAATACATATGTAATCATCAGTATACACGTGCTTGTGAATAATTGCTAAGAACTTTAACAAGGAGTATGAATTATTCAGTTATAGAGGTAAAAAATATGTACTTGCTACATCCAGGTCATCAAAAACCAAAGAAACTAAGTATTATGTTGCAAGAACAAATAAATAGTGAAGAAACATTATGAAATTAACATATTATAGATGACTAGAATATATAAAAGCTTTAGATGATGGAATTGATCTTCTTGAAAGAAAAGAATAACAGTCAGCATTGGAACAGGTAACTCCAGACATGCTATCACAACTATAAACAGAACTGATGATTAAAAGCTTACCGAAACTGAAGAGTAAACAGTCTCAAGTTGTTTAGCTACAGAAGAACATGCATCATTCAAGCCACGCCTAGTTGCAAACATCATATCAGAAATCTTCCAACCCTGAAAGTGGATAAATATTTATAAGTGGCGCCAATCACCCAAGAAAGTAGAGGTGGTGAAATCCCCATGAAGTACATTAAGGTTTCCATATGCAACATGACGTTACAAAGTGCATAGTCAGTAAAAAAACAACAGTCTGTGTATAACCATGCATATTTCCCATCCTAACAGAGTAAACAGTTTTTAAGAGATGTAAATATTTATATACAAGCACTCCATTGCACAAGATACACATAAGTGAATAAATGTTCTAAATGGAAATTACATCTCAAGTTATGCTATCAAAAGAATGACACTACTACGTTTACCAAGAAAGCAACTTGTCAAGGATTATAAGATAAAGCAATATTTAAACCTAGTTATTGCAAATACAGAATAAATTGCCATGGCAGATGTTCCACCATGTGTAAAGAATTGAATTAGCAACTAATAAAACTGAATCAAGATACATTGATTCTCTCTGTTACGAGATAATGACAAGCTGGCTTGCTTAATTGCATTTAGTTGTATAAAAATATATTGCTGTGCAATGGCCAGTGAGTTTAATAAGGGATCTGGTCTTATGTTGTACCTATGAGTACAGAATTTTTTCAATTGCACAAACAAAAATTTAACCTAGAAGCAAGCTGACAAAAAAAGAGGCAAAAGTTCAAGAAATATATGAAAGACAGTCCTTTAAAATCAGTGTTACATTAGAGAAGAATATATATGAAATTACCTTCCACCAAATGTAGCCATATCCAACAACTACAGCAATAATTACTATTCCATATTTCCCAGACGCTGTAGAAAGTACGAGAAGATATAGTCAGCAAAATTAGAGCATTGGCAATTTCATGAAAGATGCACACATGAAAGAATCTCATAAAGGAATCAATGAGCTTTTATGTAGAAGAGTGCACTGTGCTTTACCAAGATGATTCTACTGCATGCAAACAAACTGCTACATAAAGAAAAAGGTGATATCATATAACTCAAAAAGATGTCAGCAGGAAGAGCAAAGGCAGTAAATAGGATGTGCTTGGTGACATATAAAGTACAAAGATATGAGGATTTCACCCCTAGGAGATACATCACACCGTTCAAATACAGCACCCATTGAGTACAAAATAACATAAATCATGAAGATTTCACAACAAAATGGGATAGATTTGCTATCATTTTAGCATGTACTGTGACCTGATCGTTCTCCAGTAACAATTGTAACAGATCTATTTGATGCCAAGAATTGTAGCTCTTCTCGAAGGCTGTTAACCTGAGAGAGTCAAAACTCAAATCAGTTCATCTGCCAACAGCTTTTATCATAAGCATTCATGGAATAATGATGTAATATGACCACAAAGATGGCAAGTCAAAGTGAACAAAACATAGTGACAAGTGTCAACTATGTACCAAAAGAAGACCTGAGGTAATAAAATGATACCATAGCAACTACAATACAACATTCTCTTTTCTCTCCATTTTGAATCTATTCAACTTAGTAACTCTGTATCATAGAGAAAGGGCTGCATAATTTTCTAGGCTATGCTATAGATACTTGATCCTTTCTCCGCCATCGAAGTGATCAGCAATTCTCTAATATCAATATTCTTTTACACTCATTAGCCAAGCCCGACCAGGATAAGTGAACAAAGAACAAACATAGTAGTCTAACTATAAGAAGATGTGACTCATGAGATAAGAACAAGAACAGTTAAATAGACCAAAGACCAAATTAATTCCAAACCTGTTGCATCAAAGAATCATTTCGCGGTTTGGTTCGGGAAGCAGCAGGACCATCTTGTTTAAGTTGCTTGAAAACGATCTGCCAGTTAATGCAAGAGCAATAAAAACAAGAGAACCGAAAGTTTCAGTAGGTCTTATAATCCGCACTCAGTCGAATTCCATATAAACTTCCAAAGTAATAGTACCTTAAATGCACCAGAGAAAAAATCAGAAACATTAGGCATCCGGCCCTCTTTGGCGAGAACCGATCCCACAAGGCCTGCAAATGTTGTTGAGTCTCCTCAGTAAAACATTTTGTGATGAATAATCATAACCAATTCCAAAAATACATTTCACAGCTAGAATTAAGCAAATACATGACTTAAAGGTATGTATCGGTTCTGTTCTGCCAACAAATTATGTCGAGCTATATACAATAATATAAAAGCAGCAACGAGTAGGTGGTGAAGGTAGAGTGGGGGGAGGGGGAACCATTACAACTACCAGCTCATTCAACCATTATTTGTCACAATATATTCCAAAATCAACCAACTCGAAGTTGGAACAGGAAAGTATCCAGAATATAGCAAACGCTAAACATCAATCAACAACTAGAGCAGTGGCAATTGATCAAAAAGTCCAAAAACTATCAGTCAAACACAAATATATAAGAAATCAGAAGAGACATGATAGAATGAGAGGTGAAAGAAGCAATTGACCTGCACCAACGATGAGCGAGAGCTTGCCGAGAGAAAGCGCCATCGGAACTCGGCATAAAAGCAGTTGCGATTTTTACAGAAAATTAAATTAAAAACCGGAACATTTATAAATTTTGGACGAAAAACGGAATCCAGAAAAATAAGTGATGCTCCTGGAGCTTCTGGTGATTGGGATTGTGAAATTGAGCAGCTTCGTTAACGAAACCCTATTCAGTATTAGAACGGCTGAAACCTTATTCTATGGACTCTCCATTAATTTTATGATTAAATAAATCGATGTACATCTAATGCATGCTTTTTAATGTTGAAACACATAACAGTTTCATTTTTTATTTGAAATCATAATTACCAATTGGTGATCCAAAGAAAGTATACTTGACAGAGGTTTACGGTGTTGATCACGGTTAGTGGATACACATTATATTATACTCCCTCCAAATTCAAAAATAAAAACATTTAAAACAGCAAATGTTTTAATACATAATTGATAAAGTACGAAGGACGAAGAAAAATGAGTAAACAAGAGAAGAGAGGAAAAAAATAGTGAAAGTAAAGTTTGTGGACGGTGGAGTACATGTCCAAAAAATAGAAAGATTCTAAATTTTTTTTTAAAGAACGATCCAAAATGAATATAAGTCTCTATTTTTTTTTGGATTAGATCGTCTTTTTATACTTTTAGGAAATGGGCCCAGCAGAGCCCATAAGATACCCTGGAGAATTTTCAACAAAAAAATTACTACTTCTTACACCAATCCAGCTGCGCTTGGGCGACGCCAGGCACGTTAGTAAAACTATTGCAACATTTTAAAATCATGATAATTCATACTTTGATTGAAAATTAACCAACCAGTAAAAACTCAATACCATAAATTCAGTGAGTCGAAAAATAGAAAAAAAATCAGTAAATCGAGTAATAGAAAACTCGATTCTTTTATGAGTACAACGAAATGTTTTCCACAGGTAAGACACAAGATGTAGAGATTGAAAACAAATAATAGTATAATCCGAGTAAATTCACATATAGATCGATCTAAGTCTTGACATATACTAACACTCCTAATATGTAATTATGATTATAAAGAAGTGTAAATCTGCATTTGACTAAGAATGTGGTCAAAATTGTCGGTTGATTTTTGGATTGGATGAGAATGGACGCCTTCATATGTTGTCACCACAACACCTTCATCTTTGGAAACCCTTTGCACTTGTTTCTTCACGTTGCAATCTTGATGCGTGCATCTATAGTAGCTTCTGCACACACAAAAAATAAAATATCAATATTTCAAATGCAGAAACTACTTTGAGATAAATTTTGATCTTAATATATTATATTAGTACTATAAAAAGAAATATCATTTAACTTTAGTATAAATAATACAAGCCCCAATACTCTAAAAGTTATCAAAATGTTAGTACTCCATAACTTTGACAAATAAATGACTACGGAATTAGAGATGACGAAATATAAGGCTAAACCTAGTTATTATCAATAAAATCCAGAGTTTTATTTAAGTAGTAGGACTAGTAACAAGCTATGAACTAACCTTCAGCTTCTATATTCACGATTTTAATGGAGCTGACCGTGATAATAATAAATGAAACCAAGTACATGTATTTATAACTTAATAATGTACATAGTTGCTTCAGTTAATTACCTACTACTTCTTTAATTTACTGAAACTTGAACCGCATCTTAAAAATAATTGAACAATAAGAACAAAGTAATTAATACTCCTAGTTATAAGCATATATAATTATTATTCACTGATAACTATCCGCAGACTCTACTAAAAATGGAAATGAAAAATTAGAAAAAATTAGATAGAAATTAGAAATGAATTAAGAACCTGGGAAATCTATTGTTCTTGACTGCCTTCTGACCATATTTCCTCCATCTATATCCATCATCTAGTATATCAACTTGGCTTCTCGTTTGAAAGGCAAATCTAGGTCTTCTGCTCTTCTTCTCCCCCTTTTTCTCCACCGCCAGACTGCCTCC
>NC_062966.1:15567649-15606864 GCF_023119035.1 Salvia hispanica
AAGTTACTACCATTGAATTTAAATCGTAAGTTACTGCCATTGAGATTGAGATTTGATGGTAAGCTCCTTTCATTGTTATGCTTTAGTTGTACATATTTACTCATCTTATACTTCACCACATAATAATTTTTTAGAATCTAAAGTATCAATTTAATCTTCTTTTATACATGTAAATATGATACATAAGTTAATTCATTAAATATTTATGTATATTTAAGTTATTTTCATTGATTTTTTACATAATGTTCCTTTTTAAAATTAATTAACTATAAAAGACTGCATAATTATGTCCACCAAATTTTGTCTTCTTGATTTATTAACATAATCTCATTTTAACTGTATAAAAATAAGACTGTAATCCTTAATTTGAATCCCCTTATAAAAATATTTTAATATATTTTAGTTTATTTAATTTCATACTGAATTTTATACTTTTTTTTCTAATGTAGAAATTCCACTAGACCGTCTTATTATTATTAACTACCTTTACATAATGCAATGCTAAAATAATAATTTACATAGTTAATTTGTTGTGTGCAATACAAACAAAATTTAATTTATGTATATATCAATAAAAAAGAAAATAGTCTCACAAAATAAATGTGTTTAATTTTAAATATATATATATATATATATATATACATAATAAAATTTTCACATTTAATTGTTTATAAAAAGTAGTATTGCCCTGGTTCTTTGGTTGATTGCACAATCTTAGGATGATACTATTATCTTTTACTTTCTAATACAATTTGCCATATAAATACAATTTATAGGGAAAATAACAAACATTTTTCTATCCCAGGTTCTTATTTCTCTCTCTATATTCTTAGAGGGACTTTTTTTTATCTCTCTACAATTTCTTCTGTCTAATTTATTGTTCATTTGAAACGGAGGGCATCTCCAATAATGATGCAAAACTCATCTTTGGGGTAGAATTCGCCTCAAAATAAAAGCAAGGACATATCTGGAGAGTTGTTGATGGTTGAAGAACTTAGGAAAAAAAAAAAGACATAAAGTTGACATGTGTAAGAAAAGAGTAAAAGTTGATGTGACAAAAAAGACAAATAGAAGTACCATCATGCATTTTCATTCACCTATTCCTCATAACTATTGCTAAATATCAACTTTTAAATATAGAGACAACAAATTATACATAACAAGGTTTTTTCCCCAAAAAAATGAGCGTGACTTCTAATATAACAAGTATTTCCCTCCTAAAAAAAGAGCAGGTTTTCTCTCTAAAAAAAGAGCAAATTTTTCCCCCCAAAATAATGGGAGGAATTTCCCTCCTAAAAAAAGAGCAGATTTTCCCTCCCAAACAATGTGAGAAAACTTTTATCATTTTTCAGAGCTAAAAATATAAAATTTGAATTTTAAGAGCCAAAACTCAACTAGAAGTTGCCCTATAAATATTCATTCCAACAACAAACATTTCTTAATCCTAAAATCAAGGATAGTGAATATTTTTATGAATTTAAAAATTAAGTCAAAATGTACTACACAAAAAATAATTAGGACCTAGATCAGTGGCGGTTCATAAAATAAATTCAAAAATAACAAATTCATTTATATTCAAGTTTCCATTAGATATATATATTTTTAATATTTAAATAATCAAAACTTTCATTTATTTAATTTAAAATACACATTTTTTTGTTTAATTAGTTTATCCCTCATTTCGGTAATATGTCTTTTCTCCTTTTTTTTCTTTTCCTCCTCAACTTTATTTCTTATTTTCGTCGCAAATCATTTAATCTATTTGATGCAATGAACTAATTTATAACTCTCCTTTCTTTATAAAATTTAATCTATTTGATGCAATAAAAATTTATTACTCTCCTTTTTTTATAAAAGTGCAGCACAAACTCACACTAAACAACTTTTATATGATAAAGCATTGTGCATCTTACGACGAATCATATAGTAAATTATTAAAAAAAAAATAAAGATGAACATATATAAATTACGTTTATAATGTATTTAAACTTTGAACTGAATTAGATTTGAATAACATAAATTATTTTTATATTTAACCATAGTATTTTATAAACATAAGAATGCACGAAATGATATGAAAATTTTATAAAAGATTTAGATTTTGAGTTTGATTACAAATATTTATATTAAATCTATTTTTTTTTAAAAAATTTGCAGCAGATATTTAATTTAAAAAGTTATTCTTTTTACTAAATTATTAAAAAGAATTAGTTTGTTGGACAGTGATAAATTAATGATATTGAGAATAGGAATCTAAAATAGAGGGATTTCTTGAAGAAAAAAAGGAGGGGGGAAATGTGTTCACTTTAGAGCAAAAAAAAATTAAAATCTGAAATTTAATCTAATGTTGTAGAGGGATTAAATGATCAAAATTTGAAAGTTAAAAAAGGCTGAATTGAATCAAGAAAATATAAATTATAGAGTAAAAATGGCCGACTGTGGTTAGGAAGACAAGAATGGTTTTCAAACAAATGTTAAAAATTTAATATTATTATATTTCAGAATTATCTAAATATTTTTTCCTTGTATGTCAACAAATATTAATGATGAGTATAAAAAAGTCTACAAAATTAATGCAAATAACACATATATCAATGATGCATATTCCAAACA
Source organism: Salvia hispanica (assembly GCF_023119035.1). Taxonomy (NCBI): domain Eukaryota; kingdom Viridiplantae; phylum Streptophyta; class Magnoliopsida; order Lamiales; family Lamiaceae; genus Salvia; species Salvia hispanica. The sequence continues at coordinate 15,570,263 of NC_062966.1, forward strand.
ACAAATCTATTCCAAAAAGTTTTCTCTATTCTCAATGTATTTTCCTATTTCCAATTCACATTGCAGAGGCTATAATGGCCAATGATGGATTGGCTCAATGAATTCATTTGCATTTTATTTCTCACCATTATATATTTATTTTGATTAAATTTTTATAATAATAATATTACGTGAAATATTTATTATTGCATAATAAAAATTGATATTTTTATGTAATTTTATTTTGTGTGTGAAGTTAAGAGAGTAAAATAAGAGAGAAAAAATAAAATAGAGATAAGAGTGTTTCCATTTTTAGTGTTGTCTACTCAATTAATGTCATATTCCTAATAGTAATCACACGTATATCAATAATGCATATTCCAAAAAGTTTTCTCTATTCTCAATGCATTTTCCTATTCCCAATTCATATTGCAGAGGCTATAATGACAAATGATGGATTGGCTCAATGCATGTTTGCATTTTATTTCTCACCATTATATATATTTATTTTTATTAATTTTTATAATAATAATAATAATAATAATAATAATAATAATAATAATAATACATGAAATATTTATTATTGAATAATTAAAATTGATAATTTTATATAATTTTATTTTGTATGTGAAGTGAAGAGAGTAAAGTAAGAGAGAATAAAATAGAGATAAGAGTGTTTCCAAAATATATGTAGTAATGCTTATATGATTAGCAAGTAATATTCTTAATGCATATTTTCCTATTCCCAATTCACATTGTATACATTTGCATATTCCAAAAAGTTTTCTCTATTCTCAATGCATAATTTGTTACCAATTAATCAATTTGGTTCAATGTATAGATTTGCATTTTATTTAGGTTTTATGCAAAGCTTCTTAAAGAAGCTGTATAATTGATGTAACTTTTGGACTTTTTTTGGGATAAAGGTAAGGGAGATTGGATTCTTGGGATGAGACCCATACTGTTATATATGTTGTTGGTCTGACCTACCATCTCACTCCTTCATTAATAATTTTATTATTGTTTAGTGTACATTAATCGGTTAAACATAAGATTATTAGGTAATTAATATTGATGGCATTATCAAATACTCCAAAAAAATACATTAATTAGATAATAATGATGGTATTAATCAAACTATTTCTTAGATTTTAATCGTTTAAATAGTTTATTAAATTTTGTCAAAAATTAATTAAGAAAACAAGTAAAAATTTGTAAACTATGTGTAATGCTATGTACTTTATATCAGGTATGGTCATGTAAATTAAAAATCGTTCCACATACTAATGTAATATAAATTTAATCAATTTGGCTCAATGTATACATTTGCATTTTATTTAGGTTTTATTCAAATCTTTTTAAAGAGCTATATAATAGATGTAACTTTTGGACTTTTTTATTGTCTTTGATTGATTGTAATCAGTCAATCAATCAAACTTTTGTTTTGTACAATGGACAATTTACTTTTTATAATATGCATTCCATATTCGTTTATTTTTTATAACATGGAGTAACATTCCACATCATATGCATTCCATATTCTTAGTAAACAAAACAAATTCAAGAAATCTGGAGTAAAATTTGTGGCGTGAAAGAGGTAGTAATAACTAAGAAATAAAGGCACAACTTGGAGGAATTGAAAAGTGTCGTTGGGAGGAATTGAATAGTGTTGTTGGACTTATATAGTGAATAATGCAACCCTAAAAGTGAATTTGGGCTAGGCTAACATGTTTTGGGCCAAAAATAATTAAGGATTAACTAAACCCCACTTGAATTAATAAATGATAATTTTAAATTTAATTTGTGGCCGTGTAGAAGTATTAGTTTTAGTAAATTGAAGGTATTAGTCTTAGTAAATGTTAATTATAGTCATGTAGGAATATTAGTCTTAGTAATTAAAGGTATTAGTTTTAAAGTTTTAATTATGGCCACGTAGGTGTATTAGTTTTAAAATTTTAATTATGGCCATGTAGGAGTATTAGTTTTAGTAAATTTTATCACATACTTAAGATGACACATTTTTCTTTTTAGTTTGCCCCAAATAAGATGATACTTTTATCTTTTCTGAAAACGTTCTTTCTTCAACTAATACACTTAACCATGTTTCTCATTCCAATTAAAATATCGAGCTCTTTTTCTCTATTCATTTAAATCATTAATTGTTTATTTTTGTGGATAAAAAATTAATCTTAATAATATATAGTGATATCAAAATGTAACATTATTAACAATACTTAAATATATACTTATTCAATTAATAAAATAGTGCATCGTCCTGGTATTGAATATTTGGACAATATTTCATTAGATGGATGGAGCATATAATGATTCGAATCTAAAGTTCACATGTATCAATAATACATGATTATGTACTTATTTAATTACTAAAAATATCGTCAGTTGCGCATCGCGCCGGGGAGCAAGTGTAAATCCAACAATCCAAGGGTTTAGTAGTACATGAGGTTAGGGTATAGTACCAACTCAATAAAATAGCGTTCGCTATGTGATCGAAGTTAAATCCATCTCCAAAGGGTTTAGTAATCCATAGGGTTAGGTTGTAGTACCGACTTAGTAACATAGTTTACAATTTAACAACATTCTGCAATATATTTGTTTCTGTTTTAGTATTGTTTCGTTTTTATTTTTTTTCATTAGTTCATTAATTTCTGATGGTTTCTTATTTTGCAGATTGTAAAGGTGAAATCTTTGTTGTTTCATCGTTTGTGTTTTAGTATTTTGATTAGTTCATTTTACGCTGATGATATTTTATTTTGCAGATTATAAAGTTGAGATCTTTGTTGTTCCATTGTTTGTATTTTATTATTGTTTCCTCTTCGTTTTTCTTTGTTTTTTTTAAAATTTTATTTTATTGTTTTAACAATATCTTCACTTCTTCTGCAGTAATCGTCTTCGAGTTTTAGGCAGTTGTTCGCTATTTTTCAGTCTGGTTTTTGTATGAAGAGCTGAGAACGATTTTTATGGAGAGACAGTTTGAAGAGTGAAGGTGGAGATGGTTGAAGATGGAGATGGTTGAACATTCCGAAAACGTAGTTTGAGTTGGGAAGATGGCTCTGATAGTTGATTAACTGTGTAAATTTGTTACCCTGTATATATAGGGCAGATAGATAGTGGAATAGTGAGTAACAGTTGTACAGCTTTTGGAATGTTAAATAATTATTATTTGAAGTTCAGATAATAAAATAACATTGTTTTTGTCATGCATATTATTTTATTTATTATTAAGTGATTAGTATCTGTGTCTTTGTGTAATAAAACATTTGTATAATATGTGGAATGTTGAATAATCAGTGGACGTTCAAATAATAATATTCGAGTAACATTGACTTTGTTATGCATATTTGTGTTTGTTAATACACACAAAACTCTGAGGTTTAGTAGTCTTGGATGGTAGTGTGTAGCATCTACTTATTGGTATGAGTTACTATCTTAGGATAGTGTTCACTAATTGATCGGAGTTAAATCCTTCCCCTAAGGGTTTAGTAATCCATAGGGCTAGGGTCTATCACCTAATTAGCGAATTTTGTTTACAGTTTTATACATTATTTTTTTGTATGTAATTTTATGCATAAAATACTACATTAACTAATACTTATAATTCAAATGTTATCAAACTTTATTTTGATTGTAGTTATTAGGTTTTTGCATCGATGTTTTTATAGTGTTTAATGTTGATCATTTAGAGGTATTTGTATGTATTAAATTTAAATTCCCACAAAACTGTATGGTTTTTTGAGCTTATTTATGTAATGAAATTAGTCATCAAGTTATTTGTGAATGATAAGTTATGTTGGATTTTTGTAATTTTTTATGTTGTACCTTATTGGTATGAGTTATAACCTTATGATAGTGTTCACTAATTGATCGAAGTTAAATCCTTCCCCTAAGGGTTTAGTAATCCATAGGGCTAGGGTCTAGCACCTAATTAGATAATGTTGTTTACAGTTTTATACATTATTTTTTTGTATGTAATTTTATGCATAAAATACTACATTAACTAATACTTATAATTCATATGTTATAAAAATTTATTTTGGTTGTAGTTATTAGATTTTCGTGTCGATGTTTTCATAGCGTTTAATGTTAATTAGTTAGATGTATTTGTATGTATTAAAGTTTAATTCCCACAATACTGTATGGTTTTTTGAGCTTATTTATGTAATGAAATTAGTCATCAATTTATTTGTGAATACTAACTTATGTCGAATTTTTGTTATATTTTATGGTGTACCACTGAATATTTTTACAGATATATGCTTACATGTGTGTTGTTTGTTTTTGTAAGTTCATTTATTTAATTTTAATAATTGATAAATTAGTTGTTGAGGTGTTCCATTTATCGTTGATCGACGTGTTATTTAAGTTTGTATGTATGCAGAGAACATTGACATGTGCGAATTATATTTTTTGTTTGTTAATACATTCAAAACTCTAGGGTTTAGTGTTGCATGGGTGTAGGGTGTAGTACCTACTATTCATAGTTGTAATCATATCATGGTGTTCATTAGGTAATCGTGATATATCTATATCCATAGGGTTTACTAATGCATACGGTTAGCATATAGTAGTATTTTTTATAATTTATTACAGTACTCTTTTGATTGATTATACTGCTTCGTCAAGATTTATAATACAGTAATTTTGATTATTTAATGCAGTATTAATTCATAGATAATCTAAATCACTGTTTTTGAGGTGGTTTCATTTATTGTTAATTGACGTGTTTTTCAAGATTTTGCTTAATTTAAAATTTATGATAGAATGTTTAGATGTGTATATGCATCCATTAGTTTATATGTATTGGTTAAATTTGTAATAATTATCTTTGCTTAGAAAGTTGATATTGTCAAGATTTTGCATAGATTATTTAAATCACTATTTTTGAGGTGGATTCTTTTATTGTTGATTGACATGTTGTTCAAGATTTTGCAACATTCTGCAATATCTTTTTATATTTTTAAATTATATAATAATCTCTTTTTAAAATATTCTTTATCAATTAACATAGAAAAAATTGTAGTTTATGTTTGCAAATTATATAATAATATGATTTTGTATTTTTAATATTATAACTGGTAGTATTAATATGAAGTACAGTATGTATAAATATAAATTATTGTATAAAATCATATGAATATCGCGTGTTTTTCTATTGACATTGTTGGTATGATTAATTTTTAGTATTTCTATATATATTTTGTTTTAGAGTACTGAAGATTGTGAATAATTTAAGGTTTATATTACTTTTCTTAGAAATAAATATTTGTCATTATTATAAAGAGTGAATGTTGTATTTGTAGAGGGATTTTGTTTTTCTTATTGATTTATTATAAGAAAATATCTATTCATAAATATTGTATTCTCAAATATTGTACTCCCTTTGTTTCGACTAATTTAGTACCAAATTATGAATACATATTTGGACGTTGTATACAAAAGATTTGGCACGGAATGTCGTCAGCAGCGCAACGCGCTGGGGATTTACTAGTTTATACTTATAATCAACTAGTTTTCCACCCGCGCGATGCGCGGTTCCATGTATATATAAGTATTTTTAACTGAAAAAAGTTCTTTAATTCCATATAAAGTAGGTGGAGAATAAAATAAGAGATAGATTTACTAAAGAGGAAAATGACTCATTTATAGTGGGACATCCCGCCCAAAAAGAGAATATGATTCGCTTATCTTAAGACGAATGGAGTACATTACTTTGAAACACATTAATTATAGTAGGAATACATCGTTGAAAGTAAGACGATTTAATGGCCTTTTTCACCAAGATATTGCATTTTGTATTCAATTTATATCAAACTTTATGCTTAAATTGCACCAATTTATACACCTCTCAAATTTTATAGAGTTAAATATATGAAAACAGATTTATAACTATTAATGATTAGCGGACAACTATATATTATCGCAACAAATACATATTAAGCCTAGCCCATTATAAAAAACTTAGCATATACACCAAAATATATGGTAAAAGTGGCGATGTTGAGCAAGCGGTTGTCGCTTTCACCTTACACAGCACGGGCTTGGCCTCTTTCGGTCGACCCCATTAATTGTCTCTGCCTCACGCTCGATCTCACTGCGACATACTTCTCCGACTGCCATCTCTAGCTCCATCTCGCCCTCGATTGTTGCATGGTCTCGCTAACACAACTGATCGATTGCTACGTGGCCTCTCTATTCTTAAGAGCCTTTGAAATTACATTTTTTTTTAATTTGTTGTTTGGGAGAATGCTTAAAGATTTTGGCTCTTTCTTGGAGGATTAGCTATTTTTTTCCATGGCAGGTAATACACATCAGATACAAGCCTTTCTTTCAACCCCACTTACAATGCGTGAGAAAAGAAAATTGTGGCTTTATCGATGGAATGCACACTCTATCTCTGAATCTCTTTTCAGAGCACATGGCTCAAGAATGAGATGATCTTACATCTAATTGCCTGATTCAGATTTCACAATTCGAGATGCAGAGAAGCTCTTTATCTAAATTATTGGATGCCAAATCTATCTCTATTTTTTTTATTTGTGTATTTGATCACACTTTGCATCTATAACATACTTTGCATCACTTTCTATAAATTGATTTGCAGCTTTATGTACTCCATTGGTTGACATCCATTTATCATCATCATTCATATTTTTTTATGAGCTATATATATAAATGTAGTTTCTTTAAAATAATTTTATTGACTAATGGTTTAAGAAATATAAATGCAATTTTGAAAAAACAATTAAAAAAATAATTATAAGTTTCTTGCTAATCTATAATCTATAATTTATAATATATCTATCTGTGATCTATAATTTATAATCTATAATCTATGAACATATAAAGCAACAGTTATTTTCGGAGAAAGTTTTGGGAGGAAATCAAAAAGACTTTCCGCCAATTTGCAAAAAGAATTGTATGCTTTTTTTTGAATTGTATTTTCAAAACTGCATTTATATTTCTTTAAACCATTAATATGAAGTATGTAGAATTGAAAATTATGCAAAAATGTATTGAACCATGTGTTTTAATTAGGGATGTCAATCGGGCCAGCCCACCGGGTTTCGGGCCAACCCTATTCGGGTTGCGGTCAATCGGGTGCGGGCTAATCGGGCTGTGATTTTTTCGGGTTACAAAAGTTCAACCCTAACCCTAAAAGCTCGGGTTTCGGGCTAGCCCAGCGGGCTAATCGGGTTGCTACCGATAAAATTAACATGCGTTCAATCCTATAAATAATAGTGAAAATTAGTTATATTTATAGAATGTAAAATATTTAATTATGATAAATTTGATATATATGCTTAAACTCAAACATAAACATGATCAAATACTAATATTTGAGATTTATGTACAATAAAACATAAACATCAAGAAATTTTAAAGCATGTTTTAGAAATTTAAATATATTTTTTAGTGAATTTGAAGTTTCTAATTTATATATCTATTATTATGTTAATAAAAATTTAACATATAATTTATATATTTAATATATAAAAATAAAAGTTATTTTTTAGTAATCTATATTATAAAATATCCAATGAAGTGTCGAATTAGAGTCAAACAAATAGAACGATAGAAATTTTATCGGGTTTTCGGGCCAGCCCATCGGGTTTTCGGGTCTGGCCCTAACGGGTTGCGGGTTAATCGGGTGCGGGCTAATCGGGCTGTAATTTTATCGGGCTAGAAATTTTCAGCCCTAACCCTGAAAATTTGGCGGGCTATTCGGGCCGGCCCACGGGTTGCGGGCTACATTGACATCCCTAGTTTTAATCCTTTCATTAACCAATGGTTTATTTCTATCTCACATGTTAAAAAATCTATAAAGATTGGCTCAATGTATACATTTGCCTTTTATTTAGGTTTTGTGCAAAACTTCTTAAAGAAGCTATATAATTAATGTAACTTTTGGACTTTTTTATTATCTTTGATTGATTGTAAATCATTCAATCAATCAAGCTTTTATTTCGTATAATGGACAATTTATATTTTTGCATCATATATGTATAAGAGAATCCTAAAGAATGATTATAATATTTTAAGATATGCTTAATGTTCATCCAACTCAACTATACCTTTTTTATGATTTATTAGTGACTATTCAACCACACCATTTTATATTTATTTTTATTATTTTTTTATAATATTATTATTACATGAAATATTTATCATTGAATTGATAAAAAAAAAAGTACCATAAATAATAAACTAAAAATTATAAAATAAATAATAAACAACATAATAATTGAAATGCGAAATTAAAAATACATTATTGGTCCTCAAAACATAGTATGAAAATTAGTAATAGTAATTGTGAACAACAAATAAAACTACAACCAAAGAAGAAGGATTATATGGGGAGAATAGAGGAGTATTTTTTTTAATAAAAAAAATATAGCAAATGCGGTCTCTATTTATAGAGGATGAAAAATTATGAATTTTGGTGTAATTTTTATTATTGTTTAATATAATAAATAAAAGATAAATGGAAATTTAAAAAAGTATTTACCAACCAATGAGATTGTGCCATTTGTTATATTGATTTATTGATTTATTTATTGACTATTGGTCTATGGAGTAGCATCTTGTTAATCACATCAATAACACATCTTCATATTTTGTATGTGTATTGTTCAATAACAACCTATCATGTCATGCATCTTAAATTAAATTTCTATAATACATGCTAAATAAAAGATTTATAAGTACAATTTACTCAAAAAAATTCCTAAAACTGAGTAGGAAAATAAAAATTCTCACAACTTTGACTTTTATATATGTATATGTATAGATAGATGTATAGATTACATCAGCTCTTGATTCATCATTCTGGGATTTCAGAATAAAAAACACATATTATTTTGAGAACGAGGAGTATATGCTTATATTTTCATGTACTGAATGATTTATGGTAAATTGATATATAGTGCATGCTAATATTTTAGAAATATATATTTTATTCTGGAGTACTTATGCAACAAATTCATGATTACTAATGCAATCACATCATTGAGTAACTTTTGGGAAAATAAATATGATATGATTGCATGCATCATGCAAAATCTATATTTGTATTGATCGATACATGCAAACATATTAAATTTGAGACTATAAAATTTATTAATGAGTAACAACAAATGCAAAGTAAGTTTTCAATACACATGCTTAATTCAAATTAATAAACATTATATAAAACTAAATTTATGAATATTAAAATAAATATATCCGAATTTATGAATAGAAATTTTGACAATAGAAAATGTGACTAACTTGTGTCATTTACTAAAATAATATTTTTTTTCCCAAAAACTTGTCAATCAGCATTAAATGCATTTGGGGATTGATAAGTAATTACACTTTGCAAAAACATCATTCACTAATTAATGTTCCTGCTCTCAAATCAAATCATCTTTCAATAAAGCTAAATAAATATTCCATTCCATATAGTATAATTTATTTTATCAATGAAAAGTTGAAAAATCAGTCAATCAGTAATTAATGCAATTGATGGCACAAAACACTTAATTTTCTTCTCAATCTACTCAATATATAAATCTCAACACGGGTAAGTGGATATAATATGATTAGTTCATTCAGTTGTGATATAGTATATACAAATTCTGAAATAGAATTTCATAGCAGGCTAGCAGCAGATTATGCTACTCATTGAATAAATCATAATTTTCTTCTACAGACTGCTGGCTTAAAGACAACTGTGTATATGATGCTCTTCTTTACGATCATGTAATGATACCAAGAAGCTTTCTGTGAGAACAAACTACCTGGAAAACTCTGAAGAATATAAATTGTTAATATAGGATATAATATCATTTTTATACTGTAGGTAGGATGAAATATGTAAATGGAGTAATAGATAGGAAAAAAAAAGTAAAAGCAAGACAATAAATAAATTAACTAATAATAGAATAATCAAACAAAAAATAAAACACAAAATAAAACAGAAGAAATTTAGATAATATGAGATTTAAGTAAACAAACCAGTTCATATTGCTTTTCCTGTCATTCGTATCATTTAACCTACAATACCTGCAAAAGCATAAAAATGATTAGTTTTATAAATCGGAAGCAAAAGTAGATAGTAGAAGATTCATGATTGCAAAACCAGTTTACAGAGCTTTTCATTTCTCATGGCGATCAATTCCACTGCAAAATAATCAAACATAAATACGATCAGTAGATCAACCATAAACAAAAAGATATTTAGAGATAAGAAAGATGACGCTAACCTCTTTAGGTGATGAATTCACCTGCAATATATGCCCAAAAAAGTACAGTAGATCAACAATAGAAATAAAGATGGTTTAGAGAGAAGAAAATTAACGCTAACCTCTTATGCCGATAAATTCACTTGCAATATTTACAAAAATATAATCGTTCATTAGCTCAATAATAAAAAGAAAGAAGATTTAGAGAGAAGGAAATAATCGGTAGAAAAAAGATGAAAGAGAAGAAAAATGATTGCGTATGAATCTGTGTCTATGCAAGTTGTTTATATATAGAAAAACATGGGAGTTTATTTTCAACTTTTTTTATCTCAAAAAATGGTTTTGGCTCTCAAAAAACCTTGCATTGGAGAGGATCCCAATTTGAGAATTCCCACCAAAGCTCAACATGAGAGAGTTTCTTTATGTAAGAACGATTTGATTGATTGTTAGTATAGAGGCTAATCAACTTTGCTTTTTTTTTCAGAGTTCATGCCATTAGCTACTGGATTCAGCAGGTAAAAGAAACAATTCTTGGAGGTTATTTATTAACCTTTGGTTTGAAGCATGTAATTTTTAAAATAAATAAATTAAAATAGATAAATCTCTTCAGCCACTTTGGCGGAAACTCTTGTTGTTTCCCACAAAAAAATCCTTGCTTTTATGGTAGTAAAGATGTAGATATAGATTGTATTGATTATATTCCATAATTATTCATATCGAACAACAAAGAAGACAAAAAAATTATACTACCAAATAAGAAGGATTATATGAGAAGAAAAAAAAGATATTTTTTTTTATCAAAACTATAACAAATGTGGTCTCTATATAGAGGATGAAATATTATGAATTTTAGTATAACTTTTATAATTTTTTAATATAATATAGAGAAGATATATAAATTTTAAAAAAATATTTATCAACCAATGAGATTGTGTAATTTATTACATTGATTTATTCATTGATCATTGATTTTATGGAGTAACATCTTATTACTCATGTCAATCACACCCTCCACATGCTTCTATTATATCATACATCTTATAATAAATTTCTATAATATATACTAAAAGACTTATATAATATAGTCAAAAAAATTTTCATGAAACTGAGTGGGAAAATGGATTGTTTGGTATTTCGCTTTTATGTATGTATAGACAGGGAATTATTATAAAGAAATGACAAAATAAATTAAAATAAATAAATAAAAGTCATAAGTTGCAATATAAAATACAAATAATCTTGGAATAATTTAAATTTTGGGAATTAGAGAACATTTCATTCTCATCATCCATGGTGAATAAATTCTTTGAAAAAAAGAGAAATTATAATATAGAAGAAAGATTATACATAGAGAAAAATAGATATATTTTTTAATAGAACTATAGCAAATGTGATCTCAATTTGTAGAGAATGAAAAAATATGAATTTTGGTATAATTTTTATATATATTTAATTTAATATATAAAAGATATTTGAATAATAAATAAAATATTTATTGACTAATGAGATTATAACAAATGGCATAATCCCATTGGTCAATAAAAAAAATTGAGAGAGAGACCACTTGATCTTGCTTTATCCAATGGACAAAAAGAGCGTGATTTGACACATTGACATCTTTTATTCTCTATATCAAATCAGTCATATATTAATAATGTATATTATATGCTAATATAATTTTATAATATAGTTATCAATATTTTATGAAAGTGGGCGGGAAAATTTCCTTGCCATGTACTCTGGCTTTATATATTTATAGATTACGTACTTTTTATTTTTCTAAATGTTATTTTTATGCTTTTTTTTTGTTAAAAACATTTAGAGACATTTAATAGCTATGTAGAGCAAGTTACAACTTCTTATTCAACACCAAATTATTATTCAACATTAGTTAATCGCGTATTTGATACTTACATTGGTCTTAATGAATGCTTTCCCATTAATTGATAGTATTATTTTTTTTTTCATCCCCAATTAATCGATAGTACTATTATTTTAGTAATGAACTCTACATTTCACTAATTTATTATACTCATATTTTATAATAAAATTAATACTATAAAAATATGACATGCGTTCCCCTAGCTTCCTCCCCCCTCACTATATATTTTCAAACCCGCGCATATCAAGTTAAACGTTGCAAACTAATAGGGGACAGCACGGAAGGGAATAGCTCATGTATTATGATCTAGAAAGTTCATCTTAAAGCTCACACTAGAAAATTAACCCACAAATTTGGGAAGTTTAGAAATTGAACTAAGATAGTTTAATAAAATTACTAGTTGTCCTCCATCTTTTACACTCTTAATTTTTGTATATATATTAACATGATATCTACTTTTTTTCCAAAAAAATATATTAAAAATGGTTGTATATTTCAACTGAACTACAAAACATATCACTTAAAAATATAGCTATATAATAAAAACATGTATATCATGATTAATATCCTAACAAGTTTGTAACATGAATAGTCTACCAAACAAGCTCTTATATCGAAAATATTCTCTAGTCTAAGTATATCATGATGGCTATATGAGTAATATGCCCCACCAATACTTCTTTGCCACTAAGTATATCATGGTGGCTATATGAGTAATATGCCCCACCAATACTTCTTTGCCACCTGGAATTCAAAATTGACCCACATTATGCATATGGAAACTTTTCAAATTAGATTTAAATTAGTAAACTGCTACTAATATTTCTAATATTAACATGTTTAAGTCTCTTTCTAATACTAATATTTTAATAGTTAATAAATTATAAAATTGGTATTCGATCTTACAATAATTTTATAATGACGTCCATGAATCAAATTAGATGATGTTTCATGTTTTACAAATTTAATATACAATGTTTTATTAAAATCATAATCATGTCTTGATATTATATCAGTATCATATTTTTCTTTTTATCTCTCCTCACTTTTCTTGTTATAATAATCACTATTCCCCCGTCCTATAAAAATATGGGCAATTAAGATGTCATGAGAATTAAAACAAAATTGGTAAAGTAAGAGAGAGAAAGAGAATGATATGGTAAATTAAGAAAGAGAAAAAGAATTGTAGTTAAAGTAGTGTTAGTGGATAGTGAGACCTACACTATTAAATTGATAATAATTTTTAAAAAATAGAATGCACATATTTTATGGGACGGATGAAAATGAAAAATGCACGTATTTTTATGGGACATGTGGAGTATCATATATTACTAGTATTTTTAATGAAAATTAATAATTAATTAATATTTAATTGAATCATATCCTAATTCCATCTTTCAATTAAAGAACCCCATAAATGAGTTTGACGATCTCCATACAATTAAATATTCGACGAAATTGGGATATGATTCAATTAAATTTTAATGATAATTAAAATAAATGATAATTATTAAGACAAGAAAAGTTGAGGGAAAAAAATAAAGGAAAACAATGATACTAATATCAATTGAGAGACATGATTATTATATTAATAAAATATTGCATATTAAATTCATAAAACATTAAAATCATCTTATTTAATTTATTAACGTAATTATAAAATTACTGTAAGATTAAATACCAATTGAATAATTTATTAGAAAAAGACTTAAACACAACAAGATGGAACATGATAATACTATTAGAACAATATACATTTGTTTACATCAAATTTGGAAAATATATGCAAAATGTGGGTCAATTTTGCGTTCCACGTGTCAAAAAAGTATTGGTGTATTGGTGGGGCATACCATCTCATATTGATATCATGGTATGCCTAAATTAGGTAATATTATCTCATCTTAAGAGGGGTATTTCTTTTTTCCTTCTAGACTAAAACTTGCATTCCATAACTATACTGGACATTTTTTAAAATCCGATTTTGGGAGAGACGCATTAAGGTCATGCGTCTCCTTTTAATGAAACACACGAGCATCATGCGTCTTAGGGTAAGACGCATAGAGCTCATGCATCTTTTAATTTTTATTTTATTTTATTTAAAGACGCATGACAGTCATGCGTCTTAGGGTAAGACGCATAAGCGTCATGCGTCTCTTCTTCGAACTTAAAACAGAAGCAAGGCAAAGGCAGAAGCTCAGTTCAGCTTGAGAGAAAGAAAGAAAAGGAGCAGGCGATTTGTTGGGCGATTTCCGGTGATTCTAGCCGATTTTCGGCCATTTCCTCTTATCTTTCGGTAAGTTTTATTCGTTGTCTATTGCATAACATTAGGGTTTCTAATGCCAAAGTTGTCAAATTTACTAAATTAGGGTTTATAGAAAAAAATGGTCTCTAATTGTTGTTATTTTGTACTCCCTCCGTCCCAAGGTATTAGACCAACTTTCCTTTTTGGGATGTCCCAACATATTAGACTCATTTCTTTTTTTAGCAAAAAGCATTTATCTTATTTTATTCTCCACCTACTTTTTTCTCTCTTCTCTTCCCTACTTTTTTCCTCTCTCATACTTTACTCTCTCCACTTTAACTATTTAAATATCAATTCCTTAAATCATGTGCCCAAAAGAAGTGAGTCTAATACTCCGGGACGGAGGGAGTATATTGTTTTATGCAGAAATGATGCCAGTATTTGTGAGTTTGTATTGGGGTGGCAGAATAGTTCAACTTCCTCAAGTGGGTATTGGTTATGATCCACCTCGTGCGAGAGGCTCCATCGTGTTGAATTCGTGTGTTTCATTCTCTGAATTAGTGCAATGATATGTGCTAAGATAAGAATAGATATGAATCAACATTCCATTGAAATATCATGGAGGCATTATCTCTTTGGTACCGATATGAGTTACATATGTACTGGGGTTGACAGTGATGAAAGTGTGATGTTTATGTTCAATGAGGCTCAAAATTCTACTCGTCATATTGAATTATTTCTGGAGTATTCACCTTTATGAAATTTAGAAATCCCACCAATTGTTGATTACGGTGTTGGATCATCTACGAGGGTTGAATATATGAGCTTTGATTGTGGTATGAATGAGCAAGCAGATGTTGCTGATGCTACTGATGTTGGAATGAATAATCAAGTGAATGTTCAAGATAATGTTGATGTTGATGTTGTATGAAGAGACCTTGATCCACCATTGTCGTCATCATCATCTGACACTATTTTAAGTGATGATTCTCAAGCTGATGTTTCCAGTAATATATAAACCCGTCGTGCAAGGTGAGCAACCACTTCCAGAATACGTTCACAGTGGGTTGAAATATTTTCGCAGATTACCGAGTGGTCCTTCTGGGGTACCTGATGTTGGTAATAAATACAACACTATGTACTGGGATGAGGAACATCCGTATCGGATTACTGCGGGAACAAAATTTGATAGCAAGCTGCATGTGAAGAGTGCTATCACTTTGTGGAGTTTGAGGCAACATCGACAATTTAGGGTGGTGGAGAGAAAATTAAGAAGGTGGCATGCCGTATGCAAATATCCAGCAGAGAGGACAGAAGATGGGGTAGCTATTATCAGCGAGACCGACGCTGAAAAAGCGAATGAATGTTCGTGGGAAATTTCCGTGATACAACGGGCCCATGATGATATGTGGGAAATTAGGAAGTGGGTGGAATGCCATAGTTGTGAAGGCCATCGTAATGATAGAGGACATGCTAACTTTTCATCATCAATGATTGCTTTGTGTATTCACCATCAATTGCTAAAAAATGCTGAGTACAAAGCCGCAGCCATAAGAAATTTTGTTCATGACAAATTTCATGTGGTAATCAGTTATAAGAAGGCATGGTATGCACGGAGAAGGGCTATAGAGATTGTATTTAGTGGGTGGGAGGAGTCATTTAGACAGTTGTCAAGCTACATGCTTGAACTGCAATCAAGGAATCCAGGCAAAATTGTTGAGTGGAAGCACAATGAGTTGTTGAGCCAGGAACATAATAAAGTCTTCTATTACGTTTTCTGGGCACTTGGGCCTGCTATACATGCTTTCCAAGAGTGTCAACCAGTTTTAACAATAGACGGGACTCACCTTCGAGGAAGATTTAAAGGTAAGTTGTGTCACACCCCAACCCTTATGACTTATGAACTTACTTAAATAAATTCAAGATGTTAAAAGAAATAATCCACACGTCAAATACAAAAACACATATATTTTATAAGCTCAAAAATCAAACATATATCAAGTACATATTTAAAAACATTCTAAACAGTAGTGGAACCCTCTCACCACTCTTTATACAATATATTTATCTATATGCAAAAATGATGAGGAGGAGAAGGTTGCCAAAATGCGTCAGCCGCCGACCCTGATAACATGTGAAGTTCCTATGACTCACGTCAACCAAAAATATTCACTGATATCTTATTTCTGAAAAATATTAGTGGTTTATATGAGCCACAACTCAGTGTATATAAACCTTACATTTAATTCTACAGTCCAACAATCAAACATATTCTTTAGAAACAATTTCATGTACATATGCATATGCCACTCTGTTCAGTTTATTATTCTGTGATAGTTCAAGCTTGGTATCTGCCCGGGATTTCCAATATGCCAATATGATTTGACCCGAAGGTCCTACTGTGATTGACCCGAAGGTCCCAATATGATTGACCCAAAGGTCCAATATGTCCACTGTGATTTCAGATCCAGGACAAGACTATCACAGATCCTTTTTAATCAAATGATTCATGTAATTCCAATACCATATGCAAAACATATCTATTGCACCAATCACATATCCATATCATATTCCACTACATAATTCCAATATAATATACTATTAACATATTTATTGCACCAAGCATATATCTCCATCATCACCACTAAACACATATCATATTATTATCACATCATATAATCTAATTACTCACTTTATATAAATACTTTGCAAAGAAGCACATAAAACATGTAAAATTAAAAGTGTGATTTATACACACCTGATTAAGATAGATAATTTTATCAAATGTCTTGATTCCTTCAACTGATATTCTGTCCGCAACATCCAGAACTCTACTTCCATAATTTCCTTCTGTTTCCCCCATTCTATTCTCTTTGAATTCCACTTTGAAGATATTATCTATAAGTCATCTTAAGTCAGCTAAGTAACCAACCTATTTTCATCTTCACTTATCCTTCTTTTGGACAACTTTTATAGTAGAGACTGTCAACCAAATTAATATTTCTAATTTGTCTAAATCATATCACACGTACCCATAGCAAATTCATGCACTTATTCTACTAATTACATGTGCCTTGCATCTTTTAATGTACTAACTTATCTTATTAGAATTTTAGTTATATTTTATATTTTTGTTGATTAACATCAGAGTATACATGACACAACTCCAAAACCAAATTATCTTTCACTTTATTAGTAGTAAATTTACTAGTGCAAATATTATAACAAAAATATTAGAATCACTACACACCTCACACGTACTATTTTTATTATTTTACTCCTTTTCTTTGTTTATTCCATATATCTACACATCTCCATCCACATTTCTTTCCCTCTCTATATATATATATTTTAGCTATATTCTTCATCATTTATTTAATATCACTTATAATACCATTCAATCTATCAATTTTAGAAAAATATTAAAAAATCACACTAATGACATATTGTAGGATAGGGATGTCACAAGTTGCTTGTTGCTTGTGGTGTTGATGCTAACAAGAAGACTCTGTCGATTGCATATGTTGTTGTTGATGAAGAAACAGTTGGCAGTGGTTTTTGGATCATGTAAGAATTCATGTGGTGAAATACCAAAGGGAGGTGTGCATCATATCGGATAGGCATAAAAGAATCATTAAGACTATGCATTCTGATGAATGGAAAAAGCCGCCGATATGTCACCACAAATGGTGTTTGATCCATTTGAGGAAAAATATCTTGACCAAATGTAAGGGCACTAATGTGAAAGGCAAGAGATGGGGATTGGGTGTCACAACTCAAGTACGTAAATACATCTGAAGGCGACGTGCACTACGAGAGGAAAGTATTGTTGCGATACAAGAGCTCAATAAAGCCAAAAAAGAAAATTGGTCTCTTTGTTACGATGATGAACTAAGATGGGGGGGGGGTGACCTCAACAAACATGTCAGAGAGCTACAACAAAGTGTTGAAAGGTGTTAGAGAGTTGCCGATTAGAACTTTAGTTGATCTGACATTTTGGAGAACAGTGCAATGGTGGGCAGATAGAAAAACAGAAATACAACACATCGAAGGTCGGTTAACCCCGTGGGAGACGGATAAACTTGCTGCAAATTATGCAAGGGGCAAAAACATTATTGTTCTGTACTTGACCGAGAACTAGGCCATTACCAAATTCTAAGTCGTCCACAAATGGAAAATGGACAGCCAAAGGGAAACAACAGACAAGAGGTCAAGTTTTTTGCTTCAAATTGCACTTGTGGGAAGTGGCAGATGTGGAGAGTTCCTTGTTCACATGCTTGCACTGTTGCTAGAGATAGAGGTAACGCTATGTTTGAACTCATTGATAAACACAACCACAAAGCTACATGGGAAACACAGTACTTTGGTGGCCCATTTCAAGAACCAAGACACGCAGACTATTGGGATAAACCCGGATGGAAATTGCGTATCACCCCCGAGCAGTTGCTTCGTCGAAAGCGCGGACTAGGCAGAAGAAGGAGGATTCCTAATCAAATGGATGTTCGCGAGGAAGATGAACCGAGAGCTCCCCGCAAGTGTAGGAATTGCAGCGTAGAGGGGCATGACCGAAGAAATTGCACAGTCGATCGTGTTATGTAGAAGTTGTTGACATTTGCAGAAGGATCCTCCCACTTCTTGTTGCGCAAGTATTTTTTATTCTAAATTTTAGTTTTCCTTAATTTAATTTACCAGCGCATGTTGGATCTTGTTATGGGAAATCATATTCTTTCTGCTGTAACAGGACTTGTTGGTGAAGACAGTGTTTGTACCGCGGTTGGAAAAAAAGCAAGTTGCTACCTTTATCTTGTTGGACCTTTTTTATGTAATGGTTTTCTCATTTTGGGATGGATTGGTTGAGTAATTGAGCTTTGAGCCTTCAATATGAGAATTTAAATTATTTTTTAAAGTTAACAAAAACTTATAGTTTCGTATAAATCTTTTGATTTATATTATTTTTCACACATACTTTTTCGATCTAAAGAATCGTATTTTTCTTTGGTCACACTTAACGGATGACAGTTGAAAGTTGTGTATTTTTTTAAAAAAATTGGCAAGAATTTATCTTAAAGTATGACACCATAAACCTGTTAATCAAGTACCAAAACATCAATATATAATGAAAACAAGTTCAAGTAAACAAAACATACATAACATTACATCATTCCACAATGAGCTACTTATACGTCGATGGAGTGTATTTCGACGGTTCAATCCCCTTATTCTTCCTAGTTGAAAATCTCTTCATCACTTTGCTCACATACTTCCCAACCCCGGTGCGTGATGAACCCTCCGCAACTGGTCGAGGTTGTACATGAGTGTTCTGAACCACTGATTCCTCATTTTCCTCTTCTCTCTCACCATTTTCTTCTTCCACTTCATTTTCTTCTTCTCCTTCGGCATCATCTTCTTCAACTCGTTGAGGAGCCACAAACTGATAATTTTGGAAGTATGAATCGACTGATGTGTTAGGTTTGGTATACTGAAAAGCATGTTCGGAGGAGGTTTCGCTTGAATAGAATCTTGCTTGTATACTTAAACTCTATAATCCACTTTTAACCCGATTCAGTATTATTCGAGCAGTTTCGCACGAATAGAATCAGTATATCATTACATTGTGTTTGCTTGTGCATTTATAAGATGTTTTATAAGCATTTAAATGTATAAGAAGCAAACAAAGTCTAAGTCTTTTGCTTAGTAGACTGGTTGTGGGCGTCGTCCACTTTAAGGTAACACGGTCGGTTATATGCAATGTTTTGCAAAAGAAAAAGAAGAATTTCACAACCCAGATAGACTTAGACTACCTATCGTGAAAGGTTGCAATGTCAGTCTGATTATTTCTAAGCCTTACTGAAATAAGATGACGTTGGCGTGGTATAGCACTGAATGGATCTAACAGCAAGACGTGTCTTTATGCTATCTACTGAAAGACTAGGTCTTGATAAAAAACTATTTCTTAATCTACATACGTTAGCATTGAACATACGGTATTGATTATGCACTACTTTGACTTATCAAATGGTGCGGGTTTTTCGCAACCCAATAATCCTGATATATTGGGTAGTGGTG
This sequence comes from Salvia hispanica, assembly GCF_023119035.1. Taxonomy (NCBI): domain Eukaryota; kingdom Viridiplantae; phylum Streptophyta; class Magnoliopsida; order Lamiales; family Lamiaceae; genus Salvia; species Salvia hispanica. The sequence goes on from NC_062966.1 coordinate 15,590,673, forward strand.
ATTAATATCTAGCGATGCTAGGATTGCTATTATGTTGAATCGTGCGCGAGGTGAGTCTCGTTTGATAATGTCCTCAAGAGGAGCTTGAACAAGGTTTTATTATTCGGGAAACTGGCCAGTTGGAGTTTTATGTTGGAACTGGCAGCGGAAGCGGTGCGCATTTAAAACAATAAATCAATCACATAATAATCAGATCTATTTAGCAGATTATTTAGACAAAACCTATTCGCGCAATTATCACATGCATCATGCTCATAACTTAAATCAATCATGCTTTAAGAATATTGAAACCTAAAACATGCTTTTCAACGGAGCAGAAAAATACCTAATTAATTCTCCAAAGAATTGAAGATGGCTAGCTTCTTCTCCACGTGATGCTTTGAGTACTAGACCACAAATCTTCTCTCTGGTTCCCGAACTGTATCCCAATATCAGTGTGGGCTGATCTTACTAGAATACTAGGACTTAAATAAATAAGACAGAAGAAATCCTTTTTGGAATAGGAGAGGAATTCGAAAATTCCTACAGCTTGTGAGAGCTGATATTTTCAAAAATTTTAACAAATAAAATTATATATTTCTGTCTCCTTTATTCTCCTATTTATATTAAGTTCCTTTTGGGCCCAGACAGGGATCTATGGAAGGTTTTGGATATGGGAACATCCAATTTACTTTTTACTAATTAAATTGAACCCACAATTTAATATAAGTTATAATTGGAATATTACGAGCAGCCACTACAGAAGTAATATTGAACTCTCCCCATCCAAATCCGAAATTACAAGTAATCCGGGTTTCCGTTTAACTTTCATTTCCCGCGCTTAAGATTAAAATGTCCATTAATTAATTATTGTCTGCTATTGACTTAATTAATTAACTTCTTATTAATTCCAAGAGTGGACTTAGCATGAAACGCTTATTTATTATTCATAGAGTAATCAAACTCTAACTAGCTAGGTTCCGAATAATAAAACCTTGTTTCGCGCTCCTCTTGAGGACATTATCAAACGAGACTCAGCTCGCGCACGATTCAATATAATAGCAATCCTAGCACCGCTAGATATCGATCACCACTACCCAATATATCGGGATAATTGGGTTACGAAAAATCCGCACCATTTGATAAGTCAAAGCAATGCATAATCAATACCGTATGCTCAATGCTAACCTACATTGATTAAGAAACAAATATTTATCAAGACCTCGCCTTTCAGTAGATAGCCTAAGGCAAGTCTTGTTGTTAGATCCGTTCAGTGCTATACCACACTAATGTCATCTTCTTTCAGTAAGGCTTAGAAATATGCGGACTGACATTGCAACCTTTCTCGATGGATAGTCAAATTCCATCTAGGTTGTGAAATTCATCTTTTTCTTTGTTTAGAACTGACCGTATTACCTTAAAGTGGACGACGCCCACAACCGGTCTACTAAAACAAAGACTTAGACTTTGTTAAGTTAACTTATACATTTAAACATGCATTAACATCCATTAAATGTAAAACATAACAACATTATGACAAAAATAATCTGTTTTATTTATTGGAAAATAAAATAAGAGTTTTACAGTATTCAATCACTCGAAACGTGATTTCTAGTATACAAACTCTAACATTTTATTACTCTATGAATAATAAATAAGTGTTTCTTGCTGAGTCCACTCTTGGAATTAATAAGATGTTAATTAATTAAGTCCATAGCAGACATTAATTAATTAATGGACATTTATATCTTAAGCGCGGGAAATAAATAATATAAATAATGGAAACCCGGATTACTTGTAATTTTCGATTTGGATGGGGAGTGCAATATTACTTCTGTAGTGGCTGCTCGTAATATTTCAATATAAGCTTGTATTAAATTGTGGGTTCAATTTAATTAGTAAAAAGCTAATTGGAGGAGCCCATATCCAAAACTTTCCATAGATCCCTGACTGGGCCCAATGAGAACTTAATATAAATAGGAGAATAAAGGAGAGACAAAATTAATTAATTAGTAGGAGAAATTTTCGTCCCCCTCTGTTTTTAGAGGAGCTCGAAAATTCTCTCAGCTCTCCTCCGTGAGATTTTTCTGTCTTCTTTATTTGAGTCCTAGTATTTTGATAAGATCAGCCCACCCTGATATCGAGATACAGTTCGGGAACCAGTCAGAAGATCCGTGGTCTAGTATTGAAGATCATCACGTGGAGAAGGCGTGAGCAATCGACGATTCTTTGGAGAATCAAATCGGTAATCCTAAACCGTAGAAAGCATGTTTAGGATTTATATTTTCTAAGCATGAATTATTTGCGTTCTAGCATGCAATTATCTGTTTAACATGTGAATTGATTAATCGCATAATCGGTCAAATAGATCCGTATCTGATTTATTTGTTTGTACAAGTCTTCCGCTGTGCAAGGGGCCCCAAACCCCATCAATTGGTATCAGAGCCAATTTTTGGCTCTTATTATGTGGATTAATTTCATGTTATGTGAATTGCTTGAATGCATGATTTTTCTTCGTTGCGTGTTTGTGTTTTGAATGAACGAATTACGAAGAATGTTTTAAGACGACGAGAGCATACTCAGCAAGCATGTGCAGCCGGCGCTAGAGCCAGGGGTTGCACGTGGCCGAGCTTGCAAGTCTCGGCAATGTGTAATATTGTTAACGTGAGAATTGATCATGTGAATTGATTATAAAAGTTAATTAATCATAGCGTTGACTTCAAGATTTGATTGGCCTTAAATCAAATCAAATACATTTTCTTCACGAATTTTGTTCGTTGGCTGCGCTGCTCGGAGATCGGCTCTGGATTTGAAGACACCGCAACAGCGGCTGTGACGTTGCTGGGCGGTTTTGTTCGGCGCTAACCGGTACGCAGCGATGCAGCGACAGCGACCCCGGCGGTGGGACATCGACGTAGCAGCGTCGAAGGTGTCCAGCAGCAGCGATGATGGGCCTGATGTGGAGAAGCAGCTACGCAGCAGCGCCGTCAGCTCGAGTGGGAGCCCGCCGGCAGATTCCCGGACTCGTGAGGCGACGGCACGCTGCAGCGCAGCAGTGGGAGTCCGGCGGAGAGCTAGATTAGGGGTTTTCCTATGCCTCATTCCATGATTCCCCTTTCCAAATTTTGATTAGGATTTTCAAATCCTTGATTCAATTTTGGAAATAATTCAAGATTATTTGGAAATAATATTTGAATATATCTTTTATGGATTTTATATTATATGAGATTTAATTATGAATTAAATCATGGATTAAATAGATTCTTTCCTTATTTAATGGATTTATATGGATTTTATTCCTAGATGAATCCTGTTATACCACGCCATGTATCACGAACCTTTCATATCTCATGTCCCACTCTCCAATAAAGAACTGGCGCGTTTCTTCCCAATTAGTTCCTTTCTTACCATGCCGATCATTTTTTTCCAAATGATCGGCTTGTTTCAGCATCCTATCTACGAATTGAGGAATCTCCTGGTACTGATTAAATTGTCTGCGCACTCGTCCAGCCTCGTGCGCCTCGACATATGCCCAACATACCAAATAAGTGTCACAATGGGAGCATCCAGTCACATCCCTACAGTAGTCAGGCAGTATGCAATTTGCATATGACGTCCACAGAAACTGCAAAACCAACAATGTAAAAGCCAAATTAATTTCATAATAAATTCATAAATTAAGTAAAAAAAAGACATTCACCTGCCCAGGTTTAATCAAAGATATTTGATCACGGTAATGCTCAACCAAAAATCTAGGGGCATTTCTTATGTGCGTAGTTCCTTTCCACCTATAAATAAAATTGATGTAAAAAGCCAAAGACCCAAGATACATAACCAAATAAATGTTTAAATACATACCTGGAGCCACTTGGGGTATATGGCTCGTGCACGAGCGCTCCTATGAACGACGACCTCAATGTTGGCATTCTTTCCCATGCCCATAGCTGCAGAAGCACCATAGGTCCACCCAACTCTTTCCTCTGATCTATGGAATCCCCACACAGATAATGATACAGGTACGACAAAGCCGCACTACCCCAACTACTATTTTGCACTTCGTCTGGATCCTCCAATGCATTCAGCCACATATAAGGAACCTTACACCCCGTGGTGTCTGGTAGAATGAGTCCTCCTAACAGGATTGGGGCATGGATACGTGCCCTTTGGATATATACATATGTAGGTAGGTCATCACCCAAAGGTATCCTCGTTTGATTGATGAGAGCGGTCATCAGCAAACCGCCTTGCTTTGTCTCTGACCCTGTATCTGGTAGCCATCCCAGCAAAGCTCGGCACTTGCTAGGCCAATCGGGATATCTGACATGATAGTCACGGCCTGTGAAAACGTGACCGTCCGCTCTCAAGCCCCAAATGGCTTGCATATCTTCTAAAGTCACCGTCGCCTCTCCAATCGGTAGATGGAAAGTGTACGTTTCCGGCCTCCAACGCTCAATCAAAGCCGTGATAAGCTCATTGTCGACCTTCATCGACTTCTCACAATCCATCACGCCTTTGAAACCAAATCTGTCAAGCCAATGCATCACATTGTCATGAATATCCACATCCCAAATCTTACTTTCCGTTCGTCGAGCTTTGAAAAGATGTGTTGTGCCATCACTCAGTAGTTTATTTGAAATGTGTTTTTTCTGAAGAAATAACACTGACGGATCTTCGGGTCCATATAATAACGGTTCGCTAGAACTTGAAGTTGCCATCTAATCTAATACATATTCACAAAACAAAAATTACAGACTCATATTTAAAATATAAATAACATATATATTCAAATTCATCATCAAAACAACAAAATATTATAAACCAAATGATTCACTCCTAATCCATTGATATCCAATCATATACTATATATTAGAAACTTTAATTCATCACAATTCATGATTTATAAGGCCTAATTTACATTAAACTCCTAAATTAGAAATTCACGCTTCATTCCACTTCAATGTATATATAACTTGTAAATTATTATCATAATCAAATTAAATAGTCATTGCAAAAATTACCCAAAATTAAATTGTCATTGCAAACATTTCAACCCCTAGTCTCTTCTCCAATAACAATCAAAATTACAACACCAAGCATCTCAAACATATCAAAAACTATACAATAGAATGAATTTCACCAATAAAATCCATTACAATTAACAAAACAACAAAACATCGGTCAAAATTGAACAATTTGTTATAAACCCTAATTTACAAAATTGGAGAAACCTACACAAATTATGCAATAAACACCAAATAAGAGATAAATATCGAAAGATTGAAGAACACTTACCGAAATATATCGGAATATGACGGGAAATCGCCAAAATATCGTCTGCCCCTTTCTCTCTTTTTCTCTCTCGCGCAAAATGAGCTTCTCTGCCTCTGCTCGCGTCTGTTTAATTCGATCAAGAGACGCATTTGTCTTATGCGTCTTACCCTAAGACGCATGACTGTCATGCGTCTTTAAATAAAATAAAATAAAATTTCAAACACGCATGAGCTATATGCGTCTTACCCTAAAACGCATGACGCTCGTGCGTTTCATTAAAAGGAGACGCATGACCTTAATGCGTCTCTCCTAAAGTCGGAATTTAAAAAAATTCCAGTACGGTTATGGAATGTAAGTTTTAGTCTAGAAGCAAAAAAGAAATACCCCAATCTTAAGAGCATCCACAGTGGGACGGATGTCCCGGTGGATATCCCGACGGACTTCCCAAAAACACCTCCTGCCACGTCATAAGGACCTCTCACTGCACTGCCACGTCATAAGGACATCCCACTGGCAAGGACATCCCGCCGGCATCCACAATAACAAAAATTCACAAATTCACCAAATTAAACAATTTGCGAAATTATGAAATGAAATGAAATAAAATTCAACCAGCCGTATATATAGAGTTTTTTTTAAAATAATTATAAAATCGGGACGTCCGTCGGGGACACCGCAATAGCGGACGTCCCGACGGACGTTGTGATACGCTCGGATTTTGCACTGTTTTAGGACCATTATTTGGTCCGTTTTTTATGTCAAAGTCACTCTACATGTCCAATAATCACATATTATATACAGATTGGTATTTTGACGTGTTTTGTGAGAAATGTGCATATTTGAGCCGAAAAAGGGAGTCAAAACGCAAAGTCTGGAAATCTGGAGTTCGGACGGTGACCGACAACCGCCACAAATTGTACGGCGATCGCCGGCGCCGGCGGTCAGTGATGTGTAGCGGCCCGCCGCCGAAGGTACCGAGACTCTGGACTGCTACGCGGCGACAGCCGGCCAAGGCGCGGCGGCCCGCCGGAGAAAGGCGGCGAATCCGAATTGCCCTAGATCTGCTCCAAGATTTAACATATTTTAATGATCTTTTCCTTCTACAATGAGGATTGATATTCCCCTATAAATAGGACCTCAAGCTTCAACAAAAGAGAGCTTCTTTTTGCAACATAAAATCTCAGAGATTAAAAGCTAGAGTACGTCATTGTGCAAGGAGTTGAAGAAGGATTTCAAGAACATCAAGAACGACAAGGATTCAACCTACGGGTTCTATTTGCTTTAGTTTTTTGTTCAAATTGTCTTCCCTTCAATGTATGTGTTTAACTTATTCCATTATGTGTAACTAAACTCATAGGATTCAAGGGATGTGTTAGTAATGACTTTGGTTATACAATTCCAGTTTTCTATTTAATATCCGTTTTGTTTTTACTTTGTTTCTTCCCTAAGTATTCGTGATGCTACATGATTGAGTGACACAATTATTTATGATTTAATATAACTTGCTTCATAACTGTGGGAGAGTTCTAGCGAGTTAGGTCCACTTAGTAGACGCTACAGTTAGCTTCTCTTAAAACGACACTGTTAATTGAGAGAGATGACTTTTCAAGGGTCTTAGGAGCTTTTTGGAGTTACGTGTTAGGATTGACAACCCTAATATTGTAATCAACGTTTGTATCGCATGAGCATAAGCTAGGTGACTCGTTCTATCAAATTATTAACTGTGCTAGGGTATTGTAGTTTGGAATATGTATAACCATAACTGTGAACGCACATCCCTGGAATTTTCCTTATCTCTATATTTTATTTCTGTGTTTTATTTACATCTAGTTGTTATTTGCTTTCAATTGTTTTCAGTTTTCAAAGGTTTTCAAAATCTCTCGATTCTCCAGATAGTAATTGAGTTTTAGTAGAGGATAGACACTTTGTGTTCTTCTTCCCCGTGTTCGATATCCCGGTACTGACCTTTAGCTATACTATAGATACTCTGTATACTTGTAGGTATATTTAGTGCTAAAAAATAGTGCATCACGTTGTCGGAAAGCAGCGGATCTGTGGTGTCCGCAAGCGACGTCCGCATCCGCGTTGCACTCGCCTAATGGCGGAAGTCTTGCGCGGCTGTCGGCACACAGATCCGACGTCCGCACTCGGGACGGCCGCCATTGTTGATGCTCTAAAGGTCATTAATGGAGAAACTTTCCACCGTCTTAAATTGAATTTTAAATATATAACCAATGTTAATAACATTTTTTTTGGAATGTTTCATTTTGATGTTATATTTATAAAAGTAAAAATATAGTACTCTTTTTATTCGTACTTTATTATCTTTAATTTTAACCCATATTACGTAAAATATCATGTCGAAAGAGAAATAAATCACGAGATGGATATAGTAAGTAGTGGTAGTAAAGTTATCATGATCTGATAGATATGATAATGTGCAGAGTCACTTCGATGATGGATTAGTTAGAGTACATTAGAAAAACCACAGCCGTACTTGTAATTATTTAACGAATTTATAGTTACAACTTGCACGATATCTACTTGCTAATAAATTATACGTTCACACTTTTCTGGTCCGAATGTAATGCATTAATAATAAGAGTAGTAGATATCTGAATAGATGAAAGGAAGGTATGCTTTTAATAAATTATATGCATAGACTTTTTAATTAGTAAGACTTTTAGCTGCATGTCATCATTCACTAATTGACCGAAATGTCAGAAAATCAACAAAGTTAATACTTAAGTATGCATATTAATGAATAGCATATCATAATTTAATGTCAAGAAATGCAAAATACGGTTGCGTGTGTAAAATGTCCATCTTAATTTCTTTGTTGAATGGACTAAAATCCATCATCTTCCAAAAATTTTACTTTCGTCGATAATATTACGTATTCCATATGCGACGACGAATTTTGTTCTTACAATATTATAATACTAGTAGTATTCAATAAGATAACCCCAAGTCTCCCGATATGTATTAAAATCAATCGGCGGTGATTACGGTATTTACAGTTTACACGAGGTTTTCAATCTCTTCATTTTCTGCTAAAGGCAGATATGAAGTGGTTACTTGTAGTGGACTGGGCCCTAAGGCAGTTATGAACTAATGGGCCTCCAACAATCGAATATTTGTATATGGGCTTTCTCTTTGTGAAATTTCTCCTCTAATTTCTATCTTCATTCTTCTTAAAAACTGCAACCATTCACATTTTCTTGCATGTCCAAACTGTTCTATTTTGTGGTCTGAAATAACCACCTGTCCATGCTAATGTGTGATTTCTTTCTTTGGTATTCCATTTATTAATGGATTATTCAGCTTGTACGATTATATCTGTATATTATGTTTGGTTTATGAGATTAAATTTCAAAACTTAACATCAGAGGGATAATTATGTGATAATTAATCATTCTCACCTCTCTTCAACCAAACGAACAGCACCTAAGGTAATTAGGTGTCAAAAACAAGCGTTACTGGTGATTATGAAATGAAGCTGGATACATTTGGGTCATGTCAAATTGACTTTGCTTTTGTTTACGTTACCTTAAATAGATTTAAAAAGTGATTGCGTGTATTAATTAAAGAGAGAAAGTCTCTAAAAAAAGAACTGTCTCATCTTATTTCGAACAAATTAAAATGAAAAACGTGTCATTTAAGTGAGACGGAGGAAGTAATTTTTATTTTGGGTTTGAGTACGTTGAAATATCATAAATTTAATATTTTAACAAATTCAATTTTGATTATGTAATGTTTCAAATACTTGGACTTGTTAATACTAGATAATTTATGGCTCAAAGTAAACGCCTTCATTATAATTTATCTTGGAAAGATGCTTTCATGCAATTAAAAATGAAGAAGGTCGGTGAAAACTAAAGATTGAAACGGTTTCATAATAATTTACATTTAACATTGCTAACATAATATGTTCGTTGCATAAGGCTTATCCGATAGTCTGTGTCCTTACCGTCACGGGTGGAATTAAATAGTACTATTAAGTTTTGTTTTCTGTTTATTGGATTATTGGATAAGGTAGATAAAGTAGTAATGAGTTAGATTCCTGAGTCATCTCTTGGTCCCAAAATAGCAACTGGTTATAGTTTTGTATTTGAAAAATTGAATTGTTTTAAATCAGGCCCAATAAATTAGCTATGTATACGTATTAATTTGTGGGTCAATAAATGGTATTAAGGGACTCAACTGTCTCCACTAGGTCTGCCCCACCCCTCAACTAAAAATCATAACAGTAATCGCACCATTAGCCAATCAGTTAGCCTATTAATTGATTGAAATTAACCTCAATAAAATTTGAAAACTATTTTTCATTCTTAAAATGGGCCATTTTGAATCATACATGAGCTATAGACTCGGAGAATCAACTATGTTCAAATTAGGATTGCCCAATTTTTATTACACCATACTCTCTCTATTCTTCATCTCTTCGATCAATATGGAATAATTCTTGACAATCATATATTAATATTGTTACTACATGCTAAAAGCTCATTCTAAATGCACCAAATCCTACACCTATAAAATGATAGGATTTGAACACATGACTTTTGATTTAAAAGGTAAATGCCCTATCTATTAAGCTACATGAGTGAATTTATATAAAGTAATCGAGCCATATAGATCAATTATTTGTTAATCAATAACCGATTAACCATTTATATAACAACCCCTACTTTTAGATGCACACAATTTTTGTCATAGTTTATGATTAAAAACACAATACGTTAGTATTTTAATTGTAGTTCAATAAAATCACAAAATTTGTTCAAATTCTGATATATCCCAAGTTTTTAAAAATTTGATTGATAAATCATAAAATTCATAATAACTTTTTTTTCAAGGTACATATAACATTACACTCGCGGTTTCTATCAGTATACAAATTTGAAATCTACTATACTACTTCTTCCGTCCCACCAAAGATGACACACTTTCCTTTTTAATTTGTCTCATCCAAGATGACCTATTACTCAAAATAGAAACTCATTTATATCTACTTTATTCCGTCTCTCTTATTTTATTCTCTTTACCTAACACACAAAATAAAAGTGTATAAATTCCCGTGCTGTCTAAGGAAGGATCATCTTTTTAGGGACGAAGGGAGTACTCCGTAAGAAAACTTGGGGTATTTAATAGTATATCAATTGAAGCATTTGTCAAGTATTAGTAGTATTATATTTTTTTCAAACCATGATTCATTATAGTCGTTACACTAAAGTGTGACCATATGGATTTAGGGGACAGGCGGTGCCATTAGCATAATCTTTACAGAAAACAACATCATTAATTGAAGTAAACAATTTATGTTGCCATCCTCGAGAAGTAAAACTACAGAGCATTTGTTTAGCTAATAATCTCTGTTTAGCTAGTAATCTTCATTCCACATTTCAACACCAACCAATCATCTTTTATCTTTCTTTTTTAATTGACAATAAATTGAGTCCAGCTAGCATAATTTTCTCTACCATCTCCTTTTTCTTAAACAAAAGAGAAAGAAAAGGAAAAAAAAATGTACAAGCATGGATGAGAAACTTAAATTTACCATTTTGGCCCACTTTTTTTTCCTATTTCTTTTGTATGTTACCTGAATGAATACTGAATAGCAAGATGTACTGAAGTTTTAAAGGAGCCTATATAGAGGAGAATGGAGTAGTAAATAAACTTTATTTGAGAAACTATATTTGGTTAGCAAGATTTATAGAGCAAATGGAGACACACATAGGGTTTAGTGCTTTAATATTATTAAAAACCAGGGATTGTAACCAATAAACACGTATGACGTATGTGAGTTTGTTATTTATTTCCTCAACACATATAAATGGTTTGATATGAAGATGCAATTCTGTAGATTCATACATTTTTCTTATTTTGATTGGCATACGCTATCCTAAGAATTAATGTCAAATATTGGCCACCTATCGAGTGAAACCCCAATTAAAACATGTGTACAGAAAATTGGAACTAACTAAGATTAGAGAAACTAATTTGATAACGCAATTAATATTACATCAAATCAAGATTTCAATCATTTCTCCATAACATGAGGTAAATATCGTATTACATTTATAAACTCTAATAAATAGTATTAAGTTACTTCAACGTTCTCTTGTGATAGCTAAATATATTGCGACAAATTTACGTGTTTCTTGAGCTCCTTTTTTGTTGTTGTTGTGATGCTGATTTTTGGAGCTAGAATTAAAATTTCATTTCACCTAATGGAGTAATGTTCAAAAAGTGGTTAATCAATCCTGCAGTTTCTTGCATGCATAAACATTCCCTTTTTATGTTAGTTTATTAATTAAATCATACCCCCTTAATTACAACTAGCTAAATCGTTGTTGGTTTACTTTTCTGAATTAGTCCTAATCTTCAATTATGAAGAGTTGACCAAAATCGAGTTTAAATAAAAAATTTCAAACTAATAGTTTTGACAAAAATCTTTAACTACCACAAAAAATTATTCAAACAATCATAATCTGTGCAGATAAAAAGAATATACAGTACTAATATTTGATAATTTATTTAATTGTAACGACCAATTTGTATTTTCATTGATCACTATTCATCTGCATTCAGTCTTCACTCTTCACACATGAATTTTTCCCTGACGGTTTAATTATATTTTATGATAAAGTGTCCCCTTTTTACTATACTATAGTTATTACTCCCATCACCCAGTCTAGAGTAGTTCTAAGTAAAATATAAAAATTTAATTGCAAATAAGTCTAAGGATCGATGGATAGATAAGCATGAAATACTTAATAATGATTGGCGCCCAGAAAGTACAAACATAACAAATTAAAGGCTTAAAAAGCACAGTTACACTGTGTATAAAATTATTGTTGCAACCATAATGTAAATTTGGTTGCAGAAGTGATGGGACCATTTCATTTTATCTGCTGCCCATTCATTTGAATCAGAAACACATTATTTTGGAGGCTTTCACTTTTCGAGATTTTAATTGCTATGTCAATATGTGAATTCCCTTTTCTTTGAATTAATTGTTGTAAATAGGCATTCCCAACCCCATCCCAAATCCAGGTTTAAGTCCCCTCCACTCGCCTAAATTTGAGTCTCATGTCACAACTCCTCTAATCCTGCAGGTCATAACTCGGGCCACAACTATTAAATTGCACTATTCACAACTTCAAGCTATTTTACGCGTGAAATAAAAAACGCCGAACAATTAAAACCGGAAAAATTCATTGTTCGGTCGAAAAAAGAAAATTACAAATCCTAGAAATTTTTTTTACAAATCATTGTTTAGTCGAAAAAAGAAAATTACAAATCCTAGAAAAAAAATTATTAAGACCTAGAAAATAAAAATTACAAGTCCTAGAAAAAATATTGAAATAATTTAGAGGATAGAAATGGAGAAATTGGTGGAAGAATGTTGAAGAAATGGGTATAAATAGGCAAAAAAAAATGAAAAGAAAAATTTGGGGGTTTGCGGCCCGTCCCGATGCGCATAACCCTGAGCCGGGCCGGACCCCGGAAGCGGCCCAGGACGCAACTGCGGCCCCAGGACCGGCCCAGGCCGTGACTCTCCTCCGTCTAACGCATGGCCCGGGCCGGGACTCGCGATTTGCGGCCCGGCCCCTTGCGTTGGGGATGCTCTAAGCTGTGTCATTGATAATAATTTTGCAAACTATTTTGAAAAGATATAAGAGACTAAGAGTGTCCACAGTAGTGGACAACAATCACGCCACAGCCACAAAAACACTTTCACAGCCATAAAAATTTGTCCAGCCCAATAGACGGTCACACCACAACCACAAATCACATTATTTTATCAATTATTGGTATATTTTAATTGGATTGGTTTTTTTTAAAAATGTTGATAGTTAGGGAGTGTTTTAATTATAACTAATTTTATATGATCAAAACGAATAAAGGAAAAACGAATACCATATAAAACTTATGGTTATTGTTATATTAAGAACTTCTGGTTCATATAGTTTTAGTATTTAAACAAGAAAACAAATCCGAAAATACAGATAAAAGTTAAGCAATGACGAGGTAGAATAAATTGTATCAGATGAAGAATGTAAAAGGTAGTCATACTTCATAGTACACTACTTCATAAGATTCGCATACACTAAATTCACAAGATTACTAAAAGAATTGTTTTTTTAAAAAAAATTAATTCTACTCAAATGTAGATCCTAAGAAAAATCTTAGTCGATGAAATGAAATGCTCAAATAAAAACAACCTATACTTATAAATATCACAATTCGTATTAATATTCTTTAGCGCATATTTAATAAAATATAGATAACTCATCTAGAGATAGAAAATTTTTATTCATAAAATTTCATTATTAGATAAATTATGAACCCTAACAAATATGCTTTAAAAACAAGAGACTACCAGGAAATTTCAACCCACTATCATCCAACTCGAAAAATAGATAGTTCGACTTCAAAATACTAGTGGAGTACTTTTTAATTAAATCAGATAGTAAAAATATTTATATACTCAAATAACTGATAGAATCATTTATTATTAAGGATCGTTATTTAATTATAAGAAAAAGGAATAAGATTGGCCAAAGTGATTCCAAGCAGACAGGAATCCGAACAAAGCATAGAAAAAAGTCGCATAAACTTGACAATCGGCAAGCTAAAATACCAATAATTCAACACCTACTCAAACTAATCCATTTTAATAGTATATAATAAAAGCTACTTTAGTTTTTCCTCTTAAATTGTTAGTACTACATTATATTATCAGAAATTTCATCACGGTATCTCTATTGTGCATATATATGTAATCCATATAGCAACTTCAAGTGCATTATTCATTAAACATCTTTAGCACATCACCATCGAACATATTAGTATTACTACTATTACAACATACAACAAGAATCCGATTCATTATTTTTTTTTTCCTGCACTCAATTTGTCTTGGTCACAATTGGCACATTCATCCTAAAGTATCGCATTCGCAAATAAAAAACTACTATATGCATTAGATATTGATATAAGTCTGTGACAAAATATCTCACCAACTCATCATCGTTAGCCACTCACTAAGCAAAAAAAAAATTAATTAACACTTTATAAAGCAATAATGAACTCACATCACTTTCAAAGTTAATGCACCCAACAATCATCATGCGATTACTCTATTTTAGCAGATAAATAAAAAGAGGAGGAATTGTTCATCACCGGAAAATGCCATTTATAATGGCTGGCTGATATACATAATAGACAAAGTAGATTCGAAAGTGGAAACATATAAGAAAAATAAACAAATTGCAATAATTCAGAGGAGAGAGATGGGCCACGAAACATTTTAAAAGAGCTGCATATTCGAGTTCGAATATAACCTACCACCAGAAAATAAAAATAAAAAGAAGATAAAACTATATTTTCCCCCCTTGAAATTCTAATTCCCATTTCAATTTATTTTATTTTATTTTTTACTCACACATTCGGACTCCAAAGACTCCATAAACGCGAGCTGAATATACCCATGACGTCCGGCAACACTTTCCTAGCCAAACCTTTGTGCGTCCTCGCCGCCGGCGCTGCCACACAGTCGTCCTCCATCTCCGTCTCCTTCTCCCCACTCACTCCCGGGGCTAATTCATCAACATCGAGCGGCGGCGGTGGTGGCGCGGCGGAGGAGATGGGAATTTGTTGATTTGGCGGCGGAGAGGAAATTGGGGGTTTGTTGCGGCGGGCGAATTTGTCCCTGCGCTTGGTCTTGGGGAGAGATTCGCCGGAGTTCAAGTGGTCCTCGAAGGCTTCGATGGCTTGGTGGATGAGCTCGCGGTTGGGGGAGGAGTCCCAGCGGAACCAGAAGGCGGTGTAGCAGTGGAAGCAGTCGCAGTCGAAGAGGGGAGGGTGAGGGTGCTTCTTGGAGTTGTTGGTTGATTGGAGGGATCTGGTGAGCATGTAGGCCAGGACCTCTCGCTCTTCTAGAGAGAGAATGGATACTAGAGTGAGAATGGCGGCGGGGAGGAGTTTGAGGAGAGGGAAGCTGTCTTCTGTGTTGGTGGGAGAGGAAGTGAAGGGGTGGACCTTGCCTTTGTTTCTCATCTTCATGGTTGCGGGAGAAAATGGAGTCGGAAAGAAAAGGGGTAATACGAATTCAACCTAAATTAATGAAAGGGAAAATAAGAAATTGGATTTTTGAGGCGGGTCGGTTTGGTGGCCTATGGTATCTCAGATATGGACGGTCGGAAATGCTATCAATTTCAAAGTATTTACATAATTTATTTACTTAGTTAGTTGTTAAGATTTGATTTAGGATATCATCTTTTTTTTTAATATTATATATACTAGTGTCACACCCGTGCGATGCACGACATGTTAACTTTCTGTTCGACTAATTTGAGTTTTGAGCTCACATTTATGAAATGAGAATAATAAATATGGAGTATCATTGTATCAATTTATAAACTCAGAAATGTATAATTGATAACAATAGAGTAATTATTATACAAATAAAAACGTATATAATCATATATGTTGTGAAACTAAAACTGTACACAAAACACACATCATTGAGAAAACTTTCGATCTCTACCAAATAATGATCAACGACAAAACCATATATAATGATCAACTTTAATGTTTAATAAATAAAATACGGTTCACTATATTATGAGTTTTAAAATATTAAAATTTTTTGTTAAAAAAAAGTGAACATTATTATATAAAAGTTGGCGCTTAAAACGTAAAATATAATTTCAACATAGGTTGATTTTTAGTACTTTTCACATTTTAATAAAAAAAAGTACAAACGTATTTGTTAACTTTAATACTTACGTGCGTGAAAACATAGCAATTTACAAATACAAATAAATGAACAAATCAAGAAACCACCGATAGCCTTTCATTATTTAAATAAAAACATAACACAAATATAGCGATAAAAAATAACTTATATTACTACATAATGATTTCAGAA
>NC_062966.1:15606964-15707085 GCF_023119035.1 Salvia hispanica
GCACTATCTGTGAGCACCACACTCGTTTAAGACATGTTTGACGTAGTTTGTTTTGTTTTATATATTAGTTTGAGATTAATAACTAAAAATTATTATTAACACTTTTAATTTTATAATTTTTCATTTATTAGACATCATTGAGAAAACAAATAAATAGAGTTTTGATTTTTATAAAAATTGTAAATTAAAAGTGTCAATATAATTTTTAATGTACTTATATCAAACTAGATGTATAAAACAAAACAAACGACACTAAACATGCCTTAAATTAGCGTGGTGGTCACGGATGGTGCTCGCATCAAGTATGTAACATATCATTAATCTATGTGGAATATTTTATAATTGGTAATCAATTAAAAAAATTTCAATATTCTACTTTGAGACATTCAATTTCCGTCATTATACTTTTCTGCAATTTACAAGCTTTATTTCATAAATCCTTGTCCGCTTGATGAAGAATTTTCGTGACGAAACCCACCCTGATTGTTGAGCTCAACATTACCAATATTAAATAAACAAACTAATTCAACTAATGTATCAACGTGCATATTGTTATTTCAATTTTATTAGGTTTTGGCTTATATGTTTCCTTCTTAATTTTGTAACTCGTAAGATTGTTTTCTGAATAACAAAAAAGATAAATAATGTAAATGATGATATTCATTCATCGGCAAGCAATAACTTCCAATTTGAAGTCCCGTTAAAGATTGTTTGTCTACTCTATCTACAAGCTACAATAAGTCATTCTTTAAGTTCATATTTATTGAACACGAAATAATGAGATTGTGACCATTCGTCCTGTGTGGCCAATTGCACCAAACTTTCCTCTTCTTTTTTATTACACTTATACAGTATTTCTGTAAAATTAAAATACGAGTGTGGATATTTGTAATATATAACGAACAAAAACTGATGTCTGTTGAAAAATAAAATTGCAGAAAATAAAAGATATTGCAGAAAGTAAAAGACGGAGAGAACTTTAAAGACTACATTGTGAATGACTTTGATTAAATTCTCTCAATGGTTACACAACCTTTTATGTGCACTAATTCTAGCTATACATGAAAAATATATTCTAATTCCATAATATCTTCTTGATTTGATTTTCCATAATCTTTAATTTATTTCCTCTATTATTCTTGCCATATCTTCATGTCTTCATTTCTTGTTCTCCAAGTAATTGATTTCTCCATTCCAATGCCATCCTGGTGTAATTTCTAGCATGGGTCTCATACTGAATTATAATAATGGATTAATTGAGATTCATTTATGACTAAAGCACATTTTCGAATGGTCGTTTGAGGTAGACCTTTTCATTTTGGGCAAGCGGCCGTCATTTATTAGTGTTGAATTAATAAATGATTATCAATATTCACTTTTGCATACAAATGGATACTTTGTGCATCTTTTAATGAGTGCAACCAACTATACTTTTCTTGCATGTTCCGCTTTTCTATTAGCACTTCACTAGTATTTTCTACTACTACTATTGTACTCGTACTACTATGATTTTAAAATTAGTTAAAGTGATTGAAATACTTTCAGAAAATATTATTGTGATGGTTTCATAGCATGAAGAATTATTATTCTTTGTTTAGTTATATGTAGATATTTAAGGATTCTCAATTATGAAAGAGGCATGTTTCATTATCTATATTGCACTATAGGACATTATTCAAATGCATCTACAATATAATCAATTATTACATAATTACAAAAATATCAATTCCTTAATTTATCACTAAAGTATAAAATAAATCTTCAAAATATGTTATGTAGCATAATCTAGGCGGTTGATCACTCTAATTTAAAACCTCTAGTTTAATCTTAATTTTGATATAAAATTTTTTCCCCCTGCTATTTATTATTAATGACACTATTGTAAATGAGACTACACATACATCAATTTAGCCAAAAATTTGATTCGTTATTATGTGCAGGACGTGTGTATAAATATTGCAATTAGAATGGTAGTACCATATATATACTCATACTAGCAATCAATCATTTGGATTAGTTTGGCAATTGAATAATGTAATTATGTAAACATATTAATATCGCCTACTACCCAGCTTCATGGACCGTGCTATATATGCTTCAATAAGGGCACTCACAGAGTCACAGTGGTAGCCTTAATTTGGAGTTCATTTCATAGCTTATCTCTATTTTCTCTTGTGTCAGGAGTCCATTTCTCTGTAATGGCAACTTATCTTATTTCCACATCTGCACTATTTTTATATATTTCACTTTAAATTGTTGCTGTAAATTAAAAACAACGTAAATAATAATAAAAAAAAGTTACTTAAAAATAAAATAAAAATTCTATATTAAAAAAAAATACAAAAAACAAAGATAAAGATATATAAAAACATACTCTCTGAGATCGCTGAGGTAAACAATGAATATATATAAAAACATAAAACAACAGAAGCACACATCAGCGGAGGCAAACAGTGAAAAATTGATGGGAATTGAATTTATATAGGGAATAAAAAGTGATAAAATTATAAAAAAATGTCAAAAATGGGTGCGGCCCCGATGCCCCACGGGGGGGGGGATCTTATAGCCGATGGAGGCGATGGGGCGGGGCTGCTGGATCGGCACAAGGGAGGAAGCGTTGGGGCTGGGTGATCGGCTCTCTCTCCACAATGGGGGCTGATGATGGCCGATAGGGTGGCCGATCGGTCACCATTGCTAGTGCTCCAACAGGAGCATATTCACATTCACCTACCCGGCTACCCCACACTTTTGCTAACGAACTTAAGGCTATTTTTATTATTTAAGTATTTGTTTTGATATTAAGAATTATTTAGATTGAGATCAGTTGTTAGATTTGACATAAATACCAACATATGTTACTTATTTCGCAATTATAGTATGTTTGGTAAGTAGAATCCAAGTTATCAGAAAACGAGACCTAGTTAATTAATTAGGATAATGGCGCGCTTTCGTTAAAAATTATGTTGATAATTAGTTAGGTGAGATAGAACCACTCCAATACCCATGAAAGGCCATCTTTCGCTTAAGGAAAACTTAGAGTGATAGGTGTTGGTAATCGATTAATTGCACCTTTTACCTAAAATTTTGTGAACTCAAAACTTTGATCATTTATTAAAATAAGTAAGGTAAGGTCCATTACACAGAAGAGAAAATGATCACCTACAGTATATCCTTATTTTCCAGCATCATTTTCTTTTTTTTTGCTGTCATTATTGTTCCAGGTTAAACTTAGTCGTCTATTAACCAATAAAAACTTCATCTCACTTTGATTACAAACGAAAATAGATCACATATTTCATTAATTCATTTTATTATTTTGAAATCAACATATTTAACTAGTATTGTAGTACTAACTTTTCAATTTATATATCTTCATATATTTTTTAATTAATGTACATTCATGGATGGGGGGTACTACATTTGGGGTAAAAAAAAGAACTAGCATGGTTGAGATGACTGATGAGTAATGTGATAGAGCCATGAAAATTGGTGAAAGTGCCCGTTAAAGAAAGGGTTGTTAAGTTAATTTGTTTTAAGGGATTGGGCTGGGCCTCTTCGATTCATTTACTTCAGAGAGATTGTTGGGCCTTTTCCCTTTTCGTACATTAATCTACTTTACCCTGAATAACATTCATATTTACATTTCAACCCCAAAACACAACCCTTTTCTTTGGGAATTTTACAAATATATATATGCAAGCTAAAGTTGGCAATTTATGATTCAGTTCCAACGTACAAAACTTGGGGCTAACTAAATTATTTTTGAATTTTATTTATTTTCTAGTTAATAGAATACATAACATGAGGCTAAGCAAATTATATTTTAAATTTTATTTATTTTCTAGTTAATAGAATTAGTAGATGGTAAAATATTAATTATTTTTCCTTCTACTAAATTAGGGTTTTCTTTTTATTTATTTTCTTTAAGTTTTTTTTTCATAAGTTTAAGATTTTCCTTTGCCTATATAAAGATCTTTGAATATTAATTTTACTTTGAGTTTCATACTATGGAGTTCTAAATTTCTATACGTTTCTTCTCTGCATCAATTAGTATCACGATCCAGGTTGATCATCAATGGTTGAACGTAAACATGGTAGCGGTCGTGGTGAGGGACGTGGAGATCTCCCAAACAAAGAGGCTGCACAGCAGTGTGATCTGTGCGACATCGAGAATGATGATTTGAGACAACAAGTTCGAGACCTCCAGCAACGATTGGCGAGACTGGAGGAGCGTCGGGAGAAATCTAACCCGATGGGGTCTAATGCGCCGGCGTTGTTCGAAGAAAGATCGTTATTCAGCAACGTCTGTGGTGGTCAGCCAAAGTCCAGCTCAAACTTCGGCGGCATTAACAAGCAGTACGATTTCGACTATGATTCAATCTTCACATCATCTGATGCTTCTGTACTGCAGAAGAATAGTAACAACAATATATTGTCGATGTCGGTGTATGATAAGTCCATATACGACGAGCATACACCCCGGATTGATGATCAATTCCCCGCCTCCTTCAAGTAATTACTTCCGCATAACATAAGACGCTCTCATCTGAATATTTCTTTTAATTGTTTTTACTATTTTCTTTTACACAGTCGCTGTCATATTTTTAATGTGAAATTATGGCTTCAAAGTCATTATTTGAATGTGCCCAGGCAGGAAATCACATGCTATTATGCTAATATGTATGTCTGATTTTTTTTTTCACCAAAAATAAAACCTAGACCGTACTGCATATAGAATGGAAGTCTACAAATGGGAATTGAATTTTGTATGAATCGGTCACGCAAACATTTTGGGTAAAAATTGGATGCAATTTTCCCTGTGAAAATCCTTATATATGTATCTCTCTCACCATGTTTCCGAGTGAAAATCATTATCTTAGAAGCTATTGTAAACAAAGGTATACATACGATTTTGCAGTTTTCTTTTTCTTTTCTTTTTTTCAACCAAGGCTTTTACATGATCATCTTTTCATTATAACACAGTTGTCAATTTGATGAGCTTTGAGCACCAAAAAGTGGAGATGGAACACAATGACCACGACCATCCAAATGGCGTGATCATTCTGCGTGTTTATATTCACTGTGATGGCTGTGGAGATGAAGTATTCAAATGTCTTCGTGGATACCAAGGTTAATTTGTACTAGTAATCAAGCTTTTGTTTCTTTTGTTGATTACTCTTGTGTGTGTTTGTAGGTGTTGAGGGGGTTGAGATTGATGCAAAGAATCATAAAGTGATCATCAAGGGAGAAAAGGCCGATCCCATCAAATTAGCTCAGAGATTAAGGAAGAAAACTGGAAAGCACGTGGAACTCATTCATCCTAAGCTTCCCAAACAGGACAAGGAGAAGAAAAAAATGGAGGAGGTAACCTGCAGTTTTAACTCTTCTCTACTTGTATATATTGGTTGAATTAAGCCTTTTTTGTTCTTCTCAGCCTCATGAGAAGACCATTGAGGTTGTTTTGAAAATCAACATGCATTGCGAAGGCTGCGCAAAACAGGTCAAATGCTGCATCTACGACATGGAAGGTATGTAGCGCGTTTTTCCTAGTATTTTTTCTTGCAAAAGAACATGGTTGAAATTTTAATCCAAAATTTTGTAAGGGGTGGAAAGAGTTGATGTTGATGTGGAGAAGAATGTGGTGAAAGTGAAGGGAAACATGGATCCTCATAAACTTGTGGAGTTTATCAGCAACAGAGGTGGAAGAAGTGCAGAAATTGTGCAACCTGATTTAACTAAAGCCAAAGGAGAGGGAGTGGACTGCTCTTGCAATTGCTATGCTTCACAACAAGCTGTGTATGCCCCCCAGATTTTCAGTGATGAGAATCCCAATGCTTGCTCTGTCATGTGAAGAAGATGCTATCATCACCTCACAAATGGGTAAATAAATATTTGATCACTGAAATGGTGTGATCTTTGTGACAGATGGGATGGTTAATTGAGGTAATATTGGTGAATCTGTAAAATTACATGAACTTAAAATGCTTAGCAATGATTTCATTTTTATGAGTATTTGGGGCAAAGAAATTGATGTATGGCTTCCTTCTGACCTTCATGTGATTAATAGTTGTGCTCGGCCATGATAATGATTTAATCATGTGGCAGTGTTACACATTTTTAGCCGAGAAATTCCTTTTCACTCGTTATAAAAATCACGAGTTCAGATAATTAACATGATCACAGGGTTTCTATTTGGGATGTATAGATTGTGATTGCTTTCTCCCTAATTAATTATTACACTTGATCAAATCAATTCTGGAATGTCATTTATATGGACTTAGATTAACTTTTTTTTAAATCTATAGTTCTAGTTTTCTATGATTCTCGAGGCTCTCGTTTAAATATATCGACAATATACACCTTTCGTTCCCTATGTTAATAAGCCAAAATGAACCATGGACATTTATTAACAAGAGATATTAGCCTTAAAAAATAAAAAAAATATTGGACGAATTCTGGTACTAGTATTTTTTATCAGCTTTAAAATTATCTTAAAAAGTATAAATTTTAAGATCGGAGCCAATTTATAAATACAGGTCATTTTTAAACATGATAGAACTATGTGACACAAAGTCTCCAACATAGTATGATAGGTGGATTATTTAAATATTTTCATTACTTTAAATTTAAATTCAAAATAAAAATTATTTTATAAATAATTTCTTCACAATAAGTTCCTGCCAAGAAATTATCCTCATTCTACAAGTTCCAATCTGTTCAGCCAAAAATATAAGCATATCCATCGCAATCTCATCGCAATATTAATAACCAAATGAAGTGGAGTTTCCCAAGTAAAGACACCAGATTGAACAATTACATCAGCTATGAAGACAATGAGCAATTGGTGCGCTCTTTGAGAATTGAGAGATGTGTTATAGAGAATAAATTGAGACATAATATGTTGAATTTAAAGTAATTTTAATTGATGAAACTAGACTACAAAATTGTACTGGAGTAAGGTTAATTTCTTCCTCGGGTCATGGATTATGGAAAGTGCACTATCCGCTAAGTTTGCGAATTTTAAATTATTTATTAAATTCATTAAAATTTACTACTCTATATTGAAAGAAAATAGAAATTAATTATTGATCATATAAAATTATATAAGAACCAAAAATCCCGGAAGTTATTGGGTTCCCGCCGCGAGGCGAGACCAACTAGTCAACTACTACCTCGAAAATCTCCCACAACGTTACAATATCTGGCCAATCATATTAAGACACGTGTCGAAATACAGCTGTCTGGTCTGTAGCCCGCACAGGTAAAATAGCCACTACGATTCTCACACGTGTACCGAACCCCCTCCCGCCTCGTAAAAATCTATCCGTTAAGTCGTTAACCCTAATATCCCTCTCCTCCTCTCCCCTTCTTTCTCCCCAACGTCTCTTTTCCAACACAAAAAAAGAAAAAAATTAAAAAAATTAAAAAAAAAATCAGAGAAACAAGGAGATAACAATGGGGAAGCTAATCTGTGACTCGACGGCGTCGTCCCCGGTCATCCCGTGGCGCGATCCGACGACCACCCCGTCCTCCGATCCGGCGTCGATTCCGCCACCGCAGCCGGAGATCGCGTGGGAGAGCGTGCCGGGTCTGGAGGAGCAGCAGAAGAGGCATCTCACGCGCCTCTACAACAAGGGGGTCCTCTGGAAGCACCCGGAGGATAAGAACCGCAACATTGTGTTCAGGCTCGCCCACGGCGGAGAGGTCGAGGCGGACGGCAACTGCCTCTTCACGGCGGCGCGTAAGTCCATGGGCGTCGAGGCGGCGGCGCGTGATCTCCGCCTGAGGACGGTGAAACGCTTCGTCGAGGATCTCGGATCGGTGGACGAGGAGACGAGGAGGTTCATCGAATCGGCGATTAGGAACATGTATACGCCAGATCTGAAGTCAGGTTGGGGGATCCATGTGGTCCAGGAGGTTAAGCTGTTGGCCAAAAAAGAAGATCGAGTGGGATTGGATTCCGCCATTGATGAGCTTGTGCAGCTCGGTATGCAGAGGTATGTCCACCAATTTTTTCCGATCTGTTCTTTTTTTTGTTTTTTAATTTTAGATCTCGTTTTGTTTGAAGACGGAATCTGATTACTTTCCTTCATTTGTCTGATATGCGATTAAAATTTATTCGGCTTTCTATTCATTGTTGTGAAAAATAGATAGAAAGAAATCTACACTTGAAATTAAAAATTTTGATTTATGGTCTATGGACATTATTCTGAAAAAAATGCACAAGTTACCAGATATTGTGTCTATATATTGAATCAGCATTTGCATATGAAATGTTGCCATCTCTTAAGATGTTTCAGCAACTTTAGCAGAAATATGCAATGGTAATATATTTTGGTGATATGAAATTTAATGTAGAGAAATGGCTGCTGAGTCTATTTTGAAAGAAAGATGTGTAGCTGTGGATGATGGACTGAGTTGGTCCAAGTACATGTCCGTATCAGGCTCCGGGGATGACGAATACGATATCATCAATCTGCAATACACTGAGGAGGGTTTATTGACAGTGGATGAAAACAGAGACGGCCATGCGGCTGCCTTTGGAGATGACATTGCAATAGAATGCCTTGCCACCGAGTTCAAAAGAGAAATCTTTGTGGTGAGAATACATTTCTTTATTGTCCATTGAGATTGTTGAGTTAATGGTGTGCTATCTACTACAGCTGCAAGCGCACGGATCGGATGCGATGGTTGATGAGGACAACTGTGTATTCTTCTTGCCTCATCGGCCAAGGAGTGAGATATGCGAGCCACCCTTCTTTTTGTTTATGAAAGGAACGGGATGGTGCGGGGCTGGAGCAGATCATTATGAGCCTTTGGTGGCGCACCGCTCAGTGCTTAGCTCCCCAGAGAAAGTAGCTTTGGTGCTTTAGAATGTTTTGTGCATTCATTTTTGTAGGCGTTGGGGAGATTGTCATCTATCTCTATTTTTTTCTAGTTATTCAATTTTTGGTTGACAAGATTTATGATTTTTTTGGGTATGGGAGCTGTAGTTTTTTTTAATTAGCGCGGCTTTTTTTTTTTTTTTTTTTTTTCATGTAATTATTACGAGGGTAGTTTTTTTTTTTTTTTTAAATTGTTGTTGTTGTTATTTACTCCATATTTCTGTGGTGTTGGGTTCAGAATCGGAAGCCATCTTCTGTTGTACGTACGTGTTCCAACTTCCAATTGCTTGGGATGGCAATGACCGTCTCTAGAGTTCTCTCTATTCGCCATTTTCTTCCTTTGACTAGTAACTCTTATTTTTGCGTTAACTTTATTTTTTCATTTTTATAATCACGTAAAATCAGGTTTATGATTTATGACATCTCGTCAAATTAGATTCTTGTTTTATTTTAAGAAATGGGAAGTTGGTCTGAGAAGAAACATATAAGATCTTCCATCGTCCAACAAGGAAGTACATATCACAATGTTAATCTGTCTTAGAAAATAGTATAAAGTTAAAAATGATACGAATTTTAATCTGTAATTGATAAAGTAAAAGAAAGAGAAAAAATATGTGGGGAAAATAGTGTTAATGGATTGTGGGGTCAATTATAAAATAATGTACGGTTAAAATGTTGTTTAGAAGTTTCTATATTGTGAATTAATCTAATTTTAATGAACGGTTTGAAATAATAAAATTAGTCTATTTTTATTATGAAGTTAATATCTTTTCTCTCTGGACTGTAAACACTTTGCCCCTGCCAAGGAACCTACTAAAATATGTACTTTTATAAAATAATTTTAGGCGTAAATCAATAAAGAATAAATTCAATCAATATGACAAAAGTATTTTCTTCCTATTAAAAAAAATACTCCCTCCATCCCT
Organism: Salvia hispanica; assembly: GCF_023119035.1. Lineage (NCBI taxonomy): Eukaryota > Viridiplantae > Streptophyta > Magnoliopsida > Lamiales > Lamiaceae > Salvia > Salvia hispanica. The sequence goes on from NC_062966.1 coordinate 15,616,776, forward strand.
GAAACGTATGACATTCGGTTCAGTACTGATTGTAATACATAATTGGTAAAGTAAGAGAGAAATAGAAAGAAAAAATAATTAAAGTATTGTTAATGGAGAATGAGTCTCACCTTAATAGAGAAAAAACAGTTTCCAAAACTAGAAAGTTCCTACTTTTCAAGGACGAACTAAAAATGAAACAGTTCATATTTTTTAGGGACGATGCGAGTACTAAACAAAATAAATAGGAGTTTGGGAGAATGAAAAATGAAGATGGATCTTAAAGTGGAGGAGAAATTATTTTACTTGGGAGGAGGATTTATTTGAGGATCTTTTTCTAGTCATAAATCGCTTAGATTTGAGACAAAACAATAGGGATGAAAGCATGTGGTAGATCAATAAGTCAAATATTTTATCTTCATCTAATTTTGTTTTGCAAGTTACTTAGATATCTTGACAATATGAGCACACTGACGAATTAAGGGTACCTTCCGTGGAAAGAATGTTGCCCCACCACGAACATTCTCATCCTATAGGGAAGACTCAATGCCAAGGTTAGACTTCACAGATTTGGTGGTCCATGAATTGGATGATATGTGTGTTTTATGCAAAGAAGAGTCAGAGACCCTGGATGGGAGGTGGGTTGTGAATTAGAGTCTCCAGTAGACTTCATCTTAAATCGCGCGTCCAAGATTCACCATCCCAACATAGTCCTTCACTAACAATTTGAGCGACCTTGAAGTTGGACCAGAGAGCAAGATACATGTTTTGCCTGAATTTATTTGCTATTTTCTGAAGTGATACACTGTTCTTGTCCGTTTTGTATTTGTTTTTGTATTGACATTTATTTCTCTTATTAATTTAAGTTTATGAGTTAGAAAATAGCTATTATTTTTATTTAATTTTAATGTGTTTTGGATTTTATCATGGGACAGTTGTCTTGTGGATTTTCGCTCATCCATATGATGATTCGAAACTTTATTATTATAAATAAACGTTATAAATTAGCTCATCATATGAAACTTTTTATTATAAATAAACGTTGTAAATTAGCTTCAAAGTTTGTTTATCTATTCATTTAGTATGTATTTTATCATTTAAACGCATCTCAAGTTAATCAATATGTAGTCTTATTTTATTCGCCTACATGCAAATCCGTGCCAGAACAAATAGATGTAATACGTCAAATTAACTATGTAGTACTAACTAATTTACAATATAAAAGTGTGTCAAATTGGCACAACAAAAGATTTGTACACAAATCTGGGTGTCACCTAGATATGTAATCTTTGATTGCAACTTCGGTATCACATTTCATGGGTCACATTAATATACTTCAGTGAGTATGTAATGTAAATTTTAAGCTTTACATATACATAAGCGTAAATGTTTCTTAAATAGCAATTAATTTGAATTAATCAATTTTGCAGAGTGTAAGTAACAAGCTAGACTTCAACATTGGTTAGCAGACTTGGTTTAATTACGACTATATTTGCATAATGGTACCTTAGTACAGAAGCTAACGTCATATAATGCGCCTCTTCCTATCTGGAAAATCCATTATTACTACAAAAGTAAACCTAAACCTTGTACTTCTCCCCGCCCTCATTAATTTTTTCTTATAAAGTTTCAAACACTTAATAGTATCAAGAAATCAAATAATGTACATGCCGAAAATATAAAGTTGTGACCTAAGAATAAACTACTTACTATACATGCCTAGATCTCCTCCTTCCTCGAAACTTCATCGATCAAAGATTATTGAATTTCCATTGTAGTTAATTCATTTTACTAACTTAATTATAATGTTCTACTTTTTCTTTACCACCAAATTCAAAGCTCTTTAACTCTATGGGCATAATTAATGGTTTCTCTACTCGTCCCTGGTTCCACCATCCAAAACCTTCGACTTTCTACTTTTCAATATCCCACAATGGAATCTAGCTACGACTACAGTTTTGGAGTACTTAATTTATCTATTTTTAGTTTTTATTTATGTGCATTATTAATTACAATAAAAGTCATACTAATATCTATGATATCAAAATCATAGTTGAAATTTATCAATATTTTGTTAGGAAAGTTATAACATGTTAGGAAAGTAGTATTACAGGGTGAATATATATGAATTTGCTAGCTCTAGTTAATCTATTATAGTGTATCTTTGATAGTTATAGGTTATAAGGTGTGGTCAATTGCTAACTTTCTTAAGTTGCTAACTTGCTAACTCATCAACACATTGTATTAAAAATGTTAACACACAATTTTATTGAAATTCAATATAATGTGTTGATATTATGTGTTGACATTTTTAATACACTATATTGATGATTTAGCAGAGTTAACAATTTAAATAGTTAGCAATATAACGCACCCTATAGGTTACATATTTAGGGAGACTTATTTAATTAAATTTTCAATTCACTAACGGTTTATTAATCAATGCAAACGACATTTTGAATTATTGATTTATAGTTAAATTAAATTTAGCCATTGAAAAGATTAAATTAGCAGTGCGTGAGTACTATTAAAATTGACGCACGCAAGTCTAAACGATTAAAGTTTATTATATGAAAACGACATGAAAAAAGATGGAACAAGTTTAATTATATGGTTTCAATTTTACAACTATCTTTGTTTGGCCGAAATTCAAAGCACGTGCCTCCCCTACATCAATTATTTGAGAAAAAAATCAATACGAAATCAACTGGAATCACATACACAATAAACGATTCTTCCGCCACTAAAGTCTAAAAGTATTTTTTTTGTGTGTTTTTCCTTTCTACGTACTTTGCAAAACTCAATAATTGTAGTAGTCGCTATTTTTTTTTTCAAAATTGTTGCCTTGTAGGATTCTACATATTATATTCGTAGAGACGATCAAAATCTTGTAATGGATTAAAGATGAATACGAAGTACAAGACATATCAAAATTTGTTAAAAAATCAATATTAGATGATCAATAATAATATTAAAAAAGATAAGTACTCGTATTTGTTATAGACTTGATTTTAAACACAGGCCCTCCTTCGGAAGGAATCAAAACCTACAGTGAAATTAATTACTACTACTATCAAAATCAGCCAACAACTAAAAAGTGCATGCTAAAAAGGTTCAAAGTTAATTTGAGCTCAATGCCAAAATATTATGCACGTTTTGGGTCGTGGCTATGACCGACCGTGCTCAATTATTTCACATCAGCTCAAATCAATTTAATTTTTCAGCAAATTTATAAACTAATTTGGATTTTGTAAGACTATTAATTAAATGTATGAGTTACATATACTTCTATACATATTCATTGGTAATAAAGCATAAATTATAAAATAAGTCATTTTACTTTTATATTAAAATGAATGTTAATTTGGGGTCGAACATACACGACATACCCATACGGCAAGACGAAAATTTGAGGGAAGAATCACCTCCAACCTAGCACCGAAACGCATCGCATATCCTCCAAATTTTGCGTTTTTCAACAGTGATACACCAAAGATGCAGTGGCACTGTAGCTGATGCATTTCACTTTTTAAACTTCCTGAAAATTGCACTTGGCTCCCCTCATCTTTTGTATTTTCGAATTAAAGCAAAGAGGATTCATGATTGAAACACTTGAGAAGAAAATTTGGAGATGCTGATACAGAGAAAACTAAAAGAAGGAGAAGGGGAAGAGAAGAAGACTGCGCTGAAGAGAGAATTAGGTTTAAATTAGGTTTAAATTTGTTAATGGGCTGGGCTAATTAAATTTGTTTTTATTATGTGGAGTATTATTTAGACGGTGGAGTATTTATTTGTTTAGATTTGAGGTATGCTAATTAATTAATGCATGTATAGGGGAGTGTTATATTGCTATCTCAATACTTAATTGCTAATTACAACTCAATAATAGCCATTAGATATTCAAATAAAGGCCTAGATCATTAACCACAAAATGTCAATACGATAAAAAAAAACGTCAATAAGGCTATAGGATTAATTCCAATAAAAATCAATAGGGGTATTAATGTCAAGTTAGTTATAACTAACTTTTAAAAGAAATCCCAAAACTTTAAATTCATATAACATATATCAAATCAAAGATAATTTTATAAGGATTCCAACGATATACTACATGCATATGTTCCGACGTCAAAATTTGAAAAAAAAATCTAGAATTTTCGTATTTTTCGTACACAGGCTAATGTCAATACAAGCTAAGATAATATGTCAATATAAAGCATATACAATGTCAATCCTAAATTTGTGTTGACATTCTCAAAGCATTGTGTTGATATTTTCGAAACACTATATTGACATTTTCATCCAAAACCCTAATTTGACATTTTTTTTTATTTTTTTCGATTTAATTAATAAAAATGAAAATTACACGTGGCAAATTGTAGACCACACGTTTTTTAAAATCATGTGGCCTTAAATTAGTTGTAGTTAGCAATTAAATGATGAGTTAGCAATTGATCACTCCCCTGTATCTATATTCATGTTATCATATATTCTTATTTATTTGATCTAGGAGATGCACGGTTACTATTTATTTAAAAAGTTAATTAATATTTATCTTATTTTATATAAATTATAAGTAGTATTAATTATTTATTTTGTATGATTTGTGGTATTATATTTAATATAATATTTAATATTATAATACAATAAATTCAATAATAATACAATATTTAGTAATAAAAACATAACACAAGTGGTTAATGTGTAATTTAAATAAATATGTAGGTAAGATTGAAAAAGTAAAAAAAGTAGATGAATATGGAATATTCTTTTGAGTTTGGGTTTGGTGTATATGGGTTGGGGTAGAATTACTGCTTGATGTGACAGAACTGGAAAAATGAGCTTGGATTTGATGTAAATGGGTTGGAGATGGCCTTATCGCATTAATTAGCAAAATAAATCTTACCGTAAATTAATCAACCATGAGATTCGCACCAAATAGTACTACTATAATTTATATAACACTCAAATCATACCGATTTTTAAAATATTTGTCTTTCTTCTTTTCTTTGGTCACGTCTACCAACCCAACTATACAACATTTACTATATACTTTTTCTATTTCATAGTAATAGAGTCATTTGCTATTTTGGTACGTTCCAGAGTAATAGAGTTATTTCTCTTTTTAGTAAAAGTTAACACATTTTTCCACACCTACTTTCCTCTCTCTTACTTTTTTCTCTCTTCTTTTCTCTACCTTTTTTTCATTTTCTACTTTATTCTCCTTTTTTACTTAATTCATCTAACATAATTTTTCTTAATCTCCGTGCCGAAAAGAAACGCCTCCATTACTATGGAACGGAGGGAGTACTATATGTAACTACTGTAATTATATTACGGGAAGAACAACTCTAAGGGCCATTGACGATCCATTATTTCATCTATACATAAGATTTTTATGCGATCGATCTATTTATTTAGCGACCGAAGCTGTTATATAAATTCCATTTCATTTATTAACTTGTAATTAATCAACTAATCATATCGGACAATCGCCCCAAAAGTGGCCTGACAATTTTTGGTATTTTATGGTTAATTAATTGAAAAAAACTCATATTTTAACTTAAAACAGGTTTTATAAATAATTTTAATAATGATGCTTTTTTTATTCGTAGCAAAATAGAAGGCCCTAAAATTATCTTTAACCTGAAAATGAACTCCGCCATTGCTTTTCCCACATTATATTGATCATAGTCATTTTCCTAAAAAAAACGAATTAAGGTATCTCGGAAAAATTTACGTACCATGAAATCACTAATATTCGAATAGACACGTACAAAATAAAATTAATATGACATACACAAAAGATAGGTAATAAGAAAAGTAATTGCAAAACCACACGCGGCAGAGACATTGGGCAGGCCCAAAACCGAAGCACCTAAATACATTCATAAAATGCACTGTACAATCCCACAATTGATGCTATGAACTGCTTTTCTATAAAGCAGTCTTTTTAGGCACCAACTTTTCTTAAAATAATTCATGCAAAAAAAGCATGTGTCTATCATTTGAATATCACTCTTCACACATAGAATTCCTATATAAATACCCCTCTCCTCTCTTTCCATTTTTCAAACATGTGGGAATAAGCTACAAATTAATCTTCCACACCAAAAATATCCACTCTCTCTTCTTCTCATCAATGGAGCCTTGTTCAATCAAGAACCAAAAAATCCAAGCCATGAAAAGCTACAAGAGGGCCAAGATTGTTTACAATCTTGTTCTCTACACACTCACTTCTATCATCACTTGCTTCTTCTTTTCCTCTCCCTTTTGGTTCCCTTCCATCTCCACACAACTCATATTCTCCTCAATTGTGGACAAACTTATGCTTTGCTTCAACGCTAAATGCTTCTTCGTCGTGGGAAATCTCATCGTCTTCATCCTCATTGTCGAGTCCAAACTAAAGCAATCTTCTTCATCAACAGATATCTACGAGGAGTACGTTGCTAGGAGTCGAAGCAGCGCCCACCATAAGACGGTAAATGGTTCTGAGAAAACCCTAGTTGTTGGAGAGAAGATCCATCTTCGTCACGAGGAAAAGAAGGATGGGGTGGTCGTGATGAGGAGCTGCAAAAGCCAAGTTTGGGGTGAAACTGAAAAACCTAGGATTAAGAAAGAGGAGCAGCTTAACGATGGGGAGAAAATCAAAGTGGGATTGAGGAGTAGCAAAAGCGTGGTTTGGGGTGAAAACGGGATGGTGAAAAGTGAAAAAATTATCAAGGGTAAAAAAAAGGACGGGAAAGTGGGAACGATGAGGAGTAGCAAAAGCGCGGTTTGGGGTGAAGGTGGGATGGTGAAAACGGAGAAAGCAAAGGGTAAAAAAGAGGAGGCGTTGAAAACGGGGATGAGTAGTAGTAAGAGTGCCGTTTGGGGAGAAAGTGAGATGGTGAAAATGGAGAAAGTGAAGGGTAAAAAAGAGGAGAAAATTGTGGAGGAGGAAATAGTTTTGGTTGAAAGTGAGATTGTTGATAGGGAAACAACTAAGGGTGAAAAAGAGGTGGAATTTATTAGGCAGCCAAGTGTGAAGGATGAAGAGAAGAAAATGGGGATGAGGAGTTCCAGAAGTGCAGTTTGGGGCAAGGGTAGAAAAGTGGAGGAAATTAGGAATGATGGTGAAGAGAAGAAGATGGGGATGGGGATGAGGAGTTGCAGAAGTGAAATATGGAGTGAAGGTGAGATTGTGAGATTGGGGAAAGTAGCTGCCAAAGAAGAAGAGGAGCAACAGATTAATATGTTGAACAAAAGGGTTGAAGATTTCATCGCCAGAGTTAACAAGCAAAGATTAATTGTTTGAGCCTTTAGTAGTAATTTAGCTTTAATTTCTCTTCTTTTTTTGTAAATTCTAGAGTTATATTTATATTTGTACAACCTTAAGTTCTTCCCCAAATGTTATAGTCCTAATAAAAAGAAAAAACGAGTTCCAAAGTATATATGAATAAATATGCATGTAATGCGCAACTTCTTAAATTATCCTAGTGAGTGATCCTTCTAAATTATTTACCCACAAATAGTTTGATTGAGATCTTGATTCTTAAGTGGAGTAGTACTTATCTCTTTTGGAAGAGATTTGGGGATCATCTTTGCCACCTCAACGACTTAGGCCTCGGATTTAAAAGTGTGATTTGATATTATTAATAATTAATCATACCAGGATAGTTAGTTAACTGATATTGCTGTCAATTTTGAAAATTCGAGAATATTACTTTTTAATCTTTAATCAAATTTAAAACAAAGTGGAAATAGACGTGACAATATATAAACGATGGGGCGTCAGTTAAAGGCGTGTAATATTGGGCGTGCATGTTGCAAGTCTGATTTGGATTTCACTTATTTGCATGATGAAATAAAGCATGCACTACATTTGTAATTTATTAAATTTTGTTTTCAATCTAAATTAAGATGGAATGATCAAGAATAATTAATCGATCTCCATTGATGGGCTACAAAACAGTTTAATTAATCTTTTTGTGTATTTGTATTAATGTAAAGTTATTAAATTTTAAATGGGCCATTTTATTACTACCTTCATTTAGATTTCTAAAACGATATTTATGATAATCCTAGTTAAAAAATCTGTCCTTTTTGAAGAAACATAGACTTATGTAGGGATAGTGGGGTTTGGGTGTTAGTGTTTCACTGGAGTTAGATTGTTGAAAGTTGAGCAAGAAGTGGACCAATCATGTGAAAGATATAGTATATACAATAAATAATGTGTTTCTTTAAAATCTTTGCTTAGTAGCGAAGACATGCACATCAAATTTTTTTTTGAAAGATATGTCACATTCCAAGACCTAACCATGTACAGTAAAACAAGAGCGAAAAAATGTTAATATATTGAAAGTGAATTATTTAATCTACTTTAATTTATAGTTATTTCAACATTTATCATTGTGAAAGATGATTAATTAATTTATACATGTCCGAATAATTAAAATCAACACATAAGTCAGTGCTTTTATTTTGTTCACAAAATATAGGGGATGCAATTTTGGTCTTATAAAAAATACGGAAGAAAGATACTAGTTTGACCGCCGTCCGTATATTGAGCTGCAAAATGTTGAAGAAAGTATATATATATATATACTCCTACTTGAGAATAGAATTAAATAAATACTTTCATAGTAATGTAACTACTTATATTTCTCTTAATCAAGACTTAAGAGACGAATTTTATATAAAAAAATTTGGAAATATCATACATAGAACTCATTTTCAAAGAGAATACTTTCATGTTTAGCGAAACTTGTTTAAGGTTAGTGGGTAAGAAGATTTGCAAAATCCTGCACGGTCAAAATAATATTAGGCTCTTTATGTTTGGGTGGTAAGTTAATAGTAAATTAGGATTCGGCATTAAAAGGCCATGATTGGTAGGCGCACGTGGATTTTAATATCCCATAGGCAAAATAGCGATTTCCATAGCTATGTAAACGAGTACTACTCTTCTTCTTCTTCAATACAATATCAATTTTTTATTTAATACTAATTCAATAATTACTATTCCTTTTATCAAGCAACACAAAATATTTCAATTTTCTTTTCAGACACTACCTAACAGTTTACTTTGACGAACAGATGGAATATTATTAATGAAAGTTTGAAACTCATCATTGTTACATTTTAGACTAGCTAGTTAGTTGATCTCCAGACTCCTGTATTATATATACTTGATATCTTGAAGACTTGAAGTAGTGTTATTTACATAAATAGTACTCCCTCCGTCTCAAGGTATTAGACCAACTTTCCTTTTTGGGATGTTCCAACATATTAGACTCATTTCCTTTTTTAGCAAAAAGCATCTATCTTATTTTATTCTCCACCTACTTTTTTCTCTCTTCTCTCCCCTACTTTTTCCCTCTCTCATACTTTACTCTCTTCACTTGAACTATTTAAATATCAATTCCTTAAATCATGTGCCCAAAAGAAGTGAGTCTAATACTCCGAGACGGAGGGAGTACTAGTAAAGAAGACTAGATCGTTTATATATATACAAGTACGTATCACATCGGACTTTGACACTTTGACGGAGTCATACTATATTTATATATAGGAATAGGATCATGCCTTATTACCTACTCCCTCCGTCCCACAAAAGATGTCACACTTGTGGGACGGCACGAGATTTTAAGAGATTTTGTTTTGTGTGTTAAATGGAGAGAGAAAATATAATTTTTATATTTATGTGAGAGAGAACTTTTTTCAAAAAGAGAAATGTGACATCTTTTGTGGGACAAACTAAAAAGGAAAGTGTGACATCTTTTGTGGGACGGAGGGAGTATCTTTCTTCACCAACTCGATCTATTATTATTTTATACCCCTATATAATTTTGCAAATTTAATTTTAACATCCATGTCATTGTACACTACTCATTTTTATATGCACTATATATATGAGTACATGAAAATGAAAAAAAAAAATACATCTTAATACAAAAATGCAGGCTAAATCATGGCCATAAGATTAGGCGATCTGATGGTCAGTAATTAACTAAAAATACGGAAGGTTATTATTAATCACTTTTAGGTCATTTTATAAAATCCGGGTTTGATGTCATTATTAGATCATTTTAGGTAATAAATGACCTAAAAATAAACTAACAATGACCTAAAAATACCCTCCGTATAATTTTATTCTGCATTTTCGTATTTACATCTAGTTTTATATGGATCAAAACCCAGTAAGTATATATTCATAAAAAGAATAGTACTATCATTAAAGTAGTAGTATTACGTAGCACTGTTATATTGTAATCTTGGTGACCTAGATAAGTGTATACATTGAAATATTACTCCGTATAATAAAAAAGTACGTATAAGTGTATACATTGAAATATTATTCCGTATAAAACCAATAGTGACTATTGGATGGATGACCTAGATTGCATAATCTTATAGCTTCCATTTATGGTCTTCTCTCTTTCAACTTTTGTAGACAAAATTGCATTTACAAGACGATGGGTGAAATTCTAATCTTGGTTTTTAAATTTTTAGAATCGTGGACCACGTCGTTTGTTGGGAGGGTTTTTGTCAAATAACTTTGCATAGTTTGAAAAGAATAACAATAGTTATAAATTTGAACGGAACAATACAAAAGAGAGCACAATTTAGATTATAAAGTGTATTAGTACAATAGCATAGCTTGTAGTACTTCCGATAGAGTTTACACCTTTATTAATATCAAACTATAAAATTGAAAAATAAAATTAGAAGACAAGTTTGGACATCCTAATTATATAGTGCCACTCCTAATTTCTATAACAATAATATTATAGTGTCTGCTTGAAGTACTAAACTCCGAAATAATTAGATACCCCACATGCATTTGTCCAATAATTAGATACCCACCATGCCTTTGTCCATAGCCACCAAGAATTTGCCAATCGACATTATACGAGTGTTTGTGGAATGCAAGGAAGCTGCATCATGTTTCAACTATTAATAGACCAAAATCCCAACATATGCCTCAAGGTTAAAATAATGGCCACTTGTATACTCTCTCCATTCTACTTTAACAGTCTCGGTTAGGCATTTTCGCGCATCCCACTTTAGGAGTCATGGTTGGGATGTTTCATGATTAAAGGGCAGTTAAAAAATGATTTGTTTCCATTTATCAAATACTCCGATAATTTGTTTCCATTTTATCAATTTTATGTATACAATTTAAAAAATCGATGCTAACATTTCACCCTAATAAGGTAGCTTAGGTAGGATCCATAAATTGATAAAAGACTGTATTTCAAATAATCGATTCATTTCACCCATGTATCTAACGCAAAAGTTGAGGGGAATTTGACTAATTTATTTTATATGAAAATTTTTAGATAATCGAACTTATGAGCCAGAGAGAAAAATGTAAGTTAGAGATAAAGTCGTAGTTAATGAGAAGAGAGTGGAAGAAATATTGAAGTGAAATTGTATACATTGAAAATTAGTACACTAGTTACCAAAAAAAAATACTAGTACTCTACTAACTATAACAGATTTATTTCGGTAGAAAATTGCTTATATGCTTATGAAAAAAATGAGGTTGAAGAACTTTTATGGAAAGCTTAATTTATTTTTACAACTTATATATAACTGGTTTAAAATCTTATTTTATCAAATACTTTCAAGAGTTTATTGACTCGCAAACAATTTTGAGTAGCGAGTGATCACACAATTTCGTGCATTCATGGTTTAATTGGTGAGAATAGTATGTTTGTGACCTTATTTGTTACCGGTCAAGGACTTTGGAGTTATTTAAGACGTGTATTTTTGACCGTAGAAAAGGGTCTTGAAAATTCTTATGGGCGATATAACTTTTTTCTTTCTTCCGCCTCCTATTTATCGATTCCGGATCCGCCATTACTTCAAATGGTACTTTTAACTTGAAAAAAGCATAATGAAAATTAACAATACTTCTTTATTGTTTTGTTTGAGAGCCGTTAATCTCTTATCTAGTTAGTATTTTTTAGAATTTAATTAGAGTTTGATAATATCTTAAACTGTTTCATAAAATTTTTTTATTAGTTTTATTTTTAGAGTGAACTACATAAATGGTACCTGATCTTTCACTTTCTTTTCGCACATAAATGGTACCTGGTCTTTATTTTATATCGTTTTTGGTATCTCATGACAAAATAACCTTGGGTACCAAACATGTGATTTTTTCATTATGGGGAATATTTTTGGAAATTTCAATTAAATAGTACCAAAGATGTGATTTTTTTTCTTACTTTCTTATTTCTTTTTTTCTTCTTTAGTTTCTTCTTCTTTCATTTTTCTTCATTTTCTTCTTTCTTTTTAATATTTTATCTTCCTTTCTTCTTTCTTTTTTCTCCTTAGTTTATGTTTCCTCTTTTTTCTTTCTCTTCTTTCTTTTTACTATTTTATACATACATCTAATTGTATTCATAATATAAATCAAGAACAAAACACCTAATTAAATTAATTATTTAAAGTAATTAAATCAATTTTTATTAAATTATTTTATACTCATTTTAAGGTTGAAACACCTAACTAAAAATATTCAACTCTTTATCTCATTACGAATACAATTCACAATTTTAAATTTTTATTAAGACTATATTGATTAGTTATTAATTTAAATAATTAATTATAATAATTGTTATTATTATATAATATTACAATTCACAATTTAAATAATAATACTATAATTATTTATTAATTACTACTAGTTTTTCTATTATAACAATAATGTTATTAAATAATTAAATATAATTATAACTATAATTATATTTAAGTATGTTTGTGTTAAAATGACAACCCCTCTTAAAATGACGTTGACACCGCTTATACAACAATATTATAAACGCTACACAACAATATTACAAACACTACACAACAATCTATAGATTGTTGTATAGTGTGTCGGATATTGTGTTCAAGAAAAATTGCTTGTATAAAGACCCAACACATTGCTGCCCGTCTTTTTTCGATTTTTTTGCCACGTGGCAGCTTATTATTCGTCCACGTGTACAAATGATTGGCTAGAAATGGTGGTACGGTGTTATTTTAAGGGGTGGTGACACTCTAACGTGCCCCTTTTTAAGTATATTTGAATGATATAAGAAAATAAATAAATTATTAATTTATAATATTAAAATAATAGTATGAATATTGATTAATAATAATAGTAAATAATAGTATAAAGAGTGAGAAGAATGAAAGAAAATATTATAATATCACTTTTGGTACTAGTTTTATTTATACTCAAAATAACCTTCATGACACAAATGGAAAAATGCATTTGTTTAGAGAACATTTTAGGATGAAAATCTTATCAGGCGCTAAAAATGTGATTAATAGATATAAAAAACGATATAAAATAAAGATCAGATACCATTTATGTGTAAATATGAAAGATCATATACGTAGTTCACTCTTATTTTTAATAAATAAAAAAAGAACGATATATGTATATTTTTTGGTTCATAGGGTTCAGAATCATTGCAAAACATATATCGAGGGGTGATACGTTCAGCAGTGAAGGCAAGGTCCAGATTCTTAGAAAACAAAGCCCAAACATGTAATACAACAATTGGTTTGTCCCAATTGGCGGGCCAATCTGGTCCCGATTTCTTTTCCCAGATCCACCATCTTATTTATTTTGATGTTTACATTGTAATTCAAAATTTCAAAAATAAACAAATAAAAACCAATAGAAAAAAAGAAGAAGAAAATTCCGTTCGTTTAAAAAAATAAGAAAATTCCCTTCCTCTCAATTAAAACTAATTAGTAATAGTATTTTATTTACCTTAATTTATAGTAAAAGCCCAGCTACTAAGACCCCACTTGGTATGATAGAATGGAATTGAGGAATGATATTATATTTTTATCTCAATTCCATTTATTTGCATGGTAAAAACTTTTTTTTCTTTCAGGAATCACTATTTCATTTGGAATGGTCATTCCATTCCACTATTCCTCATTCCATCCAATTAGCTAAAGAATGTCCATTCCATTACATTCCTTTTTTTTCTTCTTATTTTGAATTTTAACAAAATTGTATAAATATTATTTATATTATATTTAAATTTAATATCATCACAATTTTAAAATTTTTAATAATTGAAAAATCCACACACACACACACACACTACACACACTTCACATATTTCACACACTACACACAGTTCACACACTACACACAGTTCACACACTACACACAGTTCACACACTACACGCACTTCACAACACACTTCACACGCTACACACATTTTTCACACACTACACCCACTTCACACACTACACACATTTCACACACTACACGCACTTCAAACACTATACACACAAAATACACACATTGCACACAAAATACACACATTGCACACAAAATAAACACACAACATACACTATACACAAAATATACACATTGTACACACATTTCACACCCACTACACGCACTTCACACACTACACACACAAAATATACACATTGCACACAAAATAAACACACTACATACACTATACACAAAATATACACATTGTACACACGCTTACAAATTTTACACGTAATACACAAACTACACACACTTCACACGAACTAAAATTTCAAATTTAGTTCAGTTTTTTGGTTTGATTCAGTTTAAACTTTTGAAAACTTTTAGTTTTTTCGATTCGGTTCGATTTGGATAAAAAAAAAATTGAAAGTTGAATTTTTTTTTAAAAAAATAGGATGCTTGAAATGTGTGAAATGTGTGTGAAGTGTGTGAACTATGTATAGTGTTTGTAATGTGTGTAGTGTGTGAAGTGTGTGTAGTGTGTGGAATGTGCGTAGTGTGTAATATGTGTGTTGTGGAAACATAGGAATGAAATCATTAATCAAGGAATAACAATTCCATCCCTTTTGCATTCGTTGTGCTTACCAAGCAAAAGAATGGAATGGAATCCCAATTCCATTCCCACCTTCATTCCATTCTCATCTCTATTCCATTCCCTCTGCATTCCATTCCATTCCATCATACCAAGAAACCCCTAAAGAAATGCTTATACCATCATTTCAGCCAAGCAAAGGTCCAACTACCACATCTTTTTAATTTAGGGATATTAGTTCCTAAAATCATAAACCTTAGCCAAAATTTAATATTTCCCATAAACTTTAAAGTTGGTCTAGAATATCACAAACTCTGCACTTTGTTTGATATTTTCCAAACTGACCCAAATAAAATATTTTCATTAAAATCTTATTTTACGTGGCAACCATGATACGTTTCATTATATTTTAAACTACTTTTTAAGTCCATAACAAGTAGGATAAAAAAGTCACGTAGAAAACCACATTGATTTAATTGTGTCAAGTATGATAAAAAAATATCTCGTAAATTAGTCAAATATGGTGATAGACATGTCGTGTGAAATACCAAACAAAGTGCATAGTTTGTGATATTTTAGACCAATTTTAAAGTTTGTGGAAAATACCAAATTTTGACCAAAATTTATGGTTTTAGAGACCAATATCCATTTAATTTATGCTATTCTTGTAGTTTGCTTTCAGTCATTTAAAGAGAAAAACTGAAATGAGAAATATATTTAAGATTAATTAAGCCAATTTTGAATTAAAACTTATGTCGTTTCCAAAGTGCTTATTCTTAGTAAATGGATGGAGTATCAAATTCTGTCCCAAAAAATTGATAAACTTGTAAATGTCACGGGTTTTAATGTGCAATTGGTAAAGTAAGGGAATAATGAGAAAAAGTAAAAGAGAGAGGAAAAAAGTAGTGAAATAAGTGTTAGTGGATTGTGAGTTCCACGTTATAAATGATTTATAGGATAATTATTTATTAATTTTTTTTATGTTTAAACTTTTTCTAATTTTAGGGACAATATAAAATATAAAACTAGTCTACGGCGAGTGCAGTATAAAAAAATGAATAGCCCCTCGTGATTGTACATATAGGGGAGTGTTATATTACTAACTCAATGCATAATTGCTAACTACAACTCAATAATAGCCATTAGATATTCAAATTAAAGGCTTAGATCATTAACCACAAAATGTCAATACGATCAACAAAAAACATCAATAAAGCTATAGGATTAATTTCAATAAAAATCAATACGGGTATTAATGTCAAGTTAGTTATAACTAACTTTTAAAAGAAATCCCAAAACTTTAAATTCATATAACATATATCAAATTAAAGATAATTTTATAAGGATTTCAACGATGTACTACATGCATATGTTCCGACGTCAAAATTTGAAAAAAAAAATCTAGAATTTTCGTATTTTTCGTACACAGGCTAATGTCAATACAGCTAAGATAATATGTCAATATAAAGCACATACAATGTCAATCCTAAATTTGTGTTGACATTCTCAAAGCATTGTGTTGATATTTTCGAAACACTATATTGACATTTTCATCTAAAACCCTAATTTGACATTTTTTTTAAAATTTTTTTTTCGATTTAATTAATAAAAACGAAAATTACACATGGCAAATTGTAGACCACATGTTTTTTAAAATCATGTGGCCTTAAATTAGTTGCAGTTAACAATTAAATGATGAGTTAGCAATTGATCACTCCCCTGTACATATAAATACGTTAAATACGTTGTCGGCTGCTTATAACCGCATCTGAATGGCTATTCCTATAATTCTTACTTGTATAACGGTTTCGAATGATTTACCATGTCCGATATAGAATTTCTAACAATTCTGTAAATGTCAGAAATTATATATATATTTTTTTTATGGTTAAATAATTGAAATTTAAAGGCCGCACACGGAGGACTTGAACCTGATACCTTTGACCTCAAGCATAAATCTCACTACCGCTTGGCCAACTCACACACACATCTATATTGTAGCATGCATGTTCATATATACTTTGAAGTGAAATACGGTGGGAAATAAATATAATTAATGAATTAATTAATCAATTAATTACTAGTAATTAATTTAGCCCAAGAATTAGGTTTGTCATAGCTAGGCTTCATTCATTGCCGCCTTCCACCTACCTAATTAATTTCAGGACTTTCGACAATTCCAGTTCACATTTACTCCAACGTGTAGCATAGCACTTCGTCAAATTTTGACGATTTTGCATTGGAATATTTGTCAATTCATATAAAATATAAAATTTTATCATTATCTTGAAATGGTATAATGATGTCGTTGTATTTAACTTTCATTTGTAGCATGCATATGTATAGTCTCGGTATTTTAATTTCGATTTGGTTCGAAAAATGCAGTGCTAAACTGAAAGATGACAATATCATTACATATTTATAATATTTCAAAAATTATGTTAAATTTCAAATTAGATAAAAACTCGTGCACTAATTAATAATAATAATCAATCCTTTTATAATTGGTAAACTGTGATTTCAGATACTCATAGTACATGATTGAGTCCCATCAAAATGCTCTTTGTAGCTGTTCTATTCTATCAGATCAAATCCAAAAACATCATTAATTAATTAATCCTTTAATTGACTATTACTAATCATTATGATTCGCTATTTTAGCCAACTATAAATATTTTCTGGAATTTTAAAGAGCCACACAAAAAGTCAACATTATTGGCTCCATTGATCATGTGTGTGCTTTTCAACCTTTCTCACTCCTAATTTAGAGATGGTAAAGCTCGATGCAAATATTGCAACTATATATCAATGCATTGATGAGGTTAATTGGTCAGAAGAAGAAAAAGGATATATATTATGTTGTGCGACGAAAAAATCCTATAATATTCATGAATAAAAATAATTGCTATTGATGAGTGAAGATTATACTTTTCAAACACAAAACTACTTAATCACATAATACTTAATCACATAAAGATCTAGTTTTGCATAGATCAAAATCCTATATATGTATGTATATATATGCATATTTTGTATTTTGTACAACTCAATTTCGTTGTTTTTAATTTGATGAGTTGAAGAAAAAAAAAGAAACTTTGAATTGAAGTGAGGAAATGATATGTCAACAACTTTGCTTTTAAAAAAGGGACCCCATATGTCTTAAAGCTAGGCAACATTTCACACAATCAGACACATAAACCGATCATCACGCTTACCTACCGATTCTTATCACACTCTCACTGATCAGTTATGACATGTTTGGTAGGGGTGATAACTCATCTAGGGATGGCATTTTATGAAAAAAATGCATTTTATGAACAAAAATGTCATTTTTGTTCATAAAATGCCATCCCTAGATGAGTTATCACCCCTACCAAACATGTCATAATACTACTAGTAATAAATTAACACCGCAAAATATCTCTAACATACTCCATAAACTAAGTGGATATATAATTGTATGGAATAATATAGTTAGGCTCTACTTTAGAGCTTACGTGCAAGTAAACCCTATATTATAGGAATATCAATATTCAGTCATGCATCTAGAAAGTATATATCGCAATATAGATGTTGAAATTTAAAATTGCATAAAGCCGAAACGAGCTTGAACTGAAGAAATCAATCAAAGGCATAAGAAAAAGGGGAAATTGTAGGCCGCTCCATATTTTGGCTTCATTCTCCTCATCAATTTCTCCAATTTTGTTCACAATACATATTCAACCGCCACATATCTTCAAATCTAAATTAAAATAAAAGATTAGTCAATAACATAGTGATGTATAATTAAATAGAACTACCTCCTCGTGCGTTCGACGCAGAAAGTATGTGGATAATTTAGGTTAGTGTCTGAGCACCCGCACATGCATGTTTCCAAGTCGGGAATAACCTCATTCAACTCGACCAAATATGTAAGAATTGATGAATTGTCACCTGCAAGCGTTTTTTGATGAATTCATACCAGAGATTGAGTGCACCTCGTTTACTTGGGCAAACATCAATCTAAATACCAGGCATACTCGTTCATCTCAAAGCTTATGTTGTGTCCACCACATGGAACAAATTCTCAAACCATAATACAACTCCGTGTCCATCAGTTGTCCAGTCTCCCCTTGCATGAGCTCTAACTATTTTAATTACTGTACATGCCTAAAGCAGTCAACTCTAAACCTGCCACACAAAATTGAGAACATAAAATCTTTTTCTTTTTATAAACATACGCTAGTCTAGAAATTCATTTTCACAATTTAAACCTTCTTGACATATTCCGACTTTGCCGATACATTAATTCCGTATAAAGTCGCACATCCAATATAATTTTGCACATCAACGATCACTACAAAAAAAAAAAAAAAAACCCCGTTAAGAACATATTTTAATGAAATTAAAGACGCTAATTTGAGTTTTTAAATATACCACCAACGCTTCGAAAAAATGTCATTATTGTTTGTGTTCCAATTAAAATTAGAGGACGATGAAAGCGTCATTTAAAAGAATAAAATATTAAATTAATTAATCCTTAATTTAGTAAATGTTTCATACTTTAATTAGACAAAGGGGTATTTACATTAGGACATATTACTACTATTATTTGAGTTATAACGTTGCGACAAGAAGTACTGCTATTATTTATTGTATTTTATTTGACTGTTTGGTCAATCGGTATTGGAGAAGAAGATACGGAGCGGCGAATCGAGTGATTGACGGAAAGTAAAATGTGTGTTTTCAAAAATGCACAAAGTTAATTTTCTCGAACATAAAATAAAATAAAATATGGTTGTTCGTGGTTGAGGTTGATGATCAAACAACTTAATCATATTTCGAGGGGTCTTTTCTTCAAATTCAAGATTCTTCCCTACTTAAATTACTCCACTTATTTAAAATTAGGAATTGGGACGCACCCATATATGAAATTGAATTGATGAGCAACAAAAATCCAAAAACATATGGATTTGGAAAATCATGACAAGATTTAAATCCATTAAACACCCATCATTTTTAACGCAAACTTGTCCAAACCCATAATTGCTGTGATGAAATAAACAGTGCAATAATTACAACTAAACTGATCCTATGACTAACAAAAAACCCCTTTTGCTTCACTCTCACTATTAATTACCAATCTAAAAATGTTAAAAAAAAAGTGATATTTATTTATCATGTGCATGATTACAAAGAGTGTAGCAAGAGTGACAACGACTCATGTGCGAGAGAGAGAAGATAAGGCAGTACAGTAAAAGGAGAAGAGAAAACTTTTTTTTACATGTCCCCTTCATCAATCAAGAGGCCCCATTTCTCGCCTCTTGTCATGGAACACAAACCCTCAAACCCAAACATGGCGCTAGCCATCATCGACGACGACGCCAAGAAGAAGCAGCTCGCTCCCAAGCGGACCTCCAACAAGGACCGCCACAAGAAGGTCGAGGGCCGCGGCCGCCGCATCAGGATTCCTGCTCTCTGCGCTGCCAGAATCTTCCAGCTCACTCGGGAGCTGGGGCACAAGACGGACGGAGAGACGATCCAGTGGCTGCTGCAGCAGGCCGAGCCGTCGATCGTGGCTGCCACAGGCACCGGAACCATTCCGGCGTCTGCCCTGGCGGGTGCAGGCTCCTCTGTTTCGGAACAGGGGAGCTCTGTTCCGACTGGTTTGTATTCGCGGCTGGTGGAGAGTGGGATGGGGATTAGGGCCAGCTCGATTTCGATGATGAATGAAGGGATTTGGCCTTCCTTCAATGGATTTGGATCAGCAATATTCCAGAATTCAAATATTCAAAGCGCGAATCGAGGTGTGAAGCTAGGGTTTGAGTTCCCGGTGCCCGGGCTGGAGCTGGGGCTGTCGCAAGAGGGGCAGATGGGGCTCAATCTGCAGGCTTTCAGCCATTTTTATCAGCATATTGGGGATTGCAGCGGCGGAGATCAGAATCAAGGGAAGGAGAATTCGCAGGGATCGGGCCACTAGTTTGATTTCGTTTGATTAGATTGATTGAGGACGATGATTGATTGTCGATTGTTTATGATGATCATCCATGGTCTTGCTACTTGTGTTTTCTGCTCAGCTCAATTCAATGCCCACGCAAACAGGTAATTTTATTGCTTTCTTTACTTTGTTTTTTTTTTAAATGATATTTCATATTTGTTTGATGGTATATTTTTGTGCATACATGCAATGCAGTGTGGAGTAGAAGAGTATGTGTGGAATGAAGATTGGTTGTGATTTTAGTTTGTGGTATCCAATTTTGAGGTGTGTTGTCACATAATTAATGTTGGTTTGTATTAATTAGTAGAATGATGATGAGTTGTCGTTGGCTTGCTTGTTTGTTACAAGTTGGGAAAGTTTCTTGAAATACAAGATATGAGCTGCATCTCATTAACACATAGTATGCCCAGTGTTTGGGAATTGGGATTGCACTTTTACTTTTCTTATATATACTACTCCTAGTAATTACTCCAAATCAAGATTTGTACAATCAAAATTTATTACAACTACCTAGTATTTGCTCATTTCTAGTTTGATCTTCAAATGTGGTGGGGGAATTTGATGGCCTGATCTTTTGCACCTTACTTATATTCTAACTTAGAAATAGAATGTCTGTATGTGAATTCTTCTTAACAAATTTGTAAACAGTAGTTCTCGTTAAAATTACTCCACTTGATAATTAAGTAATACTCCGGTATAAGTGATCACTAACAAATTAGTACTTGAATGTTAATCCTTAATCAAAAGCTATTGTTGGAATTGGGCATCTGAAATTTGAAAACGCAACACCCATTTAACGAAGAATCCGCAGATGCGAGATATAGTCGAAAAATAGCTATCCAGTTATTCCAGTAACCACTTTTTGGAAATTTTAATATGAGACCTCACTTTTCTATATTTCCCCCTTTTAAAATAAAATAAATTAAGGGACGAAAAGGGGGAGGTGGTATCATATGAGGTGAACAAGCATATATAGTAAGTATACTACCATTCTTACTACTCCACTACTATTCTTTTAATATTCTATTCCACACCAAGCTATTTGAATTTTTTTTATATTTGCTACACACCAAGCTATTTCGTCTTCCAATGTCTAGATATTTTTGTGTTGAAGTTTGAATATTGAAGTGTTAAATCATGAATAAATGTTTTTTATAAAAAATATTTGACATAATTTGGACATGTTACCAATAATTTATAAACACTTCGGAATAAATAGAAAGTTTTAAGGAATTTTGGTGGGCTACCATCTGGGTTGGCTTAATTGTTTCCCATTGGGCTGATCACACAAACATCAATAAATTTGGATTTTGATACTGGGCCCACGAATATAGTACTATAAATTGAATAACTGATTTTATGCGCTGTAAGGAAAAACAATTAAACAAAGCTTATGGTCTCGGCAACGTGAATTCCAGGATTTCTACCATGTTGTAAATTGTTATAATCCCTAAAATTATACAAATACCTTATATTAGTGTATATATAATGCAAGAATATTTAAATGCGAGATATACTTAAGTTGATTGCTTTGAGTAGTGTCTTCCATCCTAATTAGTAATTTTAATAAAAGAGCAATTCTGATTTATGTTGTCAAGAGTTCTTCCTTAAAATAGTACTGGATCAGTTTTAAATTAATATCATGAAATTGAACACGGGCCCTACTATATCGTTTAGGCTGTATTGGTATGTCGGTTGCTAGAAAAAGAATGTCGTGGCTGATTTTTTAAAAATAAATAGTTAACTCAATTTCCCAAATCAGGTTGTAAATATCAACAGAATATAAGTTTAGTACTACTTCCATTATGAAATGATACAAGATTTAGTGCACAATTAATAAAATAAGTGAGATCAATTGATAAAAAGAAAGAAAATTGAAAAAGTAAAATAGAAAAAGAGAAAAAATGGTTAAAGTAATGTGTGTATTATATAGAGTCCACTTTTTAAAATTAAAAGTTCAAAAAATTTTATTTTTAAAAGATGAATTAATAAAAATAGCTTTTATTTTTAAGGGAGAGAAATAATATAGTTAAAATATTAACCATTTTTAAACATGATGTGAAACGTTGACTTTATAACGGTCGTGTACGGATAGACAACATATACTAGAGATTGCAATAGATAAGAATGCACTAAATATAAGAAGTATAAATAATTGTGATTTACTAAGTATAGAATTTGTTTTTGATTTTAAGGGATAGAAATAATATATTTAAAATATTAACCAATTTTAAACATGAAGTGAAACGTTGACTTTATAACGGTCATGTACGGATAGACAACATCTACTAGAGATTGCAATAGATAAGTATGCACTAAATATAAGAAGTATAAATAATTGTGATTTACTAAGTATAAAATTTGTTTTTGATTTTAAGGGAGAGAAATAATATATTTAAAATATTAACCAATTTTAAACATGAAGTGAAACGTTGACTTTATAACGGTCATGTACGGATAGACAACATCTCTAGACAACATCTACTAGAGATTGCAATAGATAAGTGTGCACTAAATATAAGAAGTATAAATAATTGTGCTTTACTAAGTATAGAATTTGTAGAAAGGATAAATAATTGTGTTTTACTCCGAATAGAATTGGTAGAATTTGTAGGTATTTTCATCATAGCTTTCAACATCTACTGGAGTATATTTTTTCCTTTTCCCCTTAAAAGATGAATCAATCAATTTTGTAGTATGTTTACAAGAATATTAAAAATTTCACGTAAAAAAAAGGAAAAGAAAATCACACTCTATTTTTAAAATTTCAATTCAAAATAAAATATATTAAACAAAAAAAGATTTTGCTTTATTTTTAATGAACTACTACATTATTTTGTACATACGTTTTATTCATCTAAAAATTGGAGTATATATGAATTGATTTATTTATTTTGTTATAATTAACTGATTTTAAAAATTATCTAAATACATAATCAATTATCACTCATCATTACATTAAAAAAATTAAAGATTTTACAATTGTAAACTAAGTCAGGTTTTACTTCATTATTGAGTTTCGTGAAAGACAAATATATTTACTTACATAAATAATTAGGATTTTTAAATAAAGAAAACAGAACATCAATAGAACTGATTTTAATTTATAAAAGTTCAATATTAATACTCCCTTCGTCCTATAAAAAATGTACAATTGAAATGAACGAGAATTAATGCACAATTAGTAAAAGGAGAGAGGAGTAGGAGAAAGGTATTTACTAAAATACTAGTGTTTGTTTTATGAGTAATGATGGGTCATAGTGATATAAGTTGTAAATAAATTGATATATATGGGTAATGAGTTGGGGACAACTTTTAATAAATGGAAATACCCATATATTTACTAGATGGATGAAAATGAAAAGTGCACGTACTTTTATAGGACGAAAGAAGTATTAGTAAAGTTGTAAATATTTGGATTTACATTGATAATAAGAAAAATTATGAATTGATAATGGACTAAAAAAAGAAAAAATATATGTTCTCATTGAGTGTCAAACCACAGACGGATAGACCTCTTAGTTGAAAGACTAATAAAACAAACCATTGAACTACATAATTTTTACACACACCAACGGAGCAGATATGATTTTCGGATCAACTCCTGTGTCCGCCCTTCTCGACCCCCTAAATCCGCCACTGGCTTTCACGGAAAGTATAATGAGGAGTACTAGTTTTCCTTTTACATAAAAAAAATGCTCCAAAACAAATGGTTGTAGTAGTAAATTTGTTTCAAGTGGCTATAACATACTCTCTTAGTATATGAAAAATAAATTCATAGAGAGATGGCTTGTGCTTTAATGAAAAATTGGTAAAATTTAAAAGAGAATAAAAAAAATGTGTAAAGTATGATTGAGAAGCTCTTTAAATTTTTTCAGATGAGATTATTTTTTATGAGCACTAAAGTAAGACTTTTTTTTGTTGAAGGAAGTTAGAAAAAAAGTTGTTGAGTGTTTTGTGCAAGAAAAGTTGTTGAGTGTTTTCGGCTGATTTCGAATGCATTGCGCATGACATGGCGTCAGGATATATTGCTAAACTTCCTACTTTAACCTCTAAATAAAATAGTTGATCATCTGTTGTTACCTTTTTTTGTGTTTTTTTTTTCTTGTATAAAAAAACTAGTACTAAAAGGAAAATCACATATTTCCATATAAAGGAGCAGAGCTCAAACACTTTTTGTTCACACAAACGTATGGGCACCATGTGGAAATTCACTTTGCTCCAAGTGGCTAGGAGTTTTACGGGTCTATTAGTGGATTATCTGCTTATCCATCCATTTCCACTTTATTTTTCTACTATTATATACTACTACTATGTTCTTTATTCTCAATTTCACTTTTACACTCGGTTTAAATATCCACTAGACCATTGATGTAGAAATTGTGAACCGATCTAGACCATTGTATTTGTTTGACCAACAATTTACATTAAAAGAAGAATCATTGTAATATCTTAAAATATATTACTATTATTTATCATTATTATTATTAAAGATTGACCATTATTGAAAAAATTAATGTCTATAGATAAAATATTTTGATTTTATATAAATATGTATCTATTTTTCTACACTAATATTGTTCCTATTAGATCAACCTCAATAAATATATATGTAATATGTGTATGCAAATTAGACTTGTTAATATGGTAACTAATGAATTTATAATACTACTACATATGCTTTATTTAAAAACATAAGTAACTGATTGAAAATTATTTGAATGATATAAGCACGTGATAACATTATGACAGTATTAAATGCACACATGTAAAAACGGGGTAAGAATTCAAGAATAAAAATAATTAATTAGCACTAAGAATATTGATTTAATGTAGTATCAATGATGATGAGGGGGTAGGTAGTTATAATCATTCCATCATTTTAGATTTTGACCCCAAACAATTAGAATATTCATTCCTCTTTCTTATCGTTGGGGCCGCCCCCACACATTCATAAATGACATGAATATGAATATGATGATCAAATCTAACACTATTAATCTAACTGTGTGATGTGAAAGTTCTAGAGTCCATATAATAGGAGTAATATGTATCGCAGTCGAAATTTACATGGGAATATAGACATTTATCCAATATCAAAATTCAAAATTAATAATCTTTGCAGCTTAAGATTTGGATGGTCTACTTAATATTTAGCACATCCACATATTATGAATAGATATAAATAGTGGAGAGGATCTAAAAAAGGCAATTCCTTTGTTATCTCAACAGCTAGCCCATTTGTGTGTTGCTATTCAGCCTGACAGTGGTTAGTTGGCCTTATTTGCAATGTCACTATTGAGCTTTGCCATTTTAAATTTGATACAAATGCTTGATTTTATATGGTGGACAACCAAAAACAATTTTTTGTGTAAATTAGGATAAGATATGCATAAAGTAATTTTGCATGTTCCTATTTATCATACGCAAATAAAAAAAAATATTCGAAGATGAAGATGAAACGAATTATAGTACTAGGAAAAAGTACGCAACAAGTGTCTTACTCCTATATTAAACATTTAAATATTAAAGAGCGCAAATTTCTTATTTTGACACATTTACTTGTAACTTATTCACATAATATTATTCTTTATTGCAAAAATAATTGTCAATGACCCACCATTTTAACCTATTATTGTGTACTCTATGCCTGTATATATTTTTTGGATGAATAGAGTATATTTTTTTATGCACCAACCGTAACTTATTTGTCTCTTTTGCAAATTATTACTACTGTACTACTCCCTCCGTCCCACTTTAAGAGTCTCGGTCGAGTCGGGTACATGTTTTAACAGTGTGTTTGAGTGTGTAATAAATAAATGTTGGATGTTGAAACCCACTTTTAATTGAATGTAAAATAAATAGATGTTGTAGTGGATGTTGGGACTCACTTTTAACACTTTTTTTACTTACTTTATAGATATTTTTTATTAGTTTATCCCAACCGGGACTCCTAAAACGAGATGTCCGAAATTGATCAACCGGGACTTCTAAAGCAGGACAGAGGGAGTACTATGTAATGGGCTACTTTTCGAATTATTATCCGATAATATAATAGATGTGTGTATCTATTCAGAATCCAACACTAAGGCGTGGGCTTCTGGAGGATCCTATTTGGATCATATCACCCAAAATAGTTTCTATAATACATACTATATGAGAATGTTAGCTTTATGACTATATAACAATTTTTTTAAAAATATGTCACAGTAATTTCCAGAGACAATAATAATATTTCCAGTTTTGTTTACATATATGATAAATATATATATCCTGTTTATTTACCAATTGCTTGCCCACACACAATACACTTGATGTTGCAATCCAAATTAGTTGTAATGTCACATAATCGCATATTTGTACATTCTCCACCTCAATAAAATATTTAAGATGAATAATTAAATTTCATAATAATGCACTAAAAGACATTGTTTGCCCAACTTGACAAGAAATCGACAAACGATTCTCCTTTTAAGGTATTGTTTTTCTTTTCTCTATATCATTTGTCAAAATTGATTTTAGACTAAAAAGATTCACGATTATAACGAGTTACCATATTCGAATATATTCATAGAAATAATTGATTTCAAATCCTTATAATATTGAGCACAAAATTAGAATAGGGGATAAAATGTTTGTGTAACTTAATCTCTAATTTCTGGAATTGGGGATACAAACTTGTGCAGGCTCAAAGATGGGACAAGAATATTAGTAAAAAGGAAACTGAATTAAATATATTCAAACTCTTGGGGGACAAGAAAATTAGTAAAAAGCAAACTGGATTAAATATATGCAAACATTACCCAGAATGAGCAGACAAAAGAGTTTTCTTGTATGAATCAACTGCATCGGTGAATATTTGCAATCATTTTCGGTAACTATGAGACATGACACCTAATTAAAAATATAATAGAAATTAGAAAAGAATGTATGGGGCAAAATGACTGTCCCTAAAAATTTGATACATATTACCATTTCAGTCCGTCCCTAAAAATTTGATACACTTCACTATTACTATTTTTGGTAGTGGACTCCATATTCCACTAACTCATTCCTACTTACATTTTATTATAAAACTAATACTTTAAAAGTAGGACCTACATCCCACTAACTTTTTCAACTTACTTTCCATTACATTTCTTAAAATCCGTGTCGGATCAAAGTGTAGCAAATTTTGGGGGACGGAGGTAGTATGTTTGAAGACACGCATTCAAAAAAAAGTGAGCATAATAAATCTTTTACTATACGCTTTGCATCTCATTATTCAAATAAACAGTAGTTGATATGTACCTTTGATCAAATTAGATTCACGTGTTGTAATTTCAATTAGCAAAACATACGATAGAATAAGTACACTATCTTTTTATGCCAATACAATAATCTCTAAGCCAAAGATGCTTAGCAAGAAATTCACATAAACAGACTGTAGAAAAACATTTCCACATCAAGTCAGTAGCCTCAAACAGCATAACAACAAAAAGCAAGAAGTAACAATACCAAAAAATTGGCAAATAACACAAGATCCTACAAAAAGTTGTGTCCGGGCAACAAAAGAGATACTACATGTAATTAACAGTTTAGTTGTGTTTCCATGTATATGTCCAAGCTCTAGTGTTGCTCCACTCGTCATCAATTTTTTCTGGAGTGAATGGAAAATCAGACACCATTCTCTAATCCAAGTTTCAAGTTGCCAAAAAACACGGTTCCTCTAGATATCCCAATCAGGTTCAAACTCTTGGAGGATTGCTTTATTCTGGATGTTCCATATGGTCCATGTAATGACATAAAACATAGAGATTCAAAATTTCTTATCAAATCGTTGGAATAAGGTTCCTTTTCATGCTAGGAAGCATATCTCTGGTTTCTCTACGAACATACTGTATATCAAAATCTCTCATCGACTATAACAATAATACCATAAATCACTAGATTATTTGCAACAAGAATAAGTATACTTTAACATTTTTTTTCCTACTTTATTTGTAAGTAATTAAACATTAAGTATGATATTCATGTTCCATCTATGACATAAAATAGTGTATGATTTATCATTTTATAATTGAGGGGATATATTTTTAGGTCTACGAATTTTGCCAAAGTATCATTTTAGGTCCGTGAACTTTGAAAATATCATTTTAGGTCCGTGAACTACAAGTTAATATCATTTGAGGTATTTTGAACTTTTTCCGGACGAAAATGCCCTCAAGACCTTCAAAAGACAATTTGGACAATTCTTTCGCTACTCAGCTTGCGTCGAAGACCTAGAGTCCAACAATTTTTTTAACTACTACTCCCACGGTCCCACAAAAGATGTCACACGTTCCTTTTAAGTTTGTCCCACAAAAAATGTCACATTTCCATTTTTGGAAAAAGATCTCTCTCACATGAATATAAAATTAATATTTTCTCTCTCCATTTAACACACAAAATAAAACCTCCTAAAATCTCGTGTCGTCCCATAAGTGTGACATCTTTTATGGGACGGAGGGAGTACTATTTAATTCAGTTACCATCCAATTTGAATTTAAATATAATTAAAATTTGCCATAAAAATATGTGTTAGTTTTTCAATTATATGTGTTAGTGAATTGAGACTTGATACTTTATTTTATTTTTTTCAATCAAAACTGCATTTTAATAACTTACTATAGGTGAGGTGTGAATTCTATTTAGTTTATTTGTTTTGAAATTAGATAGGTATTAATTTGGATTGTCATTCGGAGATGAATTTAAAAATGGAGATCAATTAACATCTAAATTGAATTTAAATATAAAACTTCGCCATTAAAAATTGTTGGATTTTATGTCTCTGACGCAAGATAATTGGCGAAAGAATTGTCCAAATTGACCTTTGAAGGTCTTAAGGGTATTTTCGTCTAATTTTTTTTAAATACCTCAAATGATATTAACCCGTAGTTAATGGACCTAAAATGATATTTTTAAAGTTTATGGATCTAAAATGATACTTTGACAAAATTCATAGACTTAAAAAGATGTTCCCTCTTTATAATTTCTTACAAGGATCCTTATGTTTAATGGTCGTTTGAGCATTCATTGGAGTACGGGGTAGGTTACTTTAGCATCGTAATACATTGTGTACGAACATAGTTTCGAAGCATCTTCTCTACCCTTTTACCCTATCCACTAAATAGTGCACACTTAACTTTCACTTTTAGTTAATTTTCTTCTATACTATAGCTTCATTTTACACAACTATTTATGAAAAAACATGATCCAACATTAACTAACATAAAATAAAACAAAAGGAAACTATTTTTCACCCACAAAATATATTACTTTACTTTTATTACGTGTTACACAGTACTATTGATGCTACTATATATAATCAGAAAAATGATTTGTCATATTCTCACAAAAATATTAGAATCACAACTACTATTATCGTCGTCAATTACAAAATCAAAATCTTCCGACCTTCACATCTTGTTGTTTACTAAGTATTTATTTATTTATTTTTGTTTGACTGAAGTTTATTTTATTGAGGCACGTACTATTCAGGTGAGCTTAAATAAAAGGAGAAGGATTTTTTCAATCACACCGCATATATATATGCAACATTTGCTTTTCGACACGGATTTTCATGTAGTGTTGTTTCGTGAGTTAATCAAGAAAAAGTAAAATAAGAGAGAAGAAAAAGTATAGAGAGTATTATTTCTATTTTTAGAATTGTTTCAATTTTAATGAAAAAAAAAAAACATTTCATTTCTAATGAAACAGAGGGATATACACTAGTACTATACTATTAAATTTGTTCCATAGGAGTACTTTATTTTTTGGATAACTATTGTCTCATCTCTACATTAAATTTTGTAAGTTGTATCGTTGACTTATATAGATGAGGAGTAGCATTAAATGACTAACAAATTCTGAATTTGTATTATATAATTTATACTACTTTCCCTCTAATAAAATAAAAGTACACTCTTTTCAAATTTGTTATGTTTTATAAAAATAGTCTATTTTCATTTATAGTAATTTTTCTCTAATTTCTAATAGTAGGATAAGTATTATTGTCCACTATAATATTCAAATCACTTTTTCTTTCAACACCATCTCATACTTTATCAATTGTACATTAAAATCCTTTTATGGAACGAGTGGAATACAATTTTAAATCTTATGAGCTTCCTATTCACACAAAAGAACATACTATAAACAATATTCTCATCATTAAATATTGGAGTACTAAACAGTTTCACGTCAATTGCCTTTTAACGAGCATCGTTAATACCATGCATTAAAGAGGACTTGAACCGCTCTTTTGCATGAGCATTCGACTCTTGCTTTACGTATCTCTTCATAAACATCATCTTTGTACTACTTTTTTCTACCATCTATTACTCGGACTTCAAGACTCCAAATCGCTATAATTATTTATGAGTATTTCTAAATTTAAAATCTTAGATATGCCACTGGATCCCAACTATGCCAAGCTAACTACATCCTCTCTTTTTTTTTGGGTAGAATCCAATCTCATAAGCAAAATTAGAAGAAAGTAAAAATAGGTAATTACCTAGAATTTTGAGAGTAATTTGTGTGTGACCGTACTCTCCGAGAAGGAATGTCGTTTAAGAGCAGAGAGACGCCTACATTAATTATGTATGTATGTGTGTGTATATATAAGTGTGTTGAAAGAGAATCCCTCCAAAATCTCTTGATTACAGCTCACAAGCCCACTGCCCCATTTCTCAACCAACGCCTTGAGAGACCCTTTTATTTCTCCTCTCTGCAAGATTTCATTCGCGCAAACAGGAAAGAAGAAAGAGGGGACCCTTTTCATCTTTTCACTTGTGAATTCTGACCCCAGAGAAAAAAAGTTTGATCTTTTTTCGAGAAATGTATCACTGGTCTTCATCAGTCAGAGTTGATGACGAGTTCCAGAAGCTTGCTTCTAGAATCAACCCACCGAGGTAGCATAAACAATTCGCAATTATGCATGCTGGAGAGTGCGTTCTCTGTTTTTGGTTCGATCAAAATTCGATTTGGAGGGTCTTGATTCGAGAATCTTTTTCTTGTGTAGGGTAACTATTGACAATGCAGTTGATGACAAGGCGACGCTCATAAAGGTAAGTGTTTGATTTGAGAGGAATTAGGTTTATTAGGATGTGATTTGTGGCTCTGAAATTTTGCAGGTTGACAGTGCTAATAAGAGGGGGTGTCTGTTGGAGGTGGTGCAAGTCCTTACTGATCTGAATCTGCAAATCAAGAGGGCTTACATTTCTTCTGATGGGGGATGGTTTATGGATGGTCATTTTTCCTCAGTTTTTTTTTTTTTTTTTCCATTTTGTGTTGATTGGGAATCTGATGATTTTTTTGTTTTACTATTCTGAAATGCAGTTTTTCATGTCACGGATGAATTTGGAAGTAAGGTCTATGATGATAACATTTCTGAGAAAGTTCAACAGGTATACTCATATATATAACCACTTTTTTTCTGAAAAAAATAAGTAAATCGTTAATTTCTATAATTACTATGGATTGCTAAGTTGGTGAGACTT
Organism: Salvia hispanica; assembly: GCF_023119035.1. Taxonomy (NCBI): domain Eukaryota; kingdom Viridiplantae; phylum Streptophyta; class Magnoliopsida; order Lamiales; family Lamiaceae; genus Salvia; species Salvia hispanica. Next base: position 15,649,064 of record NC_062966.1, read on the forward strand.
TAGGGAATGCTGAAAACCAGTTACTCTTTAAATTCAGTTTTTTGTTCAATAGTGAGAGTATGCTCTTGAATGCTTAAGAAACACAGTTTTTTCTTGTTAGTTCTTATAATTAGTAGTACATCAGTTCAGAATTTGGTGAAAAGTAAGATTGTGCACAAGATGAATGGCACAGGAAAATGGACTCATGATTATATCTGAACAGTTAACACATGATTCTGCGATCTGAGCAACTCGTTTTTGCTGCTTGATTAATTTCAATTGTATGATGACTCTATTACAGTCCCTGGGACCAAGAGGGTGCAGCTTCCGAGCGCTGGAGAGGTCCGTTGGTGTGCAGTCCGCTACAGAGCATACAATGATTGAGTTATCTGGTCCAGACAGACCAGGATTGCTATCAGAGATCTTTGCCGTTCTTGCTGATCGTAAGTGCAATATAGTTGCTGCAGAAGTATGGACCCACAACTCGAGAATGGCTTCTGTTGTTTACATTACCGATGAAGCAAATGGAATGCCAATAGATGATCCTGATCGGCTTAATAACATCAAGCAGCTGCTTCTCTATGTTTTAAAAGGCAGCAAAGAATGGCAAAGTGCCAATACAGCTGTCTCCGTTGGTTCTACTCAAACTCAGAGAAGGCTGCATCAAATAATGTATGCTGACCGTGATTATGACAATCTAAATGTCGGTAGCGTGACTGATGAACGGATCAAGCCCCTCGTGGCTGTTGAAAACTTTGTAGAAAAGGGGTACACCGTTGTGAACATGAGCTGTCCGGATCGACCTAAGCTGCTCTTCGATACAGTATGCACCATAACCGATATGCAATACGTGATTTTCCATGGAACTATAAATGCTGAAGGGCCGGAGGCTCAACAGGTAACAATTTGCTGTATATGCAGAGCAGTCAAATGCATTTAATTATTTGAATATGCAATTAATACTCCAGCAAAGCTTTATTTGGTTCTTGCCTTTCATCCTTGTCGGTCTTACTGCCACTTTCTGTAATATGCTTCGCTTCGCTAGGAATATTTCATTCGGCATACGGATGGATACCCCATTAATTCAGAAGCTGAAAGACAGCGCGTGATTAATTGCCTCGAAGCAGCAATTAAGAGGAGATCATCTGAGGTGCAATTTAAAAATATTAATTTTGCATCAAAATTTTCACTTGCTCTCTTTGTAAAAGTGCCCCACATGACTTAACATATGTTTAATGCAGGGAATAAAACTGGAATTATGCAGTGATGACAGGGTTGGCCTTTTGTCGGATTGCACCCGTATATTCAGGGAAAATGGTCTCTCAGTCATCCGAGCTGAGGTCACAACGAGGGGCACGCAGGCAGTGAACATTTTCTACGTGACTGATGTATCCGGAAACACTGTCAAAAGTGAGACCATCGAGGCAGTAAGGAAAGAAATCGGGCTGACCGTACTGCACGTGAAGGAGGATGCATACTCCACCTCACCGCCTCAGCAAGGTGGCGGATTCTCTCTAGGTAGCATCTTTCGCTCAAGATCTGAAAAATTCCTTTACAACTTAGGCCTTCTTAAAACATGCTCCTGAAAGGTTAGCCATTGTGGTAAATATTAGGTGGCTTAAACATATACCTTAGTGCAGCTCGAAGAGTTAGCAAGGTAGTTGTCTTCTAAAAAAACGGTTCAGTTAGGGCTAAAAACAGTGGCAGTAGTATATTACTAACCCTGTAAAGCTTATAACTGTATATTTCAATTCAGTGTTTTTGTCCTTTATTTGTTGTAAATTGCATTAATATTCTTCTCCTAGTTTGCAAATTTAGCAAAATACCTTAAAAGGGGTTCAAGATTTATGTTTGCCTGATAATAAGTACTCCTACTTATTATGTATGGACAGATAATCAATTAATGTAGATTTAGATCCCTATATAAAGAAACAAGAGACGAATTTGGATGAATGATGGTATGGAATTGTTGTTGCCACAGGGAATGTGTTGCAAATAGGCCAACCATGCTGAAAATGATGACTTGTGCATAAATATGGAAAATAAATACCCTATTTACTATTGCCATATTATATGTTTATATACATATAGGTATGGTGCTTTATAACTTAGAGCAGTCACTTGTTATTTTCTTGGCCTTGTGGAAATGTGTAATCTACTTGCGCTGGTCCCGCAGACAAAAATTCTGAAAAGTGTAGTCATAATAAATTGTCTCTAAAGACTATGGAATTTATTGCTCTCTGTGAACATTTTTTAAAACTATTTAATATATTATAGTATTAGTTATTTGAAAATATGATACGGAGTACTATTTTTAAAAGTGAACTTCGAAGTTAGTCATTGTAGAATGCTTTGCAACTTCTTAGGTCTTAATTTTTTAAAAATATATCGGTACAAGTACAAAATAGATCCTTAATAAATTGAATGAGGATTTACGCAATGTCTATATGTACAAGTGAACAATGTCTTAGTAAGGATTTACATATGATGTTTTGTAATGCATTTATTATTAGCAATAAAATAATATAATAAGTGAACAATGTTATTCTAATGTAGCTATATGTATGTACGAGTATTGTAAGTGCCACAATTCAAATCTTATGCACTATTTATGCCACATAGTTGAAGGTTGTTTTAACTAATTAAAGCAAAAACAAACAATGGTAAATAATATAGACTCCCTCTGTCCGTCATTAGGAGTCCCGTTGCTTTTTGTGCACTCATTTTATAAAAATAATAATAAATAGTTAAGGTGGAAAATAGTAAAGTTAGAGAGAGAATGATGTAGAATAGACTACACCTTAACTATTTATTTAATAAATATTAATGTAATATTTCATGTAATTCTAAAATTATCCAATGAATATATATGAATTAGTTCGGGGTTTTTCGTCTCTTTTCTTAAAAAATGGAGGGGGTGTGGATAGAAATGACACGAAGATATCAGAACATCAACTGAGAAGAGATGTAGGAAGGGTAACTATAAAAATCTTATAAATAGTTTGATACACTAAATGTTTTTATATATAATATCTATATAAAAAAACTTAAAAACGTAAAAACGTACAATTTTTTTTACGCAACCCAGCACAACCAACCCACTTCGTTGGTGGTCCTTCATAAAAAGAAATTCCGTCTAGCTTAGCCCACTTCGCCGATGAGCCTACGCTAGGCTAGGCCCCAAGTTGCATGGCCCATGGCAGGCCCAGCCCATTTAACAACTAGTTATACTTCGTCTTTTCCACTCAAGTGACACGTATCTCTTTTGAGATTTCTTATATACATTTCTAAAAATTATTTCTTGTAATTTATTATTTCTTGTAATTTATTTTTTCTTCATAACATATATAAAATCTTGTGGGCAAATTTTCTCTGTTTTACATAGGACGAGTGAGTCGTAGAGTACGACGAATACAATGCATACCTACATCCACTCCGGTTAATCGTCTTACAATAAGGACTTATAAAGTGCTAAACATGAATAATTTAAGTAAAATAAAGTATAGATGGTCAATTAATTAAATAGTAGCTTTTGTAATTTTGTATTCCCTCGAGTTACCCAAATATTGTCTCACTTTGACCTGACACGAGTTTTAAAAAATATAATGAAAAGTGAGTTGAAAAAGTTAATGGAATGTGAGTCTTATTTTTATATATTAGTTTGAGTGAACTACAAAAATAGTTCCTGGACTATGCATTTATCTCGCCAATGAATCCTGGACTTTCAAAATATTCCCAAACAACCCTGAACTAAGCATTTATATCTAAAAAATGGTCATTTTTCACTGTTACGTGACGAAAATAGCCTTTTGGGGGATTGTGGACAATTTGGTTTTTTTACATTTTAAATCTAATATTATTTCAGTGATGTACTAAATCTGATATTATTTTAAAGTTATCATTCTTCATCCCTTTTGTCATCCTTCACTTTGTTTCTTTATTTCAATATTAGATTTAATTTTATAAAATTAAATTTTAAATTTTCAATTTTTAAATATCAATAAATATTTTTAATTATTAAATTTACTATTAAATAATAAATTAATACTTTTAATCAATATTTTATAGTGTCTAATATTTAATCAATAAGGTACGACGACGCTTAGTTTTAATCAATATTTAATTGTTTTAATCATAAATAGATCGTATAACACGATTTATTCCGAAATAAATATGCATCTAATGTAAGACTAATATAAATTTCATTTATTAATTTGAAAACAACCAAAATTAACTAGAAAATTTCAACAAAAGTTCTCCTATATCAAATTTTTTGTAGTATCAAATTTTTAGTCAACTTCATAATATTTAATCACAAAGGCTAAATAGAATAGCTCTTATTTTTCCATCATGATTAATCTTACTTCTTCAATTCAGCTGAATATTATATTAAATAACAAAAATTAATAGTTTTAATCAATATTTATAGTATCCATGAATTAATAGTTTTAATTAAAAAAAATTATTGATATTTAAAAATCGAAATTTAAAATTTAATTTTGATAAAATTAAATGTAATATTGAAATAAAGAAACAAATTGAAGGATGACAAAAGGAAGAAGAATGATAATTTTGAAATAATATCAGATTTAGTACATCACTGAAATAATATCATATTTAAAATGTAAAAAGACCAATTTGTCCAAACCCCCAAAAGGGTATTTTCATCACGAAACAGTGAAAAAGGACCATTTTCAAGATAAATGTTTAGTCCAGGGTTGTCTGGGGATATTTTGAAAGTCCAGGATTCATTGGCGAGATAAACACATAGTCTAGGGACTATTTTTGTAGTTCACTCTATTAGTTTTATACTCCACCTGTCCCACAAGAATATAATATGCACTCTCTCCTTTTTTAGTACGTCCCACAAGAATATGCACTTTCCAACTTAGAAACTCTTTTCTCTCTAATGAAGTGAGACTCATTCCCTACTAACAATACTCTAATTACATTTTATCTGTACATCTCTCTTACTTTACCAATTTTGCATAAAAACTCGTGCTAAACCCAAAGTGCATATTCTTTGGGGACGGAGGGAGTAATATAATGTGAGTAGGAATGGGTCAGTGGATATGAGTTCCATTACCAAAAATGGTAAAAAGTGAAATGAGACAAATTTTGGGGAACCAACGAAAATGGAAAAATGGGACAAACTTTCATGGACGGATGGAGTATTTTTTAGGTTAGGTATTTAATACGCTGCAATAATACCATTACTTTCTTAAGTTGTTATGCATATGACAAATTCCAATACCCAAAAACATTGCAAGTTACCACTTCTCACCTTCCCAAGGTTGAATCAAGTGTGGAACGATCAAAGAAATGGGAAATTATACACTAATTAGGGTGGAGTATGTTAAGGTAACAAATAAAGGCGAAAAAATAGGACAACAACACGCGGATTCTGTTAGCACGGATCTATTATTTCCTATACGGCTAACGGGAATTAATTTCATTTATTATATGTAAAAGTCAACATGCAACCATTTCAAAACAAGTACAATTCCCTCAACCTAGTTTATCGCAAAAAAACCTCTTGATTGCTCTAAATCACCTTTACTCCACCTTATGCCACTGGCAGTTCACCACAATCACTTATCACTACCCTGAGCCTCGGGCGATCACCTCTGTCAGTCTCTTGTGATTCAATCAACCTAACAACATCCATACCCTCCAGAACTTGTCCAAATACGACGTGCTTATTGTCCAGCCATGCTGTCTGTGATGAAATACAAAGCAAAATGTCAAAACCACATTTGATTACAACCATCAGTTTAGCTGAGATTGTATTCAACTGAACCAGTATGCTAATATTTATTACTAGTATTATGGAATAATTTTGGTCGGAATTCGGAAATGTGTTTTACATGATCTTTCTCACGGTTTAGGGGCACAATCTCACATGTGGTCATGGAAAAATCAGGAAAGCTTCTAGGATAGAACATAGACGAAAAAGTTGATGAATGGCAGTATCATGTTAGAGGAAGGAGAGAAATATGTCTCAGCTTCCTCAGCAGAGTGACTCAATGATTTCTACTCTAATGAATTTATTCTAAATGATCAGAAAATTTCATCAGACTAAAAAAAACCGGGTAAGTTAAGAGTAGTTCGCGTCCACATATATTTGTGGACTTGTATATTTTCTTGTCTACTGGTAAAGTAAAGATATCTCAAATATTAGTATTTTCCATTTTAGTAGTTGCAAACTTTGTTTAGGTTATGTGAAAGTAAGTTAATCAGAATGCAGAATACCTTGACAACACAAATGAAGAATTGGCTTCCATTGGTATTGGGACCAACATTTGCCATGCTAAGAACTCCAGGTCCAGAATGAACCGCTACAGAAATAGAAGGGTACTCGCTTATGAATCAACAACGAAAATAATTAAAAAAAAAGCTCCAGTAAACTCTATATTAAAAGGAAGGTTTAAACTCACAGTTAAAGTTCTCATCTTTGAATGTACGTCCACAAATGCTCTTTCCACCAGAGCCCTAAGAACATAATACATAAATAAACCACACAGTCATTATTAATACAACACTCCAGACTTTACATCTTACAAATTTATTTCAACATGAAAGGAGAAACAAAAATAAACACTGAAAACAGAGCCAAAGCTAGCAGGATATGGAGGAAGAAACAAGCTAGCTTCGATTAGATTGGAAAAAGCTGGACGTAGAGGATTAAGGATGGCATGATGTTTGATGAATTCAGGATGCACCAGTTATGAAATTAAAGCCTACCCTACTGGTTAAGACACAAGTTCCTTACAATATCATAATGCCATATTCACATAAAGCTCACAGAGGTTTGGATCCATAATCTCAACAGGTGCATAAGATACTTCTGACATATAAAATTGAGAAAATAAGGCATGCTTAGAAACTAATATCTTGTTGCGACTACTTCAAATACAAGATATGTGTTTAAAATTTCCTTCCAATCCCAAATACTAACGTAAAAGCATTCCAACTTTGAAGGCTCTAGAACAGTGGCAAAAAGGATGTAAGATCAGAAGGGAAAATGTGCCAGATAAAATAACAGCTTACATTTCCTTTATCAAAATCTCCTCCTTGAATCATGAAATCCTTGATAACACGGTGGAATGATGAACCTTTGTAACCAAATCCCTTCTCCCCTATTCAATAAAATATCCACAGAGCATAAAACAAAAATCAGTTTGGTTAGATAATAAAATGTTATAGTCTCCAGTGTGAGTCAGCATAGGTACCTGTGCATAGAGCACGGAAATTTTCTGCAGTTTGTGGGTTTGTGGCACATCATTACCGTATAAGCCTATAACAACCCTTCCCACAGACTTTCCTACTGGATTTCCAATGCTAATATCGAGGAAAACTTTGTTTGTCACTTATGCTTGCAATGTAGCTTCCTGAATGAAGAATGAAACTTAATAGCTATGACAAAATGTCATATGGGATAAGACAACGAATGTGATCAGCATAAAGGATTGGAGGTTGTTGCCTATTGCTTGTATGTAGGGTCAAACAGAACGTAGAAAGCATTATAGTTTCATTACTTGACCTGATTACTGGTAAGAACGTAATATGTATGTGTGCAATAAATGTAGCACAATATTGAAGTAGAGATAAACCCAAACTTCTCTAGAAAAATGCCTCAATAACCAAATTCAAACTACTGGCTGGTTGATTAATAACAAAAAGCGTTAAAGAACATGATAAACACTAAGAAAAGACCTACACATGAAAGACAATTGATCAACCTTTTACCGGTTTCATATCAGATTCCTAAAAAATTGATTGGTTGCTAATATCAACACAAGTAAGAACAGACACTGTCCAAATAATTTAAATCTCACAATTAGATAATATAGCACATCCCAAAAGTTCACAAGGATATGGCAAGTTTTCGTGAAACAGACAAACTATTAAGTCGCAATCACTAAACATTCAACAAAACAATCCATAATTACAAAATGCTAGAACACTCAGCATTTCTCCTAAACAACATAAAAATGATCACTGACACCAGAAAAATCATCAAGAAACAGGCAAACTATTAGTGAAATATCCAAAGTGAGCAAACCTCAGCCACAACTCGGACTCTGAAAGGCATGGAACCGATTCTGCTCCTAGTCGTACAATCCAGTCGCGACAACGTCAGACCGAGCAGACCGGAGGAAGAGCTAGGTAATGACAATGAAGAAGATGCACATTTTGGAGGCTTTACGGAGGCGAAAGAGCAGACTGAGCTCGTAACTTTGACACTTGGTGTGGTTGAAACCGAGCTAATATTCGACTGAAAAAGAAAAACGAATGTAGACCTTCAGCGCCATAAAAAGAAGAAATGTGCGAATATGAGGAATGTACAAGTAAGGAATGTATAAATTAGGATTTGGAGGATATAGCAATACCAGAGATGCATATGACGCTGCCATTCTTAGTTCTTGTTTCAGCTGAAGTGAGTGTTTATGCGTGTAGAGAGAGAGACAGAGAGAGGATAACAGGATTAGGAGGGATTTGCAATGCGGTGGCTAGCTGTAGTTGAAAAGGGTTTGAGGAGGACTTGGATCCCTGTGCATATCATCACCTTCCATTTGTTTTTATGAAGTTATACAATTTTTTTTTATTCACAATTCAATGGTGATAATGTCCACAACATCCCCTGCTGTGCATTTTTCACATCAGTGAATCCAAATCCGGTTTGGGGAAATGAGCAATGGAGATGACGATATTTCCAATGACAGGAAATGTATTGTATCTTTTGGTAATGACAAGTATGTCCTCTCGCAATATTGTTATTCAAAACATCCATGATAGCCAATTTCACGCATTGGTTATGTGGAAAAATTCTGTGATTTCCTGGGTCTGACAAGATTTTATAAGCCAGGTGTGTAGAGAAATCGCCAGTCCCAGGAAGAAGATGAAAATTGCCTGGAGAAAGAAGCTGGCGGGGAAAAATGAGCGGAAGAAGGAAGAGTTACTAGACTGAGGATCATCAAATTAGAGGGCAAAATAGGGAACACAGGAACAGTTTAGAAGCTCTATCCACTATAAATAAGAGCATGCGATTAACACGAAGATATCTCGTTCCATCACTCTTTCGGCTCTTAGCTTAGTTTTTCCACTTCTCTACACACACTATCACGGGGATTTGTCGTGGGGGTTCACGTTTCTAGTTTGGTTGTGTCGTAACACCGTCTCTACGGGGGCGAAGAAACAATTGTTATTTTCTTTCCAGTTTACACTTCGTATTTCCCGAGTCTTCGTTGTTCGAAGCTCGAATCTGTTTTGTTATTCTCAGTTTGTTTACGTGTTTGAGGATTTGGTGTATATAGTTTTAATTTATGTTATTTGTTTTTCTTGACAGTTTATGAGCAAGGGCTCACGGTTTAGGAACTGGAGTAACCCGTCTAGGTCGAGGGACGCTCAAGTCAGGTGGCAGGTTAAGGAATCAACATCCACAGTCACCACCAGATCAGGGTTTACAACAGTAGATCCATTTTCATTCGAATCAGAAAGTGAGAAGGAGTGGAACTCGTCGGGAGAAGAGGACCCGAAGTCGTCTACAGAAACAGAGCACTCCGAAGAGATCGGTTCACTCACCATGCATCTAGATGGTGAACCCGCCCATGCCATAGTCTCGAACCAGCGCCAGAGGTCTATTGATATCAAGACAAATGTGCTGGGTATTTTACCAACGTTCTCTGAGTTTGTGGAGGGGGAAACCCCTGTTTCTAAAAATATGGAGGGGGAGACCCCGAGTTTGTATATCGAGGGGGGAACCTCGTTTGATTTTGAGGGGACAACCCCGACTTTGTTCGCTGAGGGGGAAACCCCAATTGTGTCTGAGGGAGAAATCCCTAACAAACCTGAGGAGGAGACTCCGAATAAATCTACGGGGGAAACCCTGGTTACGTTTGCTGAGGGAGAAATCCCTATGAAATCTGGAGGGGACGAGGTCCCCATTGTTGCTGCAGGACAGAGGCCCAAGGAGGACGGGCCGTTAGAATTTGTAGATCTGGACACTGTGCCAGAGGACTCGCCGATTAATTTGAGGGAATCAAGGAGAATGGCAAGGAGAAGCTTGTTGGACGAGGTCGATGAAGGAGACCGAGATAGGGGATCAAGGTTCTTGGCCCCAGGAGCGACGAGCGTGCATGAGGGAGAAACTCCTGAGTCTGAGGAGGAGGTGGACGCCGCAGAGGAGCGTCGGGTGGCCAGGGAGCGCAAGAGAAAAGGGAAGACAGCTATCGTCCCTCGGCCTAGGAAATCGCAGAGGCTCATCTCAGTCAGGGAGTCTCCTCGCGCGCTGCCCAAAGCTCCTGGACCTGGTGAAGTTGACAGTGAAACAGAGGAAGAGTCAGAGGGAGTAGAAGAGGTCCCTAACTATGAGTGAGAGGAGATTTGGATCACAAAGAAGCTCTTGGGGGCTATGGCTAAGTTCAACGACCCAAGGAGGACTCAAACGCATAAGGATCGAAGTGCAGTACGGAAACTACCAAATCGGGGAAGAGATATGACAGGGACTCTCTGAGGCAGATAGAGTCCGAGGAAGAATTCCTTGGACACATCAAGGGAATAGGCTTCGAGTGGCTCCTGAACCATAGCGAATAGGAGGTGCCAGTGGAAGCGGCCCAAGAATTTTTCTCCACTTTCCGATTCAAGATAACTACCGATCCGGATGCCAACTCCATCTCCTTCCGTCTTTTCAGCATCGCCACCACAGAGCTCTACTTTACATGGTGCATGTCTAAACGCATCAAAGTCCACCTTGGGTATTGGTTAGCCCAGGCCTTCCATCAGATGACTGCCAACCCTTCCCGCCACATGTACACCTGCCACCTTCTAGGCGCCTACATAAAGCGCAACTTCGTGATGAAGATTGGGAAGGTAGGGCCGAGTGTTACAATGTGCGAGCCCCCGGAGCTATTTAGCATGTAGTACTTTTTCAACAAGGGGCTCTTACACATGGAAGGGCAGGAGTTGTGCTTCTACAACATAGGGGCCAATGTGGACAAAGTGAAGCGTGAACCGGAGCTGGTGTAGGATGTGGTGACTGTAGACGTGGCAGAGCTACAGAAAGAGATGGCTGATGTGAGAGAAGAAATTGGGGGAGTCAAGAAGGCGCTGCAGGAGATTAAAGGGAGTTTGGATGCCCTAGCCGAGCGATCATCTGCCCAGAATGAGAGGATGACCGATGCGGTCAAGCTTATGAAGAGAATGGTAGAATGGTTGGGAGAAGTGCTTCCCCAGACCCAGAAGAAGCTGCACTCTGGACCCAGCAAAATGGTCTGGGAAGTTCCTCCCAGCAGCAGCTTCCATCCCCTTTCAAGCCTTCGGTAGCCTCACTTGTGTCCCCAGCCCTGAAGTCTGTCTCTGTGAGAAAACCCCTATCAAAACCCCCTATAATGTCTCAAGAGGAAGTGCCGGTGTCGCCGGCGAAGAAGAAAGTGAAAGTGAACCGCCCCAACGTACCACCCAGGTCTGGCTCCCAAGGGAGCCAGTTACAGAATTGAATTCCCCCAGTTGACCAAGTAAATTTTATATTTTAGTCATTTTATTTTATTTTATATATATCCATGTTGCCTGTGCTGAGCATGTGTAATTGTTTTCTTGTGTGTTCTCCCACTTAGCCCAATCTTTGGTCTAAGTGTGAGAAGTTTATGTGTTTTCTCTGTGACAATGTGGTTATCTCCCACTTAGTCCAATTCTTGGTCTAAGTGTGAGAAGTTTTTGTTTATACTCAGTATGTTTTTTTTTTCTGTTTTATGTCTTTGTTTTCTCCCACTTAGCCCGTTGCTCGGTTTAAGTGTGAGAAGTTTTATTGTGTTTTTATTTTGATTGTGTGCACCAACTCCCTCATTTCCTCCCTTCACTAGGATAGCTTGGAAACAAGTTGGAGTGAAGTGGGAGGGGTGGGAAAGTTAGTGCAGTGTGTGCTCAGCATGTGTTAGAGTCTCTAAGTCTAGGAATTAATTTTCCTTTTTTAGGATCTATGTGTTAGCATGAACTGGTGATAATAATAAGGCAAGATTCCCTTAGTAAAAGTAATTGAGAATAGGATGCATGCAACTTTGAGACCTCGTTCTTTTAAAAGCTGAAATCGGTTTGGAGGAGGCAAGAACAATAGAAGGTGCCTTAGTTGACCTAATTGTGAAGCCCCACTACATAAGTGAGCTAAAAGCCTTAACATTGAGTGCTAACATGATAAAAGTGGCTGCTACCTGATGCTTACGGAGAAGAATTTAGAAAGGAGATAAATAAAAAAAAAACAAAATTTTTTCTAACCTAGAGGTATAAGCTGGATAAAGTCCAGATGAGGGAAAAATAAAAAAATTATCTGGAGGTATAAGCTCGACGAAATCCAGGAAAAAGAGGAGGTATAAGCTGGACGAAGTCCAGGGAAAGAGGAGGTATAAGCTGGACGAAGTCCAGAGAGAAAAAATAAAGAGAAGAATTGGGAAAGGAGGATAGAAGGAGAAATTCTCATAACCCGAAGCATCAGTGACAAGAATTAACTAAGAACTATCGATCCTAACATCCTTGGTGAGGAATGAGTGATCGAGCGAATCCAACAATTAGTAAGCTATAGGCCGTCTGGACAAGCTGACAAACCGACTAGGTAGATAAAGGGAAGGGGAGGATTTGGAGTGTGTAGACTATTTGATAAAGGGAAAAATGAGCGGAAGAATGAAGAGTTACTAAACTGAGGAGCATCAAATTGGAGGGAAAAATAGGGAACACAGGAACAGTCTAGAAGCTCTATCCACTATAAATAAGAGCATGCGATCAACACGAAGATATCTCGTTCCATCACTCTTTCGGCTCTTAGCTTAGTTTTTCCACTTCTCTACACACACTATCACGGGGAATTGTCGTGGGGGTTCACGTTTCTAGTTTGGTTGTGTCGTAACACCGTCTCTACGGGGGCGAAGAAACAATTGTTATTTGCTTTCCAGTTTACACTTCGTATTTCCCGAGTCTTCGTTGTTCGAAGCTCGAATCTGTTTTGTTATTCTCGCTGAATATTTCATATCTTGCTATGGATGTTGCTACTTTTGTTTCGTTTACCTTATTGCAGTGTTATTGGTTTGATTTGTTTGATATTGTTGGTTGATTTGAGTTTGGAGTTTGAATTGCTTGGAGATTGTGGTTGATCGGTTGAATCTAGTTAAATCTGTGAAAATCGGAGATGGAAATGATGTTTGATTGTTGTGGATGGCTTGGATCCGGAGTGGATTAAGCGTCCCGTGGCTGGATCTATTTACTTTCACATGATTGAGATGTTTAAATTCTGCATTCTTGTTTGCCTCGTCTAGTAGTTGTAGATCTGCTTTAATTCTGCCTGTTTATTGTGTCTATCGGTTTAATTTCAGTTTGCCCTGTTTTGATCTTTGTTTTACCCTGTTTTTCACTGATTGTTTCATGATGAAAGTTGGAGAAGATGATGTTGCTGTTAGTTAGTCCTTTAGTTAGTTAAATTGCAGCTTTTCCAGTCGTACTATGCAGTTTTGGGAAATGGTCCCCACGTTTTGCTTTTCGTCTGTCTAGGATAGCTTAGGAAGTTGTTCACCCAGTCAAGCAGTCATTTCAGATACTTTCCAGTCATTATGCATGTCCCTGCCTAGATCTAGTTGTTAGAGTAAACTATTTCATTTACCCAGTCTAGGAATTAAAGCTCAACCCCCAAAATTGCGTGGCAGCAGCCAAAAATAGCTCCCAGGTCTTTGAACATGTTTTCTTACACATCCGTCTCTGTGGATTCGATCCCTGCTTCCTTGTACTAATCTTTTAAGCTATAGCGGGTTGAGGGTTTTGAAGGGTGAAGGAAGTGATTGTGTGCTCAACGACAGGTTACCCAAGGATTCTCTGAGTTCCTAGACCCGGTGTCTAGTGGATTCTCTGGATCAGGGGATTTTATTTCAAACACATCTCGCTTACTCTTTGACCACTCTTCAATCCCCATTCCCCATCCCGCGCCTGCCGCAATGCCACAACTCCCCACTTCTTCATTATTCCTCTAATTTTCCGCGTCAGCCACAATTTCCAAAACTCTGCGCCTCTCCCCACGCCCCTCGGACCACAAGCATTAATTTACACTATTCACTATTTTAGTTGTAAAGTTAAAAACCATGAACAATTTTGACATGGAAAATCAATTTATTCATTACAGAAATTAAAAATTACAAATCCTAAAAAGTTTAAATAGTAAAAAATAAAAAAATGATTACTTCCTAATAGTGGCGCAAAGGGCGTCGATCATGACATTGTGCATCTCAAGTTTGAACTCCGACATTGCCGATTTATCCTCCGCTAGCAACTCCCCTATATGGCTGATTTGCCGACATTGTACATCTTATCCAGCGAACGGTTTGGTGGTGGCACTGGCATACTACATTGACTCATAGTGCCGTTTCCTTTTGATGCACTTTTTATTAGCACTAAATAAACCTACAAGTATAAAGAGTATATATAGTATAGCTAAAGGTCAGTACCGGATATCGAACACGGGAAAGGCAAACACAAAGTGTCTATCCTCTACTAAGACACAATTACTATCTGGAAAAACAAGTAGGTTTTGAAAAACTTTTGAAAACTTAGAACAATAAAAAGCATATAACAACTAAATGCAAATAAAACACGGAGATAATCGATAGAGATAAGGGAATCCCAGGGATGTGCGTTCACAGTTATGGTTATACAAATTCCAACTACAATACCCTAGCACAGTTTATACTTTGAAAGGACGAGCCACCTAGCTTATGCTCATGCGATACAAACATTGATTACAAAATTAGGGTTGTCAATCCTAACACGTAACTCCAAAAAGCTCCTAAGACTCTTGAAAAGTCCTCACTCTCAATTAACAGTGTCGTTTTAAGGGAAGCTAACTGTAGCATCTACTAAGTGAATCTAACTCGCTAGAACTCTGTCATAGTAACGAAGCAAGCTATATTAAATCATACTAAGTGAATCTAACTCGCTAGAACTCTGTCATAGTAACGAAGCAAGCTATATTAAATCATACTAAGTGAATCTAACTCGCTAGAACTCTGTCATAGTAACTCTGTCATAGTCACTCAATCATGCAGTGATAAGTCGTATTCTAAGCCTCGGTTACTGGTCAGTATGTCATGAAATGCATGTATTATCTGCAAAACAGTTGCTCAAGTGTGCGGGATTAAGGGATCCAAGTCGGTAGGAGACGATTCGGATGACGCAAGTGAAAAGAGCGTTAGAAGGGTGCAATACTGACCAGGATGCATGCCAGAGAAAAGGCTCGAGATGGAGAAGAAGGATAGTTGGGATGATCATTAACAAGGGCAGAAAAGTCAAATCGTGAAGGAAGTCTACCCTAAAAGCAAGGGCAAGCCTCCCTATAAAAGAAGCCACTTGGAGAGAGAAAAGAGAGTTCGGTTGGGAGTTCCAAGTTCTCGGTTCTCATATACACTTAGTAGAATTCTCTCTAGAAGATCAGTCCTTCAGGATTATTCAATCTCTCGTTCCTCGCCACAACTATGGTCACTTGACGTCCAAGAGTCTGCCGGAGAAGTCATCAATCTACCGTTCCAGCCAATTTGTCGCAGTAGTATAGCAGTATCACCGCCCGGAGTGGCAAAACAATCGTTATTTTGCTTTCTAGTTTAATCTTTATTTGCTTTCTTCGTTGGATCTGTGCAAACATTTAACTTTTTTGCTTTTTGAAGTACTTTGTGAAGATCCAAACGTTTAAATTACGAAGTTTCTATTTCATATGTCGCTTTGGTTCAAGTTTGCTTCATTCTGCCTAGGAAAGTTAGATCTAGTCGTTGCTTTTAATTTCTAAGTGTTTTCTTATCTGGAGTTGTTGATCTAAGGTTGTAGTCATGTTTCCATTCTAATTTTCGTGCATGAGTTTTCTGTTCTGCGCTATGATCACCACCTTGCATGTTAGTCAGTAGAGGCAGTTTACAATTTCAGCTGTTCATCTTGAGTTAAGCATTTTAATCAATGGATCTTGAGTTTGAAGTCATGAATTTGAGTTTAGTTATGGTGTTTGTGTTCATATGATTTCTGTTAATGCTTGGTGAAGAAGAAAACGTCAAAATCAACTTTAGTTTGGACCACTTTACTTTTAAGTTACTTTTGCTTTTGTTCCCCACTTTTCAGTTGTACCTTCCAGACCTGTCAGAAAACCAACCAGCCACCAGATATATCTTGTTGTCTAAATTTCCTCTTTTAGTAACTGTCTACTTTTCATATACCTCTGAGGCACCTTGTCCCCTATTTTCACGAACACAACCACATGCCTGTTATTTTCACGCCAACTAGTCAGTAGAGTACCATCTTTATTTCTTGCCTAGGTAAATTCTCAACCCAAGCGTGGTAGCTAACCAAAAACACCCAGGAAAGTCACCGCAGTTATCCGAACGTGTCCATCCTTGTGGGATTCGACCCTTACCTCCACTATACTAATCAGTAGAAGTGGGTTGAGGAAACTTATTTGAAATCAGGTCCCGGTTGTCGTACCAACGACTCAGCTGGGTCAGGAATCTCTTTCTGATCAGTTGGATACACTCCTAATTACATACGTTGACCGAGAGAAAACCTGCCGCTTTCACAGCATCAAAACTACGTAGGGAAGAAACAAAGTAAAAACAAAACGGATATTAAATAGAAAAAGGAATTTGTATAACCAAAGTCGTTACTAACACATCCCTAGAATCCTATGAGTTTAGTTACACATGATGAAATAAGCTAAACACATAGATTGAAGGGAAGACAATTTGAACATAAAACTAAGGCAAATAAAACCCGTAGGTTGAATCCTTGTCGTTCTTGATGTTCTTGAAATCCTTCTCCAACTCCTTGCACAAATGAAGTACTCTAGCTTTTGATCCCTATGAATTATTTTGCAAGTAGAAGCTCTCTCTTTTGATGAAGCTTGAGGTATTATTTATAGGGGAAAGCCAATCCTTGCTGTAGAAGGAAAAGATCTCCAAAATATGGTAAATTTGGGAGAAAATCTAGGACTTCTCGGATTCGCCGCCTTTCTCTGGCGGGCTGCCGCACCTTGGCCGGCGGTCGCCGCGTTGGACTCCAGAGAGTCTGTTCCCTCGGCGGCGGACCGCCGCACGATTTCCGGCGGTCGCCGGACGAGACTTCTCTTCCAAGCATATTGTTCCGAGGCGGACCGCTGCATTGATCTGCCCGCCGGGCGCCGGCGGTCGCCGCACACATCCGCGGCGGTCGCCGTCTGACTCCAGATTTCCAAACTTTGCGTTTTGGCTCAATTATGCACGTTTCTCACAAAACACGTCAAAATACCAAAATAGACAAAATATGCAAATAATGGACGTGTAGAGTGACTTTGACATAAAAAACGGACCAAATAATGGCCTTAAAATAGTGCAAAATTCGAGCGTATCACCTTTCGCTTTCCTCTTTGTAGTTTTACTCTCCATCAAACGGCTCTGGGTGCCAGGAGATGACATGTTGGACTCTTCGTCAGGCATGCTAAGATTGATGCTACGAACTCCATATTTCGTAAAGTAATTTTCGCTAGCATAGACTTTGTTCTCTTCAATGACCACTTCCCGCTCAGCCCCTCCGCTGAATTTAGAGCTCTTTTGTAGAAGCTTCCAGACCTCGTAGTAATTGAAGACCTCATCAGAGATGAAGGCGTCGTTCGCCTTGCTCACGAGGTCCATCTCGCTATGCCCGCTCGACCACATCCTCACCGCGTTGGTGTACTTGCCGCCCCACTTCATCATGTCCTTTTGAACTCGGGCCTAGTGCTTCCAAAGCATCTCGTACTCATGATCGGTTATGCCTTTTGGCCGTTGAGCGTTGTAATTTTTAGTGACCCGATCCTAGAATAGTCGGTACTTCTGGGAGTTGCCGATGATGGAGTCCTTGGAGACATCGATATCGACCATCACCAAGAACAACGTCTCCTCGATACTATACTTTCGAGACCTAGTGCCATCAGTCACCACCTTCTTGTCCTTGCCCTTCTGAGAGTTAGTGGTCTCCATCTCGCTAATGTCATAATCACCCAGCGACAAATCGTTCTGCTCACCGGTGTTGGAACACGTAGCTAGACTAGGAGCAAGGAGCAACTGGGTTGGCCGACATTTGCAATATTTGCATGCTCACGAACTCGTCCATTTCCTTTCATGGGTCGTGGTTGAAGAAATCCGTTGAGGAGGAATTAATTTAGAGTTTGGAGTTGTATAAAAGCAAAAAGGGTGAGAAGAGATATATTTATAAAATGAGAAAAAAAAGGTACAGCATATCCTAGGCACTCACAACCCGTGCGGCCGCGCACGCCACACCGCACGGGCGCCCATTACCCCTCCACACCCTCGGCCTCCCTCCGTCCCCCACCCGCTGGCCACCACAACCCACGGCCTATCGCGCTCCGCCCTATCCACGTCGCATTCACAACCCACTCTCAAATTCCACAACTTTTAAATTTCTTGTCCCTACATTAGGTATTCAATCCAGGAAGGATCGTATTGTCTTTTTTACATGGAGTAGGATACTCCAACTTTTATCTGTAAATGACAGGTTTATTATAATAAAATTGAGTATACTTATCTGTATTTTTATAAACGAAATGTTTAACAGCTTATTATTGTTATCTTTAGGGTTTAGGGTTATTAATGTTATTCATGCATTAATATGTAAGCTAAAAGTACTAATTTGAATATAAGGTGACAAAACTGCATTTGTTAATGTTATATACATCCATGGATTATTGCCATTTCTATGAAAAATGTTTAATCTTCTACTATTCCAATTGGCCTCTAAAGGGCCAAGAGCTTCACACTAACCTACAAGAGGCTGCCGAAAACAAATAAAGAATTAACCTCTATATAAACTCTCTACAAAACCCTAATCATGTACAGTAATTGTGAACAAAATCATTACAACACATTTTCTATTTAATCTTCTACCCGCTGAATTTCACCCATCATGATCCGATTGCTAGTGACTTTGAAACCAAGGAGTGCAGGATCAATCTGTCTACCTTTCTTACCCTTCTTTTTGTTCCGAGCCCCCGATGCCCCATCTAGGGGCTCTGGAGTTGCTGCTGAAGCATGAGTTTCATGAGGTGTTGGCTTCTTAGCGCTTCTTTTAAGCATATCACTGAATGATGTTTCCAATACATCAGCATCATTACAGGATGATGTTCGTCGGAACTGTACATCTCTTCTGCTAGCCGCCTCTACATTTCCTACAGCGGTAGGTCCTGCCTCCCGTCTCACTCCTGCAACCAAGTAGACAAGGACAATAGTAAGTAGGCGGCCCATAAAACTCACATTCATACTCCTCATGGCCAATAACAAGAACAAGGGGAAATGCAGAACAAAAAAGTCAGTACCAGTTGATGCAATAATTGATGAGATCATAGAGATTAGTTCCATCAAAGGGAGTCCATTTTTAGTGATAGATTAGACTGACAATACATGTGATTGCATAGTTGATATCACTAAATTCTATTTCACCTGTCAACCCAACATAAACCATACTTCCATATCATATAAAACTTGGCTACCTTATACAAATATATGAATGATAAAATAGAAGTTATATTTCCAGAGAGTATCAATGCAATTGCAAATATCCACTTCAATGCAGACAATTTTCTAGCCTAACCCTTCAGCCCTTTTAAACAAATTACTCCTAACTTTATCGGAAATTCAAAAGGATATTACCACAATGGAATAAAAAAAAATCCCCGAATCACCTTTCAACCTAACTAAAAATGCAACTTTAATCCCTAGCAACATCGATCACAAAATGCCTCAAAGAATTATGATTACAGACCCACCAAACAACTCTAAACTCAACTATACCTCAAATCATACCTCTTCTATAATATGATTAGAATATTCTTTAACCTATCCCTTCAGCTTCACTTGAGCCTTCCGGCTTCCGCAACATTTCCATACATCATAAAATCTTTTGACTCACATATAGTAGCTAAAATATGAGTAACAAATGAAAGGCTAGCATATTTCTATAAAGCAGAAAAGCCAATTAACCAATTTAACCTTTATGAATGCAGCCCAAAAAAAGCAAGCAGCTAATCTTACCTATCCTTAGCAGCATCCTCTGAAACCGAATCATCTGATCCAATCTTGATGTTCTGAAAACCTGACCATTTTATCCATATCAAGTTTTTTTAATGGAAGGTTATGAGGGAGGAAACATAAACTATACACGGAAAACTAAAATAACTTCTAACATTAGCAGCAGAGCCAAGTGATTTATTTCTGCTTAGGAAATTGACTGGCATTTCCACTCTGTCAGTAGATGTCAAACCAGCCTGCTCACTTATGCCTTCTTGAACATCAAAAATTATTCACTGAACATTGCCTTAATTAATGAGCACTTTTGTTCTTTCTACACTGGAAAGTGCTAATATAACTGCCACAATGTTTTTACTAAAATTTTCACTGCTTAGCTGAGAGCTCCCATCAATGGCAGTAGCAACCATTCCTCCACCTTTAGATCTATAAGGTAATCCACTAATTTCCAGAACATTGCTTATCCCCTCCGATTGTCGACTGTGGGGTGGCACACCTGAATCAGAACCATATGAACCAATTGGGAATGAGTTACCAATACCAAATTCTTGTTCTGAAATAGTGACGAATGACTGGTTTGACATGCTCCCAGAATGATGACCTGAAGGTGGCCTTCGCTCATTTGGTAATCCATTAATCATATCAAAGTGTTCACTTGATGTTTGACCAGTTTTCTGCTGTAGTAGTTCCATAAGCAATCGCTTTGAACTGTCATCATTTGTTCCAGCTGACATCCACAAACTAGGGTCTTCAGCATTTCTCTTGGCATCTAATTCTCTCCTCTGTCTTTCATTATGAAGGTGTTGTTGAACTCTCGACTCTATCCAATCATTTGGTAACTGACCATTATTCTCAGACCAATGGCCATCGGTTGCATCCATTCGTGAATCATGAAATTGATTGGGATGCAATGGGTAGTTTGTATGATGAGAAAACATGCCAGATGAGAATCCTCCACTTTGACCATTAGACTGCATCCGTAAAATCTGTTCCTGCATTTCTAGGCCTTGGGCACAAGCCAATGAATTCACAATATCACGATTTACCCCAGCAGGACCTACAGGCAATGACATTGACCGCTCAAAAGGCAACATTCCAGGTTCATAAAGACCATGTTGGAGTCGCTCTTGTACGGAAAGGTTCCAGTCAAGAAGGTTGAGATGCTCCTCGGGAGGAATAATTTGTTGGGAAAAAAGTCCAATGGGCCAAACCCAATAGTGATAGCTCTATTAGAGGCAACAGGATTTCTGTGGAACTGACTAGCTTCATCAAGCGACCATCCAGGGTTGATAGCCCTTTCTTCCATTTCCAATCGCTGCCTTAGCCCCAAAGGCAACTGCCTCCCATGAAGCTGATCTTGCTGAATGATATGTTGATCCAGGGGGTGAATCTGCCCATGCCTTCCGCGTGACAAAAGATCCATTAAATCATTTTGATTCCCTTGATGAGACACTTGACCAAATTTTGCTTGAATAAGCTGCTCAAGGGATGGATCTGAATGCCTCGAAGGAAATTGGGAGCGTTGCCGATCATTAAGAATCTGCTGTTTCATCAAAGCCTGTTCAAGAGCAGCATTGGGTCGAAGAGAATCAATACATGGCTGTCCACGACCTGACTCACACATTTGACTCTGCAGCAATTGTTCAAGAAGAGCCTGTCTGGCTTGAGACTGCTGTTGCTCTTTCAACAACATTTGTTGCTGATGGAACTGCTCCTGTTGCTGAATCTGCTGCTGCTGTTGAAGTTGGAGCTGCCTCTGCTGCTGCTGAAGGGCCAATATATGTTCCATATCTTGGCCCATTTGATTAGCAAGCTGTGTTTGGTGCATCAACTTAGAAGCTGGGCCTCCTTCTAGCATTAAATCATCCATGTGCGTATTATGTGAAGGTTGGAGATGCTGTGGCAATAGCTTCTCTGCTAAATCAAATTGATTAAATTCTTTCTCCATTCTAGAAGAATGGCGACCATCCATGACATCTTGATACAAGTTGGAATTAGACTGTGAGCTGCTGCCATGAGCATCATTCCATGATTCTGGGGCGTGCACCTGATTAACTATGCTACTAAAAGGAGAAAGTCTACCAGATCCTGCACTTGCAAGTTTCTCATGTGCACCTCCACTGAACGGAGATGCCTGTTCACTCCTTGTCTGTGTACTTTCAAGTTCAGACCATAACAAACTAAACTGATTCATCTTATTGCCATTCTGATTTGACACACCAGAGCCTGTCATTTCATTAAGAAGATAAGACTGGTTCCCACTATTTGTCGTGGATTCACCATATCCTCTTGATATCTTCCCAATAGCATCACCACCACTACCAGGTCTCCCAGGAAACACAATTTCTGTTTGAAAACAAGGATAGAAGAATTAGAACTATATTCAATTTAGTTTGTAAAGAAAGACTAATAAGAAACAGTATCAATGAAGCCACCTTCATCTTGGGCACAAAAATCATGAAATCTTTGCTCTGAGAGTACATGTGTTTTGACAGATGACGATGACTCTCATGTACATTTGACGGCACATCATGTAACTTCCAGCTGGATGCATCCACTACAGTGGAAGAAATAGATTCAAGAACTGGATCACCAGAATGTACAAATGTTTCAGATGCACTCTCCATTACAGCTGACTTTTCTAAATTGGAGCCCAATTCAGTTCCACTACCATACTCATGTCCAAATTTTAAATGAGGCATAACATCTCCCAATTCCAGGAAGGGCAATTCATCAGGTGCATCTTCAAAACGAACAGGTAAATCAGCCCCAAAAGACCCTTGCTCATACCATGAAATTATGTCCACCCCAAGAAAGGTCCCTGTATTTCCCCTTGCGGATCCCGGTAATACAAACTCAATTCCTCTGGAGGGATTCCTCTATCAAGCTGATACACATTGGGCCTGCTATCAGTCTTGTGCAGCCCACCATCCCAGACTGCTCCGGTGTTTGAACATGCAAAAGGGAGTTTGATTCACGGAGTTTATCGTTTACATCAAACGGTGAGACAGATTGGATAATGTCAAACAAAGGGTGATGGTTGATAGCAGGACCTGCAACCTTTAGCTGCAATTCACCAAATTGAGCACTATTTTGTGCCTGCAGGTGGCCAATATCCAGCTCTTTCCCATTCATAGTCTCTGAAAAATTATATTGTTGTTCATGATCAGCAGTTTTCGCTGTATAAAGGTTAAAAATTTATTTACTGAGTAAAAACTGGAGATTCTTTCATACAATATTCAAACTGCAGTCTAGTTCTCATCATTTGACAGACCTTCTTTCAATGAAGTGCTGAAGAATATTAGTGAAATAGAGAACTCAACTCACAAGGCAAGAAATATTAGTGATATAATCAAAATAAATAAGTGGATGTGAAAAAGGTATAGTAAAAGGGAATGCACATTGATTATGTTTAAAATACTAGAGCTGCTTTTCTTAAATGCGCTGTATGAGGCTCCACTGCTAGTTCTTTTACCCTTCCATATGTCACTCAATATAGCCTGTAGCAAAAAGAATAGTTCGTAAAATTTCTGTAGACATCCAGTCTAAGAGTATCAACCATTTCAGTTACAGTAGAAAACTTATGAAGAAATATATCAGGAATTGTATGCCTCACCTCCTCTTCAGCATCCGGAGCAACAAACGCTAAAGGTTCCACAACCTTTGATTGAGATATTGGGGGTACTTCCTCAAAATTTTCCGGCACAAGGGCAAGAGATGTCTCTGAGTTTTGCCTACGATATATGTCAAGCAATTTGCCTCTAGGGTAAACAAATTTTCCATTTTTGTCATACTGAGCAGCACCCATTGGAGAAGCAGGCAATGGTCTTCCAGTGGAAGCAGAAGATCTACCGCGCCATACAATAAAGCCCACATTTGAACCATAAACTCTTCCCCTTTCAGGTCCAAATCCAGGCGCAGACCGTTGTCCAGATCCAGCAGGATTCCCCTCCAACCTATGCCGAGGTCTCCACTTATCACGAGAATCAGTTTCACGCTCAGGACCAGAACGACTATTTGAGACAAATGATTGATTTTCATTCTGGGACTCTTCCTTATCCATATCTGTCCTTTTCTCCACTCGAGAATCCTTTTTCTTTGTCATCAGAACCCCACCTCAAAGACCATTTGCTATCACGCCTTGTTTCATAGCCAGCACTACGATTATTAGCATCATGCCACCTGTCAGTTGCAGGCAAAGATCTGTTATCAGTAGGTTCTTTACCCGGAGCAATGTCAGCCCTTCTATCTATCTTCCTGCACTCCCTTCGCCCAACCCCAAGCAAGTCCAGTTTCCCTTTCTTCTTCGCGCCAGCGGCGACCACTGTTGGGTTCAGGAGCAATCCTTCTCCAATCTTTTTTTTCCTCAGGGGCATCTGAGCGCCAAACCTCTTTTTGGTTCAAATCAGCAGAGCTGCCAAGAGACAGAGAACTTGGGCCACGGGCTTCCTGCCGAGAAGAAATATGTGATTATTTGAATGCAAAAGAAAAACTACAAATGTAGCTAAGAAGCCGGTGTAAAGTTCTTCACAATCAAAACCAGTAACCTAAGTTGTCTTTTCTTTTTGCAGACTTTGCAAAGCCATAATGTATGTTAAAAAATCAATAGTATCTCAATATAAGACCAGACCGGGAATATACAAATAACTAGACAGAAGCATTAAGAAAGGTATCAAAAAAGACAAATGACAAGATTTGCATATATGTGCACATAAAATTATTAAGGACGTTGAGTATTAGTATGTGGTTGTCACTCCAAAGTCCTAAACCATTAGCATTGATACAATGCATGAATGCCTTCAACAATCAAGAGATAGCATATTATCTGAAATCATATATATCCAGCTTATCAAACAAATATATATACATATATATAAAAATGTATCGATTGATTTAGTCATGAATCAAGGCTGAAAACTAGCAAAATTTATGAACCATCCAACTAAATCCTCTAACACAGTTCATCAATGAGTTAACTTCAGACATCTAAGTGACAAATGCTATCAGGCTGGCGTGCAGGTATAGTGTAGTAGATACACCATTTTTAGTTCATTTGGCTTTGCATACAACCACTGTGGAGAAAACGGAATGCTCTCAGAAGCTACTTGGTCTGCAGTAAACACATATAGAGTAAAGGCAATAAGTTTTAAGGATGCAAAGATAAAAAAAAATTTGAAGCAGAAGGAGCCAGATAGAATAAATTAGCAAGGAAAACAATTGTTACCCTTTGACTCATCCAGTAATCCCACAAACCCTTTGTCCTCATCATTTCCAGTGGAGGCTTCAGTGCCCAAAAATAATACCAGAATATCAGTTACAGAGGGGGGAAATTAAGCATGAAAAAAGGTGCATATCTAAGAAGCTAAAACCTTACGCATCCATTTAATACATGAAGGGAGTGAGAAAAAGGACACGAAACCACAGTCCAAAGAGCAATTGCAATGAAATCTATCCATATCAATCGGAGTTCAGAATTTAAAATATATATATATATATATATATATATATATATATATATATATATTTAAATCAACCACAACATGGACTAAACTATACTCAATCCCAACAGAACCAATCAATCTTCAGAACTCGCTCGATAAGTTTATACTTAATCAGAAGTGAAGAATCTGATTTGAAACCCTAGGATATAGATTGGAAGCTACATTGTAAAAACGGATCGATATAACAAAGTAGGGGTTGCCGCACAATACAGTCATATCCAAACAAATAAAGTAAATCAATACAGGCAATAATCAATAAGAATTCAAAATAACCGCAGATTACCTTTCGAAATCCACGATTGATCGGACGGCCTCGAATCGATGAGATCCTCTGGAAGATCTAGCTTACTTTCCACCATCACAACAGAATGATATTAAAGAGAGCTTCAGGTAACAATAAAAAAGACCTCGAACGGAGAATCAAACACAAAACACAAAAATAGTGAGAGATAAGTGAACCGGCGACTGGCGATACAGAAATATCAGAGTAAGACAAATTCCAGATGCAAATCGAGGGGTGAATACATATGTGTTATGTATAGGTAGAGCGAGAATTAGGGTTTGTGAGAGCAATTGGAAATCTAGAGAGAGAATGTGATTGAAGAGGAAAAACAGAGAGAGAGAGACGATGAGGGTTTGGATGGTCAGAGGAGCAGGGGAGGATCCCCTGCTGTGTTAAAAAACACAGCAGGGGCTGCTGTGTTTGAAACCCAGGAATTATCAAATAAAACGCAGCATTTGGTTAAGATATATACAACTTCTATTTCTTTTTTTTTTACCCATTTCTTTATTCAATTAATTATGTGGTCTATCATGGTAACTTTATCACAACGCAACTTACCTATTAAAAAACTAATTAATAATAGACCTATTAATTGTTAAGTAATACCATTAAGTTAATTGCATTAAACTCATTTCTGCAATTATTAAATCCTATACTCATTTTTCACAAGTTATAAAAAACAGTGTGCAATTTTTTTATTTTCCAATATTTTTTATTCAAATAAAAATATAGTACTGTAAAATTCAATTAACTTTATCAATTAAAACACTTAACAAATTTAGATCATGATATAATAAATTAAAAAGTTCCATCTCATTAGAGAAAAATATTCTCTAAATTAAAAAATCATAATTTTAAGGAACAAACTTATAAGGAAAGTATTTTATATTTTTAAGGGATGGAAGAAGGGTTCTATTTAAAGTTTTATTATGTACATGTTCAAAGCTAATAATTTGATTTAGAAAATATACAGTTGATTTTACATGTTTATATTGTTGGTATTTATTCTCAGCTTGAACGAAAGATGATTGATACTTGGGATATTTATTATGCCATACTTAGTTCGAGGAAGCATGACTCTGAATTGTTTAAGGAATGGAAAAGTAAGCTTGATGTTGATCGTTTGATCAATGACTTGATGTTGATTCTCAGCAAGAATCGTCCGCCCACATACCATCTACAAGGAGAGGACAAGGAGTTTCGTGATCAGTGGCATACCGCGGAATGTCATCTCAAGGGCTTCGTTTTAGCCAGTGTTGGCAATGCCCTTGAGAGGTTTGACGATCCCAAAAGGCCGTTGGTCAACAAGCCCACGTGGTTTGAAGAAAAGTCCTCTAAGATACGAGCTGGTATCGCTGTGAAGCATTTAAGGAATGATGTGTTTGAAGAGAGCCAAGACGTGGGGGTATACGCCCTAGTCATGCTTGGCTACTTCAATAAACTTCACTTGTCGGGGGGGAAAGTTGACCCAGAAACCCAACAGATAATGATCCTTGATGGGCTTCCAGATAGCTTTAATGAAGTCAGAGATGAAATTTTGTTTAGCGACAAAAGGTTTTCATTTTTGGAGCTTTATAACAAGCTTGTGGCTGCTCAAACTAAGATGAACAGAAGGGGTGGACTTTTGAGATGATCATGTTCAAGTCAGACAAGTTTATTTTGCTTTATTTACATTGTTGAATTTTTGAGGATTTTTGATACTTGTACATTGTTTGGTTTTGATATCATATGGATTATTGATATGGAATTTTATTCCTAGTTTATCAATTGTGTTTTTGGATTATCGATGTCATTTTATAATGCTTGCATTATTAGATAAATGAAGTTTTGATTATCCAATTATTTATGACATCAAATGTAACATGGTTAATATCAAAATGTTTACTTGTGATTAAATTTGTTGATTCAATTATTATGAAGTTTTCTTCTAGAAATATTGATTATTAAGTTTCTTTAATCCTTAAGTCTTTTGAACCATTATTTTGTTGATGAGTCAATAGAACATTAATGTTCGACATGGATTCAATACAAAATAAAATGATCTAATGATCGCGTTTGTTCAAATAAAGGTGTAAGAAAAATAATCACAATAATTGATTACAAGACAAGTAAATTAAATTCAACTAGAAACAAGATAAGTATTTATTATAAATACTAGAAATTCTTGTATAGTAAATATAGTGTGCACATTAAATTTATTTTAATGTTCCAAGCCAAGAGTTGACTATTTGATTAGTTATTGTTTTATTTATTTTGTTGTGAAAGTGATAATTAAAATAGTGGGAGCTTTTCTTAATGAATGATTAAATTCTAAGTGTTTAATAAGAGCTTCATAGCTCATTTTATTAAACTAGGATGAATTTAACTCCAAGCACTATTTAAATTGTTTTAATAGCCTTAAAGAATATTGAGACTAGTATTTTTCTACTTTTAAAAGTGGGAGCTAAATTTGTCTCATAGAATATTCATAAATGGAATTAAGGTAATGTTTGATAGAGTTAAAAGGGTTCACACCCTAGAATGAAAGAAGTGATGAATTGCACACTTTCTAAAACTCTAATAACATTAAAAGACATTTCCAAGTTAGCTATTAAAAATTAGAATTACTTTTGGATTTCCAAAGAAAGTATTTCTAAAGATCACAACAAATGGTTAAATAAATGAACTCTTGGAATTTATGACTATAAAACAAAGAATGCAATCATTCGGTTTTATTTTGTCATAAGGACTAATTTCCAATTAGTCATTGTGATGAGGTAATTATGTTCATGCATAAATTTACATCACAAGTTATATAGCAAGGATAATACCAAGTTAAGTTGGTATTATATAATTAAAGTTTTGGGAATCATATTCGACATGATTAAAACTTTATATTTGCTATAAGTATTCTACTTTAATTAGTAGAAATTCAGAAGGATCAAAATAGTGGATTTTGATAGAGGAATATGTATAAGTGCGCTTGAGAAAGGCACATAAAATTATTCCACTGGATCAAAGGGCCTAGAAATATTTTGATCAAATAATCGTGCTCCTTAGCAAGAATTAAGGTTATAAATTACAAGTATATTTTCGTTTTATGTACTCTAGCAAACTATGTTGGTAGATTCTTTTTTAAAGAATTATAGTTTTGAGTACATAGTGGCCAAAGCCTCCTTTGAGTATAAGTGGGAGAAAATGTGTGTGTGAATGTGTAGCTTCGAGCGTACATGCCTTTGTACAGTCAGCTTGTGCATGTATACGAGAAACGCCACATCCACTTGTTTACCTATTTATGAGAATAAATAATATAATATAAATGGTTTATTATTGAAATATGATAAACAAGTCTAAGGCTTTTTACTAAGAAGGTCAAGTAGGGAAATTCGATGAATCTCCTTATGAGTTTTCCAGTAGGGGACTTGGCCAGATCTAGTAAGAAGAAAAACGTATTCACAACCTAGATAGGCTTTGGCTACCTATTGGAACGGTTGCGGTGTTTGTGATAATTCTCTCTTACCTAAGATGAGATTAGTAACACCGGTGTGGTAAAGCACTGAAAGGATCTAATCCGAAATGTATTCTTTATTGCTATCTACTGAAAGAATATATTTCAAGAAAGTTTAGTATTTTCTAGTCTATGATATTAATATCACTTAATCTCCCAAAAATTACTTTTCAATTGTTCTATTTATAACATCATAAATCCACAAGTGCCTAAAAACTTGTCTTAGGAATGATGTCTCTTTGATTTATACGATAAGTATATTCCTTAATTTCCGTATCCAAAATCATTTTATTAATAGAATTGATTGCAAATTTTATGGATTTTATTTATTGTTTGGGTGGCGGATTTGGATTGGTTTATGACTAGATATTCGGTTAGTTAGGATATAATCGAACAAAAATGTCAGTTAATTGAATAAAAAATTGAAAATAATTACCTAAAACTAGGCATTTATAATTCAATTAAAATAATAATCGATTCATTATTTGGTTAGCCGAGTATCACTAAATAAACTTTAAAAAGTTACCTCCAGATGTGGGAAATAGACCAATATAAAGCCCACGATTTACCAGAAGCCCAAGTAAGTAAATTGTCCATACTAATACCCAATCTTATTAAATGGGCCAATATAAGGCCCATAAGAAAATTTTATAAATTTGAGAATAATTCTTTAAATTTAATTTATTATTATTTTTTATATTCAATTGAGTACTTAATTTACTTATTCGATTATGTGGAATAATACTTCTCATTGTTTAACAATAGTATATTATTTAATGGTGTAGGTGGTATCAAGAGATAGTCATACACTAGATTGAAATTAATAATAATAATAATAATAATAATAATAATAATAATAATAATAATAATAATATCCAAAAAACTTGGAAATAGTGAATTTCCACTTGAAAATAAAAGCAACAAAGCAATAATATATTTATAGTATTTCCAAAACTTTTCACTTCCTCTCCTTCTAAAATCTTTTCACTGCTCCCATTAATCACAAAAACAAAAATAATCTTTTCATTTTCCCAAGTTTATTACCT
Source organism: Salvia hispanica (assembly GCF_023119035.1). Lineage (NCBI taxonomy): Eukaryota > Viridiplantae > Streptophyta > Magnoliopsida > Lamiales > Lamiaceae > Salvia > Salvia hispanica. Next base: position 15,679,420 of record NC_062966.1, read on the forward strand.
TCATCTAAAATATATGGAGATGTGTTATCAATTATTATAAAAACAATAAAAACCTCTTCAATTTATAACTTTAATAAAATATTCAAATGACCTTTTTATTATTATCTCCATAACTCCATTTGTATATATGTATAGATCGATATAGATATAGAGTTAGTTAATTTTTGGATTACCCATCTTTTAAAATTATTCATATGACCAAAATAAGGGAATAAGTTTTCTCTGAGCTCAAATGAGAAGAAAGGGTTGGCAAATCATGCGGATTGAGCCGCTATCGGGTCAACCCAATATCGACCCAACCTTATCGGGTTCCAATCCAACCCAACCCAAATCATCGTGTTCTTATCGGGTTCAACCCAAACAGATGCGTGTGTCGGATTCGTGCGGATTTCGTTTCATCCAAAAAATTATCGGTCGTGTCGGATTCGTGTGGATTTCGTGTTATCCAAAAAAATATCGGTCATATTTTAATGATAGTAAGTTACTACACAATATAAACGCTATACGATAACGACCGATATATGATATTATATAATTAAAATTTGATATTATATGATAAAATAAGATATTACAAAATTAAAATAATTAATTTAAATAATTTTAAAATTCAAATAATAAAATTAAAGTATATTTAAATTAAATCTAACTAATAAAGTTAAAATAATTAAAATAATTATTTTTTAATAAAACTTTAGTATGGAGTAATATTTATTTATCATAAAAAATAATTTAATAATAGTATTAATCATATTTTTACTAATAAAATTAAAATTATAATATTTTTTAATTAATAAAAATAATTTTAATTAATAGAAATAATCAAACTAATTATTTTTTTTCTTAACGGATAACCCGACCCGACCCAAATCCGACCCAACCCAACCCAAAATTTCCGGGTTCTTATTGGGTCGACCCTATAAGGACCCAAATCTTAAACGCGCGTGTTCGTGTTGCTTAACTTCGTACGGATTCGTGTCGGATCAAAAATTGCCAGCACTTAGAACCGAAAAACACTAGAAAATAGTGCTAGAATTGTTTTTGGAAGGAAACAACACTTATCACCTTTTTTATACTTTTTTCTTGATTAACCTCAAATATATTTCTAACGCTGCAAAATATTAATACTCCTAGAGAAACACTTGTCAATTCCATTTGCATAATTGCATTCCATAGTAGATTACTTTTGTTAAATAACACGAGGATGCATGGATTAATTAGTACTCTGGCCTAGGAAGGTAATAACAAACCATTCAATTGAGCTCTTAAAAAGATCCACTAGAACATGTACTCCTACAATGGAGAGGAGGGGGAGCCGCGAAGAAGGTTTATAAGGTGCACGGCAGTAATGAACGCATCATCCCAAAACTTGTTAGGCAGTCCTGCTTCAGCCAACAGAGAAAGACCAACCTCAATGATATGACTATGTTTTCTTTCAGCAAGGCCATTCTGTTGTGGAGTATGTGGGCAAGAGATTCTGTGCATTATTCCACATTCCTTGAGGAAGGAGATTAGAGCTTGATACTCTCCTCCCCAATCAGACTGCAACACTTTGATTTTTCTGGAATATAGATTCTCAACCAATGCCTTGAATTGTTTGAACACATCAGATACATCACTCTTATACTTCAGTAGATAAATCCAAGTAAATCTGCTATAGTGATCTATAAATGACACATAATAGGTATAACCATTTCTTGATATAGCAGGGGAAGGACCCCAAAGATCACCGTGAATTAGCTGAAGAGGCGCAGTGTACTCAGACTGAGAAAGAGAGTAAGGAAGTCTATGTGCTTTAGAGACACAACAAGAGTTGCAAAGTGCACTGGAATTCATTGATATAAAGGGAATGTTACAACTGCTTAGAGCTGATTAAACAATGTCTAAGGCCGGATGTCCTAGCCGTTTGTGCCATAAAGGTATACTACAACCAGAAGAAACATTGCTAACAGACCTAGGAAGAGCAGCAGACCCCAAAGAAGAAGTGATCACAGTGGGTGAACACTTGTCTTGATTTGAAACAGAAGTGGAGACCCGCCCTTTCTGGACTGAAGGTTTCTTTACTAGAAAACGATAAAGACCTTTATCAAGGATTCCCTGAAGCACGACCTCCCTGGACACCTGATCCTTGACAAAACAATTTGAAGGGTGAAACTCAAAGAATACTTTGTTGTCATTTGCAAACTGAGACACACTAAGCAGATTTTTGGTTATATTAGGAACATGAAGAAGATTTTTAAGTAGAAGTTTTCTGTTAGAGCAAGAAGAATTGGAATTTAGATGTGCTTCACCAATGTGAGATATTTTCATCCCAAAACCATCACCTAAAAGAAGCTTTTTACCTCCTGAATATTCTGCACTGGTGTTTAGGTTATTGAGATCATGAGAGACATGATTTGTAGCACCTGAGTCAGGGTACCATGAGGTTGTGCTTGCTCCGTCATAGCTCCCTTATTCTCACAAGGAGATCTTCATTCATGCGATCTGAGGATTCATTGACAGGCACGCAATTGCTATCCTTATGATCTTCAGTGATCAAATCATTCTCATTCTTTTGGCAAGGCTCGCTAACACGCCGCTCCTCCATTGGGAGTGTGTAGTGTAGGTCAGGCGTGGGGAGGGGCGGTTACAGGTCTTGGGCCGCACAAGGGGCGCCGGGAGAGGCGCGGCCCGCTAGCAACTCCCATTGTGGGTCAGAGTCGCGACACAGCGTTAGAAGGTAGGATTTTAATATTTTTTAGTATTCCGTGGAAGAAGAAGAAAAGTAGCGTGAATTGGGATCTTTAATTTTTTGGGTTTCTTTAATTAATTCTTTAATTTTAAAAGTTGTATACCTTAATTAATATTTTCTTTGATTAATGTAAATTGGTTTCCTTAGTTAACGGTTTCTTTAATTAATGAAAATTGATTTCCTTGATTAAGTACTTCTTTAATTAATATCAATAAAAATTGGTGGAATTTCTTTATATTTAATGCATAAATGGAATAATTAAATTTTATTTGTACGTATTTCTATTTTTTAATGTTTTAATGAAGTATCTTTGTGTTGCATATTGTGCTGTATTTCAACTTTAGAAGTAAAAACAATGAATAGCGTAAATTGAGTATTCTAGCCGAGGCGTAAGGAAAGGGAGTACATTATTGTGGGGAGTTGTGGCGTATACAAAGACGAAGGAGAAGAATGGTGATGTGGCCGGAGTCCGGGGGGAGATCCCATTGCAGATGCCCTTAAAGAATGTGGAAATCTGACTTGGATATCCATACTATTAAGTCTTCGAATTAGGTGATGTTTTCAAACTTAGGTTTATTGGTGAAAGCAGCAGCTCAATAATACGAACATAAAGAGTTGTCTATTGCGCAGCCAGCAACTAAAGCAAAGCAAAATCAACTTCCCTAGACTTGCATTCTATGCATGCTAGTATAATAATCATAAAAATACAAACAGTCAAACACCAATGAACATCAAGCTAATCACAACTTATCTACTACAATTCTAGAAATTAAAGCCGACTCGATTAATAGTCAGAAAATGATGTTCTTGAAAAAGGGGTTTCACATTATCCAACTCCAACCCATACGATATGAATGTCAACGATATTCATTATCTGTCCAAATTGATCATGCGTAAACAATGACGTACATTGCTCAACAAAAGTGAATCACCAAAAATTTCACATAAAAACAAAAGTATACCATGAAAATGATTGAGAGATTGCAATCAGTAATAAATTACTAAAAATATTTTTTGTCATTTAATTTATGGAATATATTTTCGATCTTTTGTCGCGTAAATAACGCTGTATATTGTTGCAAGTAAAGTGTTCATGCATCCGCTGATACAATTTAAAAGTGTTGTGCAAATTTAAATGGCCAAGTAGTATTAAATTCTACTGAATATTTGCATGAATTTAAGAAGTTAAAAAAAACATTTTAAGTTTCATAAATAAAATACGCGAAAAATAAATTAATCGTGTCTTTTTTAAGACTTTATTCTTCGCCCTAATTTTATTTGATACAAGTTAATTGTAACTACATTTGGATAGATTATGAAATTTATGCCCAGTTACGTTCACATGAATTAATTAAAAATAGAAAATAGCTTAGCAGTAAAGGTTGAACGAAACTCATTTTGAATGCAAGACATGGATACATATATATAATGAAATTGAGATTCCTAGAAGCTCAAAGGATTTGATATAGTGCTTTACTAATTTACATAATTAATTAAGTCGTTACAAAACTTTAGGCATTTGGCTATTACGGCAAAACATGGATAGGAATTACCGTTTTTTCTATATAAAAATTACTTTTGTTTCAAAAAACAAAACAAAAAGTTGAAGTTGGTAGGATTACCTTCTTAATTAAACGGAACTAAAGCACAATCCATTTTATAGGCTCACAATTTCATGGTGTGGCGATTGACAATAAAAAACGGAAAGCTGTACATGTTAATAACCATATCACATGTAGATTTCAACAACCATTATATATGTACATACATAGTTAAGACTCTAGATAATTGGATAGTAACAGACGATACATTAATATAGGTTAATTAAGCGGCGATAACTCTTTGTGGGGTAAGAAAATGGTAAGAGTAGCTATTCCTAGCAGCAAAATTGCAGCCGATTTGTTGATCAAAGTAACAATCCATCTCCATCAACACATCTAGGAAGTGATCGACTTCGCATGGCAGCATCAAGATGCCCTTGTGACAATATCCATACTCAGATTCAGCTTCTTCCAGTAGAATCTTGAATAGCCGGTGATTAACATGCTCGGTTTTGATCACGAACCTCTCTTTTTCCGGGCCCACGTAGATCGGGAAACACCCCACCGGAGCCACCTCAACATTCAGAGGCAATGATTTTATGCCACCACCTTTTTTAAAGGATTTGCACCTCTCCCACATCTTGAAGATTGCTCCTTTCCTGTTTCTACCCTTTGGTGAATCCATGCTTAGAGAAGAAGAAGAAGAGTGATCAGTGGAAAAGGGATGAATCTTTTCTTTACTTTTTCTTCAGATAAAATTTAGTTTTATTTTTTTCTGAAATCTTGACCTCTATTTATACAAGGATTCCAGGATTTACATTAGTAACAAAGTCCAACTTATCCAAATAAATAATGATAAAGTAGTAATGTTATTCTAAGTCATGCCTACGCCAATTTGCATGGGTCAGATTCTCATAAATGCAAATTTTAGTTTTATTCCACCAGGTTCTTTTTACAAGCTACCAATGCTTTAAAAGTCATGAAATGAAAATGGGGATTGATACAAATTTTGATTTGACATCACTAATTACTACTCCAACTACATGTGTGTTAGCTAATGATGAGTATTAGTATCACATTACTTATTCATCCGAAGCCTACCCAAGTCAGCGTAAAATTAGATGTTAATTGTGATTAATGGCCTGATTTTAGAGTGTGATATATTTGTAAGAATTATACTCTCTGTTCACTAAAAATATAAATTTTTGGGACGACAAGAATTTTAATAGTCTCTCTGTTTCATGTTACTCGCATATTTTCATTTCGGCTCGTTCCAAACTATTCACACTGTTTCTATTTTAAGTACTAACAATTAGAGTATTTAATTAATATGTATTCTCTTATTAAGTGATCTCTCACTACATTTAAAATAATAGTTTAAGGGAGTGTTCGATTGACAAAACTAAATCTCATGATTAAATATGTATCATGTTTGGTTCATAAGATTGACCCCCTCAACTTAATCCTAGATGGATAGTCTCATGATAATTAGACATAGCCTCCCTCCTCCAACTGAAATAATCCCACAACTTAATCCTAGATGGATAGTCTCATGATTATTAGTCATTACAACCGAACGCCACCTAATTGCACTAAAAAAATCCATCTCAAATTTACGACCTAAAATGAAAAGTGCAATTAATATGTGATGGAGGGAGTACGAAATTGATAAAGTATGAAAAGACAAAGAAATGAAAATAATGGAAGTAATGTTAGTAAATAGTGAATCTCCCGTTATGAATAGTAGTGCGTGTGGAGTAGATAGTGAAAGTCCCCTTATGAATAGTAGTGTGTGACTGTGTGTGATGAAAACTTCCAAAAATAGTTTTGTAGTACTACTAATAGATTGAAAGTATGCAGCTACCTCGTCCAAGGCATTGTGGCATTGTCTACAAGCACGGCTAGTTATAAAGATGGTAAATGTAATTTAAAATATACTCCTATTATATTATTAGATCAACCATGCACCGTCATTGCGAATATTGATTGAAAAGGTAGTTTTTCCACCCAAAGGTAATGCAGCTTGGCCGTAGCATTGGAATGCAAGAATTTTTTTATGAACCCTCACATGATCCATTTCCTCTGCAAAATTAAGAGGCAAATATATTCGATTTTAGGGGGAATATTCCATGAAAGGGAGTCTTCTTTTATTTTCTGACTTTAGGAGAAAGGCCAATCACATTGGAATTTTTAAAGGAAATATGCCATTAACATTGGTGTATTCCAAATAATGGAAATTATTAAAAGTAATGGAGTCTTCTTTTATTTTCTGACTTACATATTTATTTCAGAATAAATCGTGTTATATGAGCTATTTATGATTAAAACTATTAAATATTGATTAAAACTAATGCGTATGTAGTACCTTAATGATTAAATAATAGACACTATCAAATATTGATTAAAACTATTAATTTGTTATTTAATAATAATTTTAATAATTAAAAAAATTTATTAATATTTAAAACTCGAAATTTAAAATTTAATTTTATAAAATTAAATCTAATATTGAAATAAAAAAAACAAAGTGAAGGATGACAAAAGGGAAGAAGAATGATAATTTTGAAATAATATCAGATTTAGTACATCACTGAAATAATATCATATTTAAAATGTGAGGACGACCGGAGTTGGATTTTGACACCGATCAATATGTGCAAAGTCTTGCCCTTTTTCTCCCTTTCTTGAATGTTAAATATGTTGAATTTGAATTGCTGGATTGATGCCTAGTTCAGGACATTCAACTCAGAGGCGATGAAAGAAATGAAAAGAAGATAAAAGATGGAAAACAAATACTCAAGCTCTAGCCACTTTTTCACTTCAGAGAATGCCACGTGTATAGACCAGCCCCATCACGAGGTCCTAATGTAGTGCAAACGATGCTTCATTACTTCACCTTTATTTACATTATATTAGATGCCAGCAATGGTACTGTAGGAGTGATGGCTTCATTGTTGCAACTGAATATCAAAGATTTAAAATACACTGATATGAATTAGGAAGCTAATTCCATCGCATGATTTGAGCGCACTCTCAAGGCTTGAAAACAGAGACGACTAGTCCGCTTTCAGAAGACTTATTGGTGTTGTTAAAATAATTGAATGAACAATTACTTAAAGCTCTCTATGATGATTAACCGATAAAACCAAAATAATGAAAAACTAATACTTTATTTCGAGAATAACATGAGTTTATAACTTCATGAAAACACAATATAGAGCAAAAACCCCTAACCTCCCGAAGAAAACAAACAACAAAACACCTTTTGCTACATCCCCATAAAAGACCTTGGGTATAGCCCTTTTAATAGCGGTTTGTCATCGCAAACGCCCCCTTATGCTCTATATGCATTTGTCCTTCAACTTTTATTTAACAACCGGAAGCCGTTTTTTTAGAATATAATACGCAGTTATTGTCAAACATAACTTAAGTGGTCTTTCAATACCACAATATGAAAACCTATGACAAAATTTCAAAAATATATTCATTAACTAGATGCCCCAAAAAAAGTTTAATCTTGTTGGATAGCTACAAGGTTTGCCGACTTTAAAATGGCTCTACCCAAAGACACACGTAACCAAAAAGGATCCTTTACGTACCACAACAAAATCGAATCAAAATCCTAAAGATCTCCCCAAATGATCGTTTTTTTATGCGGCTGTAAGCAGTTCCATAAATATCTTAACCCTTTTATTTCATAATGATCCATATCGGGTTATTGAAATATCCCCCAACTATAAGCTTAAAACCAAAATTTGGGTCAATCCCGAACACACTTAGGCCCCCAATCATCGAAGCATATGGAATTTTCCCATGTTCTAAATCTCAAGATTTATCTTGGGGCCTGAATGAGATGGGTTTTGTCCCCTTTAGTCATGGGGTTTTTCTTTTTTCAATTATCATCCAAAATGTGGGACCTTTTCACATATCCTTTTGTAAAAGAAAATTATTTTTTTCATTAAATACAAAGGGTTTCCCCAAGATCTTTCATCTCAAATTTCTTCAGAAAATTTTTTGGGTTAGTGCAACATATCCTTATAAAAAATTATTTTTCGATACAAAAAAACATTTTCCCCCCCAAACTTGGAAAACCCTCTAATTCTTTGGATCCAAATGGAACTATTCAAAAAATTTTTGGGTACCATTGCGGATTTTTAAATTTGGGTTGTTGAGAATTTTAAATGATATCACCCCAGAGATTGAATGTTTACAACAATATCATCGGGAGGTTCTTAATATCTTTTTTGATAGAATTGATCCGCTTGTCGAAGGTGGGTGTCTATCGACCCCCCAAAAAAGAATGCCCTTCACATTTTTTAAACTCAATATCCTCAAAATCATATTTTTTTAAAAAATTGTTCCTTTGGGGATCATAAAGTTTAAAAACCCCAAATTCCGGAAACCGGGGGAATATAGTCGTTTTTTAATGCCCCCCCTAAAGCAAATGCACAAGAATGAAAAATCTCTTTACATATCTTTAAGATTTTTTTCGCTTTTAACCCCTCATTGGCGACCCCAATTGTAAAAAAGGAGACCCAACACTCTTAAAAAAAGGGAAAAGGTTTTTGAATTGTTAAACCCAGCATTTCCGCAAATTCGCCCTACGATCGATTTGATTTCTTAATCCCTTTTTGGTTGGAGCTAACATAAGCCCGAATTTTTTAAACGTTCAAAAGCCCGGATTTTAATAGAAAATGTGGTCCCCAAACAAGAATATTCCCATGAATGATATAAAATATTGTTGATCTTTCCCAAAAAACCCCGGGGAATGAACCACAAATGCCCTATATCAATTCTAAAATGTATACTCTTTGGCACCTAATTTTTAAGTTTGGTTTCTTTCCCATCTTTAAAAACCCCAAAAACATTTTTGTAAAGAAAAGGTATTCATCAACATATGACACAAGTCTCAAATTTTTTATTTTGAGATATAACCCAAAAACACTTGTGTCATAAATTAACCAAATTTAATTATTTAATTTTTTTATTTTTGATTCAACATGAAATTTTAATATGAAGTAACATAATTGAACATAAAAGATTGTTATATGCATTAAGGAAACATGCCAATACTAGAATTTTTTGAAGGAAGAACTTTACACGAAAAAAAGAAAAACCAAATTTGTAAAAAGCAAAATAAAAACCCAAATTTTTTTGTCTAAAAACAAAAAATTTAAAGTACCCTTAAAACAAAAAATTTCCCGCCTTTAATAAAATCTACAATGCCCAATACTTACTTCCACCATTTGTCACCCCCAACAAATGTATCTTTCACCATCAATTGACTTTGTCCCTTTCCCAGCCCGATAACCAGGGAATTGTAGCACCGAATCTACCCACTAAATATCTTAGGACTAAACCAAATTAACTTTAAAGAAAAAACAAGAATTGTAACTTCCTTTTGCCTATGATACTTCTTCTTCTTTTTATATCCTGTTTACCACAAAAGAAACAACATCATTATCCTTTTGTTGTTTCTTTTTTTGATCAACCCATCCTAGTACTTTCTTTCTTTGCCCTTTACTTTTTTTTCTTGAATCTAAGATGTGCAACACCAAATGCACAACAAGTCTTTAAAATTGCTTTAGTGAAGCAAAGTGGGCATTTGAATAATGTGCTCCCTTATGTTCCCCTTTCCCTTATACTTTATGAGATCGAACTTTCTCCTTTTTAAATTTTTTAAAAAACCTAATTTTAAAATATTCACCGGCCTTAGTGATATTTAAAGGGCCCCAAAGGCTTAGGTTTACACCTATGACTGATTTTACATTCGGAAAATTCCCCCTTTCGTAGCCTTGATAAATTATCGTCAGGAGAATGGTTGCCAACCCTTGGCGTAATTCCCATCCATGCAACCCGAGCAATCAAAATATAATCTTTGCATCCAAAATTTGCCCTTCAACAGACTATTGTTTGGAAAAACTTAAAAATAGACATCTAATTGTAAAAAAAAACCAAAAAAATTGTCATTTCCAAACATGAAATTAAAAAATGGTAACATCTCGAAATTTTAAAACATTCATGTCAAATCTTTTTTACGAATATGAACTTCAATAACTCTTTGTAGTGATCCCCAAAAAAGTCTTCGAATGTCCACCTTTGGGCATCACAATTACTTACACAAAAAATGGATAATTGTCACCTATTTATCACCCAGGATGGTGTATTTTGCCCAAAAACTTCCTTTGGGGCCCACTAATATTCGAAAAAACCCCACACACTTCACCGTTCTAATATTGCAAAAAAAAGTCAGACAAGAGGTTACTTTTTGGACCCTGTTTTGACTAATCTATTTTGAATATTAGTGCATTATATTCGCACAACATCCCCAAGTCTTTGAAAAAAGGAACCAAATGGGTAACCTCCCAAGTGATAAAAATGACAATAAAATCATATCAAAAATGTCCACCTTTGGGCATCACACTACTTACCAAAAGAATAATTTTCAGATTTATCACCAAAGGGATGTGTGTATCTCGTGCCAAAAATTAATCTTCCTTTGGGGGACTAATAAAAAATAAAACATCAATAAAGGAAAAGAGATGCACAAAATTATTGAATTTAAAATTTTAAAAACAATATAAACGTTTAAGCAAATCATTGTTAACTTTCCAAATGTGACTATTATAAGTCACCGGAAAAATCAGGTGAGTCCTTTATAGGATGCAGTCTTCTTTAAATAACTAATCCACTATTTAATTTCTTTCTTATGGAGTACTACGCCACCAATTCAATCAAGACTTTAATTTGTAATTACTTACTTATCCTAAAACTTCTCAATCCTCTTAATAATTTGGAGAGAACTTTTTCTCTTAATCACCTAAGAACTCCACTTTGAGGGACAAATCACAAATGAATCCCAATCAACATACGATACTTAATAGTAATTTGAAGGCTAATCAATTCCTTCATGATTTGGTACATGGAATTAGAGAATTCAATTCCAAATCCAATATTTGGTACCAAAAGTTATTTGAATTTGGAATTGAATTGCAATTCAAATCTTTCAATTTTACAATTTGAATTTCATATCAAAAGTAGAAAATTGGAATTTCAAATAATAGGAAAATTAGATAGTTTCACTATATATCCACAACACACATTTCACACACTACAAACACTACAAAGACTACATACATTTCACACACACTACACACATTTCACACACTGCATACACTTCACACACTTTCCACACTACCCACACTTCACACACACTAACGCACTTCGTGCATTTCACACATATCACTCACTACACACTCTGACGCACTTCACACATTTCACACATGACATCATTTATAATTTCTTCCTTTATACATGAGTTTTTTTAAAATAAAAAAAAACAAGTCGATAAACTGAAAAACTGAACCAAATTTGAAATTTCAGTTTTGTGAATAGTGTGTGTATTTTGTGTATAGTGTGTGTGCACAAATTCTTCAAATTCAATTTCATATCAATTACTTCATTTTACCAAAGATAGGATTTAGAATTGAATTGAAATTCTTTTTAATTCCATTTCATAGAATTCCAATTCCAATTCGATTCAATTTCCGTGTACCAAGCGGAGCACAATCAGTATCTTCAATTTTCTTAAGCAACTGTTGAATAGTAGTTTCAGAATTAAGCATCCTACATCAAGACTTTGAAACTTATTAGTACAGAATATATTGAAATAGGAGTAAGGGAGATGATCAAAATAAGAGTGCATTTAAATTCAGAAATGCAGTCTAAATTTTGGTCCTAAGATTAGATGATCTAATGGTCAATAATTAATCAAAAATACGGAAGGTCATAATTAAGCTGTTTTAGGTCATATTATAATATTTGATTTTAATGTCATGTTAAGATCATTTTAGGTCATGCTTTGTTAGCATGACATAAAAATAAACTAACTATGACCTAAAAATGCCCAATGTATGATTTTGTTCTGCGTTTCTGTATTCAAATCTAGTTTTCACAGATTAAAACCCACTTTACCAATTCTATATTGTTCCCATAAATGATCAACTAGCGCATTTCGAAGTTCTAAATTAGCATTTTATTTCTTATTGATCAGTCATATCGAGTCAAATACTCTTGAAATCGAGCGTCTTCATTTGTTATTGTAAGTTGTTGTCGTGTTTTAATTCAAATTAATTAAATAATAATGGATTGATTTGTAATATCTCATAAATTTTTGCAGCAACACCATATTTGGCATTAATCACTAGAAAAATTCAAAAATAAATTTGAATTTGGTATATAGTTGAAGATGAATTCTACATTAAAAATGAATTTTGGTATATGGTTAAAGATGATACGATACTCCACTAAACACAAACACAAAAACTTCTATAATCAAAAGTAGTCAGTACCAATTTGTGAAATTCTATGTGCCGCCTCTATAAATCTCAATTATAGATATTCTTATTATTTACTATTTAAATTTGAAACAAGCGCCACCCTTATAGTGAATGCAAAATCCACAATTAGTATGCGTTGGCATTACTCTCAATGTGTATCATATTTCATTATTGCATTTTCTGTGTATATAAGTATACTAATAATGCAGAAATAATTTGGATAAAAGTGAAGAGGTTCTTTGCAGTTGGGTGAAAAAACATAAGAGTTTGTCATTGAATGCCGAGTCGGGAGGAATTAATATTGGATCTCCAATCTATCCTTCTCATTTATGGCGTACACTCTAAAGTCCAAACCAATTGTGTTCTGTCTACACACATTCATGAAAGTGGGTAACGACATAAACAGCACATCTTCAAAATCACAGACGCCCGCCCTTCTCAATTTATTACTATTGTAATTAATTGCTATTACTACTTGTTATTATTCTTATTAATAATTAATCATAATCCTGTATTTTAATTTTTAATCACCTTAGGCGTTCTTCTTAAATAAAGTAGAGTAGAGTCTATATAGTTAAGGATTACAAAAATGAGATTTAAACGCCTACCCATGGCCATGGGCAGGCATTCTAGCTAATCCAATTCTGATTTGACTCTCCTCCATATTCAACTTGCATGCATGCGATGCGCAATAATAATAAATCAAGAAATGAAGAGTGGAAAATGTAGTAGTCCATATAACAGTACAATAATTTAGCTGTACAAAGGACACCCCGCACATAATTGCAGCATTAATGTCACCAATCCGAAAATGGGGCGAATTGATTAGCCTCTTTTCCTTTGCACCCACAAACTAATTTTCTAACACAAGAAAACTAATTCCTTTTTTGGTTTACCATTAACACAAAACAAAAAACAAAACCCAAAAAAAAGAAAAAGAAAAGAGAGCATGGTGATGAACGGCGAAGAATATAGAATTCAAAGCCAGAGCGCGCCAGCTTCCTTAAGCAGGGGAACCAAAGTGCCGCCGATATGCGAGGCCATAACTCTGTCCATCGCACCCACGAGTTTGCCCCCGATGAAAACGACAGGCACAGCGGAGTCGCCGCCGAGGAGGTGGGACAAGGCCATCTCGATCTCGTGGCCACGGGGGTCTTGGTCAAGCTCATAGACAGTCGGGTTGACTCCCATCCCACAGAAAAGGCGCTTGACTGCATGGCACATGCAGCACGTGCTCACGCTGAATATCACCACCGCGCTGCCGGACGCCAGCCGCACCACCCTCTCCAGAGACTCCGAGTAGTACATGCGTGACTCTGATTGCTGGTACTGCATTTTTGTGCTGATTTTATTTTAAATTAATCACACTGCTCCAACTCAATTTCTAGAGAGAGAAAGAAAGAGTGCTAGTCCGAGGATGATGTGTGAGTGAGTGATAAAAATGATGAGAAGCAAAGGGGGTTATATATAGTTGGTAGAGGATGGCTTTGTCTCTTCTTGTCGCAACGCGTGCGAGGACTCTCTCTATTTTTTTTATTGCTTGCCATAAAAGCGCCTTACTAAGGCGGCTTCCGTTTTAGTATTCAAAATTCACCTAATTTATGTCATTTTTTATTTAATATTATTTCTATTTTCATCTATAAACTAATATCTTCAAAAGTACTACTCCATAACTTATTTTTAATTTGTAACAAAAATTACTAGCATTACTATACATTTCATATAGTATCTAAGAAATGAAACGAAATATCTGAAAATTTCCAAAATAAAATTCTGATTATCATACTACTCCATATAGAAATAATTAAATAAAATTTGATTTGGTATGATCATTGGATTACGACTATTTTTGGCCACCTCTAGTCTAAGTCTCAAGTTAATATACATTTACTCCTTTAGATACTAGTACTACTATATTATTAATATAATTCTTTAAAAAATTTAATGTGTTTCCTTTCCTACCAAATTTTTGGGCACGTCTGTTATAAAAGAATGGATAGATTTATAATTTATTGGGGTGCCAAAAATTTAATAGGGTTGTGTTATTGGCATGAATAGAATGAGTGTGGCTGAGTTGGTGAAAATAATAATACTCAAAGTAAATAATTATTAAAAGAGAAATAGAAAGATAATTATGTGTAGACGGCTGAGGTGGTACTGGGATGTCGGGGATTTATGAATGTGAGTAGTGTTTAATGAATAATGGTGCATGTGTTGGTGCTCACTCTTAACTATGGCAACACCCACATTTCTTTTCCAACGGTCTTTTAGAGTGTTAGTTAATGCTCACTTTCCCAACTGCTTTAAATCTTCACCTGGGAGACAATGCATATTGGACTAAATTATTAATTACTATTGTTTATGATGTGGCCAGTCCTCCATTATTCATCGAATCTATTACTACTACTTTATTATTATTCTTGGTTATTGCTTTATTTTAGTAATTGAATCGGATAAACTGTTTTCACTTTTCCAGCTTGGGACCTAGATCCAGAGATTGTTCAAACTTCCAACTTATAGAGTATGACATTATGTGTGTGAGAGAGAGACTACAGTTTTCCTTTTCCGGCTTGGGACCAAGATCAAGTGAGTACAACTTTTTGAGATTATTTGTGTGCGAGAGATAAAATGGGAAAATATTTGTATATATAGTTGAATAATAACTATGACAAGTTATTTTTAATAGTATAACAGTTAATTAATACGACATGTCATTTTTCAGATCATGTAAAATGGTAGTTTTATTCCAAAATAGTGAAAAAAACTATACCCACGTGTTTACGTTGGTTCAGGGATGTTCGACGATATTATTTCTTTTCATGGACTGTGGTAGTGGGAATGCAATAGTCCAATGACCAATTTTGCAGTTCATTATTTTAAAATACACTCTTTACAATTTCATATGTTTAATTTTAAATATTTACTATTGTGAAATTTTAATATACTACTATTATTAATTTTTTAATTAAAAATTTTATAAATATTTTGCTTCGAAATCCATTTAGATAAAAGTAAATTTGCGGTGCGGTTTTGTGCCTCGCACTCGGGGCCGTAACGCACCTCAAGCCCGGTGTCGCATCATTAGGGCGATCCAACACCTCATTTGGGCCCCTCCACCCCCCATACAACGCATGAAGTTGAATTGAACTACAACTTTCGCGATCCGATTCTATTTTCAATAAGTGAAGCTGGCAGACTAGATTTGTAACTTTCCAATTTTTTACTTTGCAAAATATTACGATAGTTCGTTTCTGATGGAAATGCCCAAGGTTTAGTGAACCGGCGATAAACTGTGAAACTGGAACAGCCGGTTCTGATTCTGAACCGGAACTGTGAAACTAAAATGGGACCGGAATCTTGACACCGCAGGCCGGTTCAGGTTAAAAAATCTGGAACCGAAACCGTGACGGAACCACCGGTTTTGGGCAGTTTCGAACCGGAACCGTGAAAAACCGCTAGAAAATCATGAAACCGGACCGAATCGTAAATGCAAAATATGCTCAAGGTTCGGTTCCAATTTGAGAGTTTCCGGAACCGAAACTGACGGTTTTGAATCGTAATCAGCAGTTCCTGAACCTTTGGCACACCTAGGACGAGAAATGAAGGTTTTTTACCAAGACATGCAATTGAAAACTCACAATTAGAGCGATAGCTAATAAACACAAAATATGTCAATAGACAATAAACTAATATTTGGGTTTGGTTTAAAGGAGTATAGATTCGTTTAGAATAGTAGTAGTGCTAAGTTACATATGGATGAAGAGTAGGTTCGTCGAATGAATATAGATTTATTTTTAGGATTTTGTACGTAGTGCTCCATTATTTAATTCGGTAGTGATAGAATTTAATATCTTATTGACAAGTTGACATGATTTCCATTTAT
Source organism: Salvia hispanica (assembly GCF_023119035.1). Lineage (NCBI taxonomy): Eukaryota > Viridiplantae > Streptophyta > Magnoliopsida > Lamiales > Lamiaceae > Salvia > Salvia hispanica. Next base: position 15,695,911 of record NC_062966.1, read on the forward strand.
AATACTCTAGATCATTTGTCTGTATGGCGACAATTTTCAATACGACTCGAAAACATCAGACATGTAGTATTAAATTAGATTAGTGTCATGATTTATCGTGTTTATATTCTGATAAAGGATAATTTCTGATTGGATTTGAGTGGGGGGTCGGATAACACATCAATAATTAATATTATTATAATTTCTTTTACTACTATTATTTATATTACTTTATAAGAATTAGAATTATATTTTTATTTTCTCACTTTCCATATGTCGTTATCTTCGCCGCCACGACCACCGTTACCATGAATGTGGAAAAGTTAGTAGAATGTGTGATCTATATTAGTTTTATAATAAAATGTGAGTAAAGTGAGTTAATGGAATATGAGACCTACTTACTATTTATGGTAAAAATAAAGTGTGACAATTATTGTGGGACGGAGGGAGTATAATTTTGAGACGCATGTGAGCTATTAAATAGTTTTGACATTTATTGTGAAGCCTAAAATTTTAAATTAGTTTTTAGTAATTAAACTGAGCTAGACAAGCAATATATATGACGTAATAAATCGCGGTCCTCTTTATTAATTGCTATTATTAAAACGGAACAAACGTACTGACTTATTTTGCTATATCAACTTTAATGCCGGAGAGCTTTTGTCGTCATTGCTTACCATCAATAATGTTTTGCATATCAAATCTTAAATGTTAATGCACTTTGTCATAACTAGGCAACCATATATGGTCAAATTAAATGAAGGTATAGCAAAATTAAATTCTTTTTTCAAATCATAGTTACTCAAGTATGAGAACGAATTAAGCATTTCATAAAAATATGGAGAAATTAAATAAATAAAACAAAATTTGATTAATCATGTATTGTAATATTATGATCCCCTTTGTTTGTGTGTAGTATGTGCACTGTACTAAATACTGATCGGATATAAAAATTCCTTTATATCTAAATAGGGTACATGTCATGAGACTAGTAAATCCAAAAAATTCTCCCTCCATCTCACTTTAGGAGTCACCGATTGAGTTCGCTACGGGTTTTAAAAAATGTAAGGAAAGTTGGTGAAAAAAGATAGTGGAATGTGAGTCCTATATTTTTATATTAGTTTTATAATAAAATGTGAGTGGGAAAAAGTAAGTAGAATGTGGGGCCTAATACCAATTATGGAATATTTCAACCGAGACTCCTAAAGTGGGATATCCAAAAATGGTAAACCGGGACTCCTAAAGTGGCAGAGGTGGAGTATTTAACCGGGAGTATTTATTTTATTATGTGTATCGAAATTTGAGCATCATATAGAAAAAAAGATAAGTTATACGACCCTTCACATAATTGGGGTGGATAATGGATCAATGTTTGGGCTCATGTATTAATTGCGGATATAAAGAAAAGCTAGATATGGACAATAGTTTTCCATAACAAATTAAATGTTGATGCAATATATAGATACAACACTGTTGTTCCTCATCACTTCTGACCTCCGAGTAATAATATTTATCGCCCATATAAGAATTTAATGTGCCACATAGTCCATATAGTAACTAGTCGTCAGCAAATTAATAAATAAAACTGTGCAATTAAAATGCCCCACATGGCATCAATTTAAACTGTTATTCAATAAATTTTGCACAGTACATAGTTAAAGTTATAAATACTGAATTGTCCACAAAGCAATACTTTACCCATATCATCACGGAAAAAGAGAAATAATAACATGTAACCTCTCATTCATTTCAAAATAGTAATACTTCTATTTTAGTTCGTCATATAAAATTATGCAACACTAATTTAGAATTTTTTTTAACAATGTATTAATCTAAACATTATTATATTCATCATTTATACATAATTAAAATTAATGTATCCTAATTTACAATTTTTTGAACTCTACTCCACTAACATTACATAAACAAATAGTGCTTATTAATATAGACCTACAATCCACTAATTATTCATGAATACTTTATTTCTTTTTTTTATTACATTCAATTTAGTTTAAATTAAACATGATAGTATTAAAATCGTTAAAGTGACATTTATTGAAAATCGAAAAATTACATAATTGAAATTTGAAAGTATTCACTCATTTATCCGGCAAGCCGTTTGCTCCCTCCCCGTCTCGTTGGAATGCTTTGATGTCCTCGCGAGGTCAAATTTTGACTAGAGTTAAATATTGGAAAAGAAAGAAAAAGAGGCATTGGAAATGATGCAAGCTCGTGGCTCTGCATGACGTCATGAGCTTAAAATATAGTAATATAGAGGGCACGTGGAAAAATTTGAGTGACCAGAAAAGGCAAAAGATGAAAAATCCCACCCTTTTGCAGGTGAGAGTGTAAAAAAGGGGTCCAGAAAAAAATATGAAAAATTCAGTTGGAGTAGAAAAGATATGAGTTGCTGCATTTTGCCATCTTAAAGGGAGGACAAAAGGGGCAATTCCAAGGCGCGCGTGCACTGAGTCGGCGAGGCGGCGGAGTCAGTACGGAAATGGCCAGGCAGCGGTGGTGCCGACATGAAACTAAGTTTACATAACTTTGTTGTCTCCCCAAATTTTTTACTTTATCGCTTTTTTACCTCTTTTGAGATGTGTGACTGTACTGAGGCATGCATATATTTGGGGGGTTGCTTTACTAATTACTAATTCAAGTAGTACTATTTCTCACTGTTCATGCACTTCATGCATGTGCTCTGCCACTAATTAATCTCTTTACTATATGTTAAATTCTTTATAGTAGTACCCCATCAGAAAGAAACAACCCTAGTGTGTATAATTATACTCCTAATTGAGTACTAACGATTTGAAAATACACATTTTAGTGTATTTCTCCAAATTCTTTAACTAGGGATCATTGAAAAAAGTAAAATTGCTAGTACTAAATTATGAAATTTGATCAAATTCTTGTCCATTTCCCACATTTCAAATTTTGAAACGACAAACATGAAATTTCAAAGTACTCCCTCCGTCCCACAAAAGATGTCACACTTGTGGGATGGTACGGGATTTTAGGAGGTTTTGTTTTGTGTGTTAAATGAAGAGAGAAAATATAATTTGTATATTCATGTGAGAGATAACTTTTTTCCAAAAAAGGAAATATGACATCTTTTGTGGGACAAACTAAAAAGAAAAGTGTGACATCTTTTGTGGGACGGAGGGAGTACAATATTTTCCATTCTTGTATGTCGATCATGAGTTTGTTGAAGCATGCACTTATAATACTCCCTCCGTCCCCGATTAGGAGTCACACTTTGACCGGACACGAGTGTTAAGAAATATAAAAAAAAGTTGGTTGAAAAAGCTAGTGGAATGTGAGACCCATTTTTTATATTGGTTTTATAATAAAATGTGAGTGATTGAGTTAGTGGAATGTGTGACCTACTTATTATTTATGGTAAAAATGAAGTGTGACTCTTAATTGGGGACGGACTGAAATGGAAAAGTGTGACTTTTAATCGGGGACGGAGGGAGTATGCCTTAATAAGCTTGACGTGTTGGTTGTTAGAGCATCACTTCACTATTCGTTGGCCTGACCTCATTTTTATTTATATTTTATTTCGTGCTTTTAGCTAAGGTATAACATCCACAATAATGCTCTTCATCAAGGGCATGTTGTTCACTATTCATGAGTACCACTATTATTCAATTTAAAAATTACAATTACTAAAAACGTTGAATTAGTAATAAAATTTCATTGAAAACTCAAAATGACATTACAAATTCCGTAAAAATTAAAAATTACGTACACAATTGAAATCCTAAAAATTAAAATACAAGCCAAAAAATCAAATTTTAGTGGAACCAACTACTTATTTCCGAGTTTCACCCAAATAGTATGAAGAAGTACGAGAGTGAGGTAGCTCGGTTTGATATAAAAAATTGGGTGATGAACAAGGGTATTTAGAGCATCCACAGTAATAGGCGAGCGACCGGCTAGCCGGTACCCTGCGCTAGCCCGTCCGCTCGCCGAACTATTGCAATCGGCGAGCGCTCGCCGATGCGCTCGCCGCCATTGTAGGCTGGCGATCGGCGAGCGATCGGCCAGCGCAATTTTTTTCTTTTATTAAATTTTGAAACACTATATAAACACGATTTTCACGTAATTTTCATTCGCACCGCTTGTTTTAACGAGTTTTCTCTCTCTCTTAATTTCTGTACAAGAACAACAACGCGAAATGAGTAACGTGGGTGGTAGTAGTGGTAGTAGTGATGAGGAGTACGAACGGCAAATGGAAGAAGCATTGAGGTTGATAAGGCTAATTTCATGCATCGGTTATGTGGTGAGAAAACACTTTATTTTGCTGGGTCTAACGCAGTTTTTAAGCCAGGTGTGTGAAGGAGACACTAGATCCAGGGAAAGCTGGAGACAATGGACTAGCAGAGGAAAATGAAGGAAAGTGAGCAGAACTGAAGGGACAAGAATGGCTAGAAGAAGGAAGTCAATAGCTGAGGGCAACAAAAACTATTTATACCCCGCTGGACCCACTTCAACGCCTATAAATAAAGGAGCATGCATCACACGCCATATATGATTTTGCTCTTAGCTCACACATACTCACACACACACTTGGAATATGGGAATTCTGGGATAGTTTAGGGTTTCTAAGGGGTTCATCTTCGGCGAAAGTCAGTGTAACACCGTCCTCTCGGAGGGCGAAGAAACAATCTGCTTTTAATTCAGCTTTTCGTACTTTTATTTCCGTCGAACTTCATTGATTTGGAAGTCGATTTGGTTGTTGCTACTTATCGGTCATCTATGCATTTAGTTTTTGTCATGTTGGTGTTATCTTGTGTTGATTTATGATTCTGGGTTTTTGTTTGAAGTTTTATTTCGGCAATTGAATGTTAATCTCTGGTTTGGATAATTCTGTGCTTGATCTGGGGAAGAGGTTGTGGATCTGAATTGTTGTTGTTGATCGGTGGTTGTTTGTTGAATCTGAAGCTATGGATATACTTTTGGTCGGAGTTTGTGTCGAATGCTTGGATCCGGAGTGGATTTAGCATCCGAGGTTGGATCTGAACAGGGGAATCAAGTTGTGCATGGATTTCAAACTTTTTTGCTCTCTTCTCAATTTACTCCGTCTAGTAGCCGTAGATCTGCTTAGTTTTTAATTGTTCTTCGTTAAATTGCTTTAAATCCAGTCTGCTTCGTTTCCGTTTCACGTTCCATCTCTGTTTTTACTGAATTTTTATGCAAATCGATTGAAGAAGATGATGTCGCTATTAGTTAGTACTTTAGTTAGTTGTTTTCCAGCTTTTCGTCCGTACTCTACCTTTTCAGCAAATGGTCCCCACCGTCAGTTTATTTCCCAGGTCTAGGTAATTTAGAAATAGTTTCTTAGATCTAGTGAATGTCTCGTTTTCCAGTTTACGTGCATGATTTCTGTTCTGCCTAGATCTAGCTGTTAGCGTAGCAGATTTCACTCAAGTTAGTTTAATTTCCTCAACCCAAAAAATGCGTGGCAGCAGCCAACCCAAAATAGTCCCGAATCCTTGAGCATGTTTTATTACGCATTCTATCTCTGTGGGATCGATTCCTACTTCCCTGTGTTAATTTTAGTATAAGTGGTTGAGGGTTTTTGAAGCAATATCCGACATTGGAGATCGACGAGGAAGTACCCGCACAAGCAAGTAAGGGGAAGGAGAGTCAGGTTTTTCAAGTAGAAAGCCCTAGACCCAATGAAGTTCTTGTTCAGGATGACCTCCAGAAAGGAGATTTAGGGGGATCTTTACCTCGAGCAGCTGATCCATTTTTCCTGGATCCAGAGCCTGAGTTAGTAAGTAAAGAAGGAAGTAAGGAAGCTGGCGAACACCCCAGCTGGGAGTTCCACAAATGCGGTTAAGCGGGCGAAGCCGTTCCCATAACGAGGGGAAGCAAAGAAAAAGAAGGATGATACAGAGGACCTCATGGAGATTTTTAGCAAGCTGGAAATCTACCTGCCCTTCTTGCAGGCCCTGAAGATGCCCACCTTTAGCAAGTTCATCAAGGAATTCATAGCGGGGAAGACCAAGCCGGACGGGAAGATTGTGATCGGGGAGAACGTGTTTGCTGTGATACAAAAGAGAAGGATGCCTTCGAAATGCACAAACCCAGGTATGTTCACATTACCCATTTCTCTATGGGATATCAAAGTCGAGCATGCTATGTGTGATCTAGGGGCATCTATAAATGTTTTACCGCTTTCAATCTACAAGAAACTGACAGGGGTTAGGATGGTCGCCACTAAGGTGGTAATCCAGTTAGCAGATAGAACTTGCATCTGTCCTGAAGGTGTGCTAGAAAATGTCATAGTCAAGGTGCATGATTTTCTATACCCTGCTGATTTCTATGTTATCAAAATGAATGATAATGAGTCTGTTGAGTCTAGTGGCGTGCTTTTAGGGAGACCATTTTTGCGCACTGCTAAGACCATTATCGATGTCTTCGATGGAACAATTTGCTTGGATTATAATGGGGAAAAATATACATTTAGCATAGATGAGGGAATGAAAAGACCATTGGATGTTGAGAATTTGTATGCTATAGATGTTATTAACCCCTTGGTCCAAGAATATCTTGAGACGGAATTGATACAGGAACAGATTGACAACTCGGAGTTGAGCCATTTAATCGACAGGGAAGTTGTAGAGTGGTGTGCAGCAATGAACACAACAGAATTGACAGACGAGGAACTCACAGAGGCCATCATGGAGTTTTGTAGAAATCCCGAGTCAGCTAGATCTAAGGGATCAGCTCACGTGGCTAGTCTGGAGAATTCTCCTGGGTCTGGGAAGGAAACATTACCTGATATTGCAGAAAAAAATCCCTTGCCCCAGGAAACGAATGACACAAGGAAGAAACTGAAGACACTCCCACCAGGCCTCAAGTATGCTTTCTTGGAGGAGAATGAGACATGGATTTCCACGAGACAACACCACCCCCAATAGTAAAGACGTATCCACTTGTTGAAAGTGAGTCTTTATTGTCGGATATTCAATTTGCATCACAGTACCCTTCAAGTACCGGGGGTATCTCAAAAAATGTAGCCCATGATTTTGAGTATGCTTTAGATATCTCAAAACCCTTACAAGAGCTCTCCAATGCTCTTTGCTTGGATTACTCGTGTAACGACTCAACTTGTTCACGACACAAGCAATGTCCGACCGAGTGCAATTAGTCAAATACATAATGCACCCAATGACCTGTGCATATTCCTTTTGTGCAACGGGTTCGCCCTTGTTTTTGCTCAAGTGAACATTGAGTTCAATTGGAGTCTTAACCGGTGCGCCATCATAGGCATTGAATTTCTTTAATATCTTCTCAACATAATGAGATTGGGTTAAGATGATTCCATCGGATGTTCTTAGAATTTTCATTCCAAGACTTACATCGGCTAGACCCATGTCTTTCATGTCAAAGTTTCTACTTAACATGACCTTTGTCTCGTTAATCACTCAAGTGTTACTACCCATGATTAACATGTCATCAACGTAAAGACACACTATAACGTACCCGTTATCAGTGCTCTTAATATAGACACATTTCTCACACTCGTTGATTTTAAACCCATTTGATAACATCAAATTATCAAACTTCAAGTGCCATTGCAACGACGCTTGTTTCAACCCATAGAGGGACTTAACCAGTTTGAATACCTTTTTCTCTTGTCCAAGTGCTACAAACCCTTCGGGTTGTTCCATATATATTTCGTCCTCTAGTTCACCATTTAGAAACGCAGTAACATCCATTTGATGAATCTCAAGATTGTGCAATGCAGCAATCGCGAAAAGCACTCGGATAGATGTAATCCTCGTTACAGGTGAATAGGTATCGAAGAAGTCATGTCCTTCCTTTTGTTTAAAACCCTTTACAACCAGTCGGGCTTTATACTTATCCACTGTTCCATCGGCCTTAAATTTTCTTTTAAGCACCCATTTGCACCCTAAAGGTTTCGCACCTTCGGGCAAATCAACCAACACCCAAGTGTGGTTTAGCAAAATTGAATCAATTTCGCTTTGAACAGCTTCTCTCCAATGTAACCCGTCTGGGCCATCGAAGGCTACTTTTATTGACATTGGCTCTTCATCCAACACAAAAGCAATGTAGTCAGGATCAAATATTTTTAGTATTCTGACCCTACTTGTAACATCCCTAGCTCAAATTATGCTTCATTTTATGTATTTGCATATAAATTATTTATGTAAAATAAGGATATCAAGCGAGTATGATAATTTTTAATAAATGGCGACTAGTATGGTAATTTTTTTAAAACGAGTAGAATATATGTAATACTATGTATTTATATATACCGAATAAAATATGTATATAAATTATAAATTTAGTGAAGTAATCGAATACCTCATATCTATTATAAATATGTACATATTCTATGTTCAAGTTGATAGATGTTTCTTAACTATTAAAGTATTCCATAATTTAGACAAGTAATTACATGCAAAAGAAAAAGTAGAAAGAATAGTTATGTGTGTATGCATGGAATATTATTTTATAATTAAAATAGTGATAGGTGTTACAATAATAGGTATATGCGTGGCCAAATTCCTTAGTCATCACTTTTCGTTAATAAAAATAAAATAAGTCAGCTATTTTTGTTTGAATCTATGTTAAAATGGAACACATCCAGTTTATATATATAATAATTATGTGGCGTATTATAAAAAGGAGGGGGCAAAAGAAATAAGGAGGATTACATATAACAGAGATACATAAGTTGGGGGAGAAGAAGCACAAATAGAAAAAAAAAAAAAAAAAATAGAAAAAAAAGAAGAAGAAAACAGAAGAAGAAGGAGATTTCAGAAGAAATACATGGAGATATTATAGCAAAAAGATTTTATTGGAGAAAATAAAAGATTAAGGATATAGCTAGTGGAGGTTCAGTTAAACTACTTCTTATAATCAGGTATAAGAAGTGTGTATTTACAAATTTTATGTGATTGATTGCTATGTGTGAAATTGGAGTGAATATATGAATTATATGATGTGAGCTGGAAAGGGTTAGGTGTTATTATATATTGATGGTGCAATATGATTTGGATATGTGACTTGTGATTTGTGCAAATGATATATTTATTTATAGTATTGGAATTATTTGATGGAATATAATATGGATACGTAGTTGATAGAAAATGGATATGTTTTACATATGGTATTGAAAGTACATGAATCGTATGATTAAAGAGGATCTGTGACGGTCTTGTCCTGGTTCTGAAATCACAGTGGGACCTTCGGGTCGAATCATATTGGGACCTTCGGGTCAATCATATTGGGACCTTCGGGTCAAATCACAGTGGGACATACGGGTCAAATCATATTGGGACCTTCGGGTCAATCGTATTGGGACCTACGGGTCAAATCACAGTGGGACCTTCGGGTCGAATCATATTGGACCTTCGGGTCAAATCATATTGGCAAATTGAAAATCCCGGGCAGATACCAGACTTGATTTGTCACAGAATAATAAACTGGACAGATAGGCATATGCATATGGATGTGAAATTATTTATGATTATTAATGCTTATGATTATATGTATTGGTTGGAGAATATGTTTGATAATTGTAATATGAAATTAAAGGTGAAAATTATATACATTGGATTGTGGCTTATACATATTATTGATTTAAATAGATGTTAGTTTTTAAATGTATATGATATGAGTTCTTTATTTGACATGTGAACTAATAGCTTTAAAATTTCTGAAATTTATTTATTTTAAGTATATATGTCAGAGGGGTTGGAGTGTGACGGTTTAAGTGGTATCAGAGCAGGAATATGATCCAACTAGGATAGTGTACATTTGTGCGTGTTATATGAAACACTTTGTCATAAGTTGCATTTTCATTTAACATGTCTAGAATATGGACATTCCTGAGCAGTTATCATCAAGGAGAAAAGGGTCGGTCGCCCCGCATCATTATTTATTTATACCAGTATTTTATGTGTTTATGGTATCATATGGAAATGATTAAATCTTATTTGATGGAACAAGAAGTATATGCACCCATGATATCGTATCGTTGATAATAAATTTTGTTAACATATATGATAAAAGGTGTGTTAGAGAATTGAACAAGCTAATGCTTCCCTGAGCTAACATAATCAGAATTAAATGATATTGCTTCATCTTTTTACTGAGCGAAGAGTTTTATCCCATATTTATAGAAAAGTAAACTAATTGTACCAGATAAATTTAAGATCCATGCTTATAGGAAATGAAGTGAATAATCAAGAAGATTGACACTCATAGGAAATGGAAGAGAATGTTATTTTTAATGACAATAATCATTAAATGATAATTGTAGAACTTGTAAAGAAAATTTTGGTAGTTATATATCATTATTTCAAAATATGGGCATACATCAAGATAAAAGACTTATGAAGATACATGACTTTACATTGATAAGGTAAAAGTGTCACTGATAAACCAAGAAAAATAAATTAGATTATTTTATGAGGATAATAAATTTTATATTTGACTTTTTATAGGTATTGAATTATTAAGTAAAATAGTTAATTTTCTTAGATCAATGTGGATACGAGTCTGTGGATGATTATCTGGAACTCTTGAACTTGTTCCATGACCGGTCTAGAGTCGACCATTTTGTAGTCCGTAAATTTGGATACTACAACATGTTCAGTACCTGCAGCATTATTGATACTGTACTTTTTTAGGCTTTCCCACATCTCTTTGGATGTGGTTACAACAGAGTATACATTGTACAAACTATCATCTAAAGCACTTAGAATGAAATTTTTACAAAGATAGTCTCCTTTGCGCCATTGTTCATAGTCCGCCAAGATCTCAAGCCTCGTATCTTGATCACTTGGCGCGGGCGTCTCATTTTCCGTGAGCAAATTGGCGACGCCCAATGTTGTCAAGTAGAATAACTTCTTTTGGTACCACCTTTTGAAGTCGGATCCTCCAAATTTGGGTGGTTTTTCGGGGGGTGGCATCATTCTAGATGCCAAAGGTGCCGCACTTGGTCCTTAGAAGGAACCATTCACGTTGCCCCCGAAGAAGCCAACAACATGGTTGGGCATAGAGCCCCCACCATTCATGTTGGGCATAGTGCCAGCCATGGTCGCACCGGAACCGAAGGAACCGACACCCGTGTTAGACCCGAAGGCCCCAACACTCGATCCATTAAAGGATCTGAAGGAACCACTAAAAGTGGAACCAACCGACCCA